>NC_060149.1:740407143-740725060 GCF_021461385.2 Schistocerca piceifrons
AAATATTCCCAACAATTAGTAATAAAATGATATTTATTGGATACGAAGAAATAATCAACTTAAATGATGCCTCTTCTTCTGAAACGTCTAGCACATTTAGATGTTTGAAATTGTTACAAGTCCCCCTAAACTATTAAAGTCCTAATAATGTGTCTCTGAGTGATGCCTAAATAAAGACCAGAGCTCGCCGACGGTGCTTAAGGAGCCTAAATCTCGGAGACGACGGACGAACACTGCAGCTTCTATACTCGGCGGTAACTAGAGACTGTACACGACTCGGCGCACTGGAGAGAACTGTCCGCCGTACCTCAGTGCTCCGGTATTTAACGGGACATTGACCAATCGCCATCCACACACTTGATGCTCATGGGTTTGCAGCTGCGGCCCTGGCCGGACTTCTATGTATTTCGTACTGCAAACCCACAGAGCTGCTGCGCTACGAGTGTTTCGAGCGCAGCTTAGTCGTGAGTACTGTCACCACACTACTTCAGTAAAAGAGATGTGTTTCACAGACGATAAAATTCTCATAGTTACTCAAACATGAACTTTAGAGCCCAAATTCATTGCATTTTTTCTTGTTTTGGACCATACTACAACCTCTCAAAGTGTGGAAAGCAAAGACCTTGCACTGGAAGAGATTTGTTTCATATTGTCGAAGATGAAGAAGTGCTCATAGACCTTAATGTATGCGATTTAGAACCCATGTTTACTATGCTTTCTTGCTTCGAATGATCGTTTTTATCATATTCCTCAGAGCCTCGCAGGGCGAAGATACTTTGCGGTCTTCGTATGCAGTATGTGTTACCTGTAATACAGTCACCTAATCTGTGTGAAAGGGCGTTGGGCAAGCTTCTAAAATATCTTTCTCCGCTTAGAGGCACTCATCATTAAGGTTTGCTTGTTGAAAATCACTCTATAAATTTACTGGGGAATGTAGTATACAGATGTAGCACACGTGGTTATTAGACACTGCTAGTTCGGTGAAGTCGTTCTAGTGCTTGTGAATTCAATAAAAAGATCCCTATCATCGCCGGAAATGTCAGTGAACATTTTATCTCTAACAAAAGTTGCTTGGTATGATGTTATCTGTCACCCCTAGACGTTTGCTGCAACGACTTTGAAACATCCTGTATATGTAATACACGGAAATATAATAACGAAACATAAGAAAAGATCCTCAAATTTAAAAGTTCCCTTTTACAAAGAAATAGCAAATAAATTTGGCAATGCACCTGTTTATAGAACTAAGAGCTACACTAAGGAAAAATAATTCATTATTTTAAAAATATTATACACTGTCCCCCGGGGGGAGGGGGGGGGGGTTCTGTTCCCCTACTGGGAGCAAGGTAGGTGAGAAAAAAAATACCACCCACGCACCAACACAGAAATCAAAATCCAAAAGCGGATGTCCCCAAATTGGGCGGCCTTTGGTCAGCGTCTGTTCCTCAGGTTAGGGGCGGGTGAGTAAAACCTCCATAGCTAACAACCGTGGATGTAAACCAGTGGCTCTAACAATAAGAGCCAGCCCAAACATAATATTATCAATTATGCAAGAGTGTGACGTGGAACGTACTACCGCAGGTGGAAAATCCACGACACCAAAGTGCGAAAGCAAACAATCGGATTCCAGGGAGTCTGCAGCGTTACACAGAGATGAGTCGAAACGTCTTGGAAACCTCAAGCAAGATGTAGTATAGAAAACCAAGTTACACAACCACTTTCAATGTAAATTCTCTTCTAAAAACTGGAAAATTAAAACATCTTACATATACTCTCAAGAACCATAAAATTGTCATAACACCCCTACAAGAAAGCAGATTCCTGGGTGAAAACAATTTTGATTCTGGATGCCTCAGAATATACAAAGGGAAGACAGGCAAAAAAATTATGGAAATCACACCGCACCATGGAACTGGCATCATTATAGACAATAACATTTTGTGTTGCATTATCAGCTTTGAATGACAATCTGAAAGACTTCAAATCTGCTAACAAAGTTTACACCAGAGTGAATGCACATGCCCCCATAACTGAAGACAATAGAAAGGACGAAGAAAAGTTGGAACTTTTCTGGGACCAATTCGATGATGCTGTTCAAACATTTCCAGAACAATGCAATGTCCTACTTATGGGGGTCTATGCCCAGATAGGGAAGCAGAATAAATACGAAGAAAAAGTTGGAAACTACCTGGCACATAACGGAATTAACCAAAATAGCATCAGAATGATACACGCAACATGATCCTGAAATCCACAGCCTTTAAAAAGCTATCTCAAAACCAGAAAACATAGATCTCACCAAAAACACACTTAGGTGAATTTCAAATCGATCACGTAGTAATCAAACTGAAGTTCCATAAAGAAATGCAAAGTAACGAAGTCCTCAGAGGAGCAAACCTAGACTCTGATCCCTATCTTTCTAGAATAAAAATCATCCCCAAAAGGAAAAATGGAACAATCAGAAAAGAAGAACGTACGACCCAGGAAACATAAACTCCAAGGGAGTTTCCCCTTGCAACTGATGACATGCAAAATCAAAACGCTGGTCAAATAAATGTAAGTCTAATAAGTAAAGACGAACAATTAGCTCCCATAACAAAAGCCAAAACAAAATGTCTGGTGGACAGAAGAATGTGACAGACTTCCTGAACTAAGCAGAAAATCATGGCAACAATGGCACTCGCAGAAAAATGAACATAAAAGACAAAACTTCTTAAACATAATAAAATCAAAGAGCAAAAATATCAAAATAATAGAAATGGCCTATGAAGACCAACTCCTCTTTCAGCCTAACGAAGACTTCATAAAAAACAACACAAAGAACTTTTAAACAAAAAATAACCAAATATAGCCCACCGACCCTACAGCATCAAGGCAAATCTGAAATATTGCCCACGACAACAGGGATCCTTGCAAAATATTCGAAGAATATTTCAGAAACCTTCTCAGCAGCGAAGAACCCATAGAAATAATTAACTTTAAGATCTCAGTAACAATCAACCCGAACTCTGAGCCACCTTTAACCGAGGAGCTACAGGCAGTCATTTCAAATCTCAAAAATTATAAAGCCTTGAGAGAAAACTAAATGACAGCTGAAATTTGGAAAAATGTCAAGAAAAATGTTTCTAAGACATCTTTGAATAAACCTGGGTAAACGAAAGAATCCAAAATGATTGGATAACGTCTTTCATCCTCCCACTCTACGTCTGTGTCTACATCTACATAGATACTCCGCAAGCCACCGTAAGATGCCTGGCGGAGGGTATCTGTATTACTACTTGTCATTTCTCCTCCTGTTTCACTTGTAAATAGAGCGAGGGAAAAACGACTATCTGTACGCCTCCGTATGAGCGCTAATTTCTCGTATCTTATCTTCGTGGTCCTTACGCGCGATGCATATTGACGGGACTGGAATCTTCGGCAGTCAGCTTCAAATGCCGGTTCTCTAAATTTTCTCAGTAGTCTTTCCCGAAATGAACGCCGCCTTACCTCCAGGGATTCGCAGATTTCTATTTGTAGTTGGTGAGTGAAGGCTCTGACTTTAGGCTCGCTCTATGATTTGAGGCTGTGCAAAATGAATTTTGGATGGAATGTATGCTAGTTTGTACTTGATTATTACGGGCAGTCCAACTGATTGCGAACCAAGTGGTATGGTTCAGTTGTGACATGTAGTCTGTTTTTAAATGTATAAAATCTAAGCCTTGGGCAGACACTGATGAGGAATATTTGAGTTATAGCAAGAAGTGTTACATTTAAATGTCATTTTCATCACATTATTTTCTTGCTCCTGTTGATTTCTTGTGTAGTAGATAAAGGATGTATAGTGCCAGGGTCAAAGATGCGAGGAGCTACCACTCAGGAGCAACTAAGTCTTTGACAGTACAAATAGCTCAGTTGACAGCAGGTGATGCAGTCTTCAATAGGAAGTTAAATGCTGTAAATGAGGGCAGAGCCTCGACCAGCTTAGCTGCTTGAGCTAAAATGCATTCTACACTGTTGTCTCGTCATATAAAGAGGTATCCTTGCTGGGTCAGCTATGTAAAATGGGTCAATAATGAAATATAGTGTATGGGAAGTGTGTGAGGGTGTCATGTGAAACTTTTGTGGTTACAAATGGTTCAAATGGCTCTGAGCACTATGGGACTTAACAGCTGAGGTCATCAGTTCCCTAGAACTTAGAACTACTTAAACCTAACTAACCTAAGGACATCACACACATCCATGCCCGAGGCAGGATTCGAACCTGCGACCGTAGCGATCGCGCGGTTCCAGACTGTAGCGCCTGGAAGTGAGCTACATAAATACATCTATATGGTAACCAGGAATAAACACTGATGATTCTAATTTGGCAATGGATGATTGCGCTAAATTAATAATTAGTTTAAACAACTGATAATACAAGCAACATGTAAGTTTTGGGCAACGAATAATGCAACGTTGCTTCATGAATTTAAATACGGACTTGGTGGTCTGTAAGAGAAGATCCGGGATTTTTAAATTTTCCGCTAAATAGATATATTGACAACCAAAAACCGATCTTGGTGAAAAAAACACATAGACACAGACAAATAAATTGTTCCCTAGTCGTGATAAGAATATAACAACTCTATATTAATACAAGGAATCTACAGCCTTCTTAGTATGCCTGAATGTTCACAGTACCGCATCCTGTTAAGGAGGAATGGAAACTGCACGTAGTGAAACATGGTGTCAGAACACAAAGAGAAACTATCACACGTTCGTTGATTAGATAGGCACAACAAATGATATTTTCCATTACAAACAATATCCCGGATGGCTACTCCACACTCGACAGAGAAGCGGGACCTCTGTCGTGAAGAAATGGTGAACCACGAGAAATATGTTAAACCTAAAATGAACAAAATTTGTTCACAAATGTACGTATTCATTCGAAGCAGAAAGCTGAGTGGTACTTATCACCTGCTAATAGACGATCAACGCCATCGCAATCTGTAGCGGGGTACCTAATCTCACCTGCCACCCTGACAACTTGCTACATACGAATTTCTTCGGTAGCTGCTTGAATATATGTGACCATATAGCTGCGGAAAGCAGGACGACAGTACATAGGCATAACATTCGAAATGTCTTGCAAGTTCACTATGGCGAGTAACAAAATATCTACGCTACTGTTCTAAAGTATCCCACAATCTTGATTACAATGATGTTCTTTTGTTAGTTATACATCTTCAAGCAGAAATGTATGTGTTTTTGTGTGTTTGTGGGGGGGGGGGGAGGAGGTGCATCGAGTTTTTACACAACGAAGACCCAAAAAATACCGAAATTGCGAAGAGATTAAACTGTTCGAGGTCACCGATGAGTCGAAATCTGCAGGAGCTGATGCCCAATGAAGATATGGAAAATATACCACGAAGCGGGCCCCCACGCATTTCTTCGCCCCCGGAGAACAGATCACTTCGTCGACCAAGCCGGAAAAACAGGAGTGCTACTTCAGCGGAAATGTCAAAAGCACGGCAAGAAGCAGCAAGAGTTGGTTCTAGGTCATCAGTTGTTAGGAAAAGACTGTGCACTGAGAATGAAGTCCAGAGTTCCCAAGAAGAAGACATTTTTAACTACAGCAGTGAGGAAAAAGAGGCTGGCATGGGCCAGGCTGCACATAAACTGGACAAAAGAACATTGTAGAACTGAGGTTTTACACAACGAAGACACGAACAACACCGAAACTGCGAAGAGATTAAACTGTTCGAGGTCATCTGCAGAAGCTGATGGCCAACGGAGATGGCCAATTTATCACGAAGCGGGCGCCTACGCATTTCTTCGACCCCGGAGAAGAGATCAGTTCGTCGACTAAGCCGGAAAAACAGGAGTGCTACTTCAGCGGAAATGTCAAAAGCACGGCAAGAAGCAGCAAGAGTTGGTTCTAGGTCATCAGTTGTTAGGAAAAGACTGTGCACTGAGAATGAAGTCCAGAGTTGCCAAGAAGAAGACATTTTTAACTGCAGCAGGGAGGAAAAAGAGGCTGGCATGGGCCAGACTGCACATAAACTGGACAAAAGAAAATTGAGGAACTGTGGTATTTTTAGATGAAAGCTGATTTTCCATTATGAGTGACAGACCACAGCTCGTCAGATGTAAACCCAAAGAAAGAATGAATTCTGACTACCTTGTGCGAACCATGAAACATGCTGCATCGGTAATGGTGTGGCGAAAAATGCCATATCAAGATGTTGGAAGGCTGTACTTTGTTCAGGGAACAATAAACAGTGATCAATACGAAGTTTTAATTCGGCGCCATCTGATGTTCACTGCACGATATCCCTGATGCGCAGTGGATTTTCCCACATGATCTTGCTCCATGTCACAAATAAAGAAAGATGACTTTTGATTATTTTATCTTTGTAATACAATTTCCATGGTTACTGCTGTCACATATAGTCCAAATCTATCATTTCAGATTCATTCTGTCATGACTGTATTAGGTAACAGAGAACTTACGTGGCTATGAAGTTCGCCAGGCCTCATTCCAATTGAGAATATGTGGCGAGTGGTTGGGAAAAGCGTTCAGAAGAAGACGCCTGCAACAAAACAGGAGTTATTGGAGGTGATTGCGAAAGTGTGGTGCCATGAGACTGAAATCATTACCATTAAAAAATCGACCGACCCCATGCCTGAGAAAGTGAAGGCTGTTGTAAGGGCCACGATGGATCCACCGAAATACTACCATTTAACATGTGACTACTGAATATTGCGCTTGTGAGACACATAGTTTTACACTATGACCAAATTAAATGGAAATTTCATCAAAATATGTAATATTTAACGTCTATATCATCAGTGACATGACATATCCTTGTACAGATATGAACGTACTGTTGAAATGTTTCCTTGAATTAAAATATTAAAAACAATCTTGTCCTTCACTGTAATGTTCCTTCTCACTTGCAGTCTATCGTTCTTTATTAAACATGTGAAATTTCAAAGACGGATGGAGTTTTAGAAGTTCTGTAGCAAATTCTCATAATTCTATAGGGACGCTGCAATACTTTAGAACCGTAGGTTGTGGAAATATTATTTGCCTGTATACTACGAGGAGTGCTAATTAAGATTTATTTCCCTGATACCGCAACTCCCCCGTACCCATCATCTCTACCCTTTCTAAAAATTTTCAGAGGCTTATCCTTCTGGCGCACATTGTCAGTTGACCAGATTTCATAAATGGCTAGTACGCATTTCGCTCACAATAGTGATCATTCCGCTCCATTTGTCTCTAGAACTCCTGACGCAGTGATTGTGAGAAAGCCTGTGCCTGCAGGAATAGAAGGTTATATTTAACTGAAAGTCCGTATTTTCAAAATGGTTCAGATGGCTCTGAGCAATATGGGACTTCACTTCTGAGGTCATCAGTCCCCTAGAACTTAGAACTAACTAAAATAAGAACATCACACACATCCATGCCCGAGGCAGGATTCGAACCTGCGACCGTAGCAGTCGCGCGGTTCCAGACTGAAGCGCCTAGAACCGCTCGGCCACCGCGGCCGGCGCGTATTTTCATTAGCAGTTGTCTTTCAACGTCAGTTCACTGTGCTGAGCATGAAGCGTTTCGGAAGCTGCTTACGGGTTTACTTTATTACATGTCGCCTTGGTTTAACTGAAAACACTGTAACACAGAAAGGAACTAAAGTGGATTTTTTAAAATAATTAGCTATCATGGGCTCATTTCTCACTCTACAGTGAAATAAAGACGAAGCGTAAAATAAATAAATTAAAAACACATTACAGACTTAATGTTTAGATACAGGCCTATCACGAAATGTATTCTGTTCGGAATTTAAAATGTTGCTGGTAACGTAAATGTTTATTCTTTGTGAGGAGCAGCAATTAAAAAAAAAAAAAAAAAAAAACCTTACTTTACTGCGTGCTTTCAGTTAATTGTTGGTTGCAGTACCTTCATGCCTTTTTTACAAAAGATCAGACGAAAAGGCATGAAGGCCAATCTCCGTGACATGGAGGCAGCATGGTCTTCAAATGTTAACGTGTAAGCTGATTACACAGCCTCCAGAACTTATCCGTATTTTCTTACACTACTCCCTCTTGATTGGCTACACGTAAGGCACAGCACTAATTTCCAGAAGTTCTTCCCCAGTAACAGTCCGACATAAATTCGGCCAAGCTAGCTGCAGGGAGAGCAGACTTTCTCAGCCGCCAAGTTTTATGACGGCCTGTCGTGAGCCCACACATTTAGATACGGTTGAGTTTTACAAGGTGAATTTGGACTTATTTTTACTTTTAAATGCAGCCATATGTAGAAAAGCAGTTCTAAAAACGAAGAGTAAAATCTTAATTTTATAGTAGGTCAATATAATTCGGCAGGAGGTGGGAGGGGGAAACAAAACACGCGCGCTCACCCGTTTCCGGTGCCGCAGTCCAAGATGGCGGCTGGCGATCTCCGCATGCAGGCTGTAAAGTTTATGGAGCTGCGCCGGCCGCCGCCGGGACCAGAATCAGCTTACGAGGCCGCGCACGGCTCTATTAGGTAATGGCTCGTTTTAGAGAAGTCACGCACAATCACGGCTGCGCTCGCTGGCTACTTCGTACCTCCGGCGCTGAAACACGGCAAATGAATTGCGTGCTAACAGGACTGCTTCCACGTCGAACGCAGCAGTCGTACAAAGAAGGCAAGGAAGAGGAGAACGGCCACTAAAGTGAGTTTCACAGCAAGCGTGATAGCAAGGTTGAAAGCTGCAGACACATAATAGGTCAAGTAAGTTCACCAGATAAAAACTTAAGTCACTCCTACAGGAATATTTACAAGCATCATGGTTCAAATGGCTCTGAGCACTATGGGACTTAACATCTGAAGTCATCAGTCCCCTAGAACTTAGAACTACTTAAACCTAACTAACCTAAGGACATCACACACATCCATGCCCTAGGCAGGATTCGAACCTGCGACCGCAGCAGTCGCGCAGTTCCAGACTGAAGCGCCTAGAACCGCTCGGCCAGACCGGCCGGCACAAGCATCATTTAATACCCTGTAACTCCACCCCTGGGCTAGATAAGTTCTTGGATTCGATTAGGAAGTGAGTCCAGAGTGCTGTGCAGGTACGTCGCATCCATGTTAAGCCACTGGTAAGGATTTGATCGTCCACTTCCATCAAACTGCGGGGATGCTGATGTCGACGTTTTACCAGCTGTTCCAATACGCCCTACAGATTTTCTGTGGGGTTCAAACCAGATGATTTTGCAGGCCAATCGAGATGTAGAAGGGTGAGAAAGTGTTCAGGAAACCAGTCACATATTCTTTCAGCCGGATTAATTTTGTTGTTGTCGTCTTTATGTACCTGTGTGAACAATGGTCTCTTGCGAGGTGACCAACTCCAATACCGGGTGATCAAAACGTCAGTATAAATTTGAAAACTTAATAAACCACGGACTAATATAGATTGAGAGGTAACAATTGAAACACATGCTTGGAATGACATGGGGTTTCATTAGAACAAAAAAAAAAACAAAGTTCACAAAATGTCCGACAGATGGCGCTGGATAGCAAAACGTCAGTGACTGCGCATGACAATCGTGTATAAAAGGAGCTGTAATGAGAGAGAGAATCAGATGCGCTAGCAGTCGCAGCATGTTGACGTTACCTGAAAAGGCGCTTTTAGAGAAGCTGTATTATCAGAATGGGAAATGTGCTAGTTCAGCGTTACTATCCTATCGCAATAGGAAGGGGATTCGAACGGGTAAAGGTCCGTTGACAAATGCAGCTGTAGTGAGAATGATTTCGATGTTCGAAGCCACGGGTTGTTTAGACGATAGACCCCGTAGTGGTCGACCGAGCACAAGGCGTAATGCTGCTGAGACAGTTCAGGAAGAAATTGAGACCGTAGCGGGTTCGTCTATGCACGGGGAAGTCAGCGCTCGTGTAGCGCACGTAGCACCGGCATTCCACACACAACTGTTTGGTTGGCATTGAGGCGTACGCTCCGATGTATCCGTACAAAATCCGTCGGCATCATGAACTGTTACCTGGCGATTTAGTGAAGCGGAGGGCATTTGCTGTGTGGGCGTTTCAAAAGATGGTGGAAGATGACGATTGGTTGAGTAACGTGTTGTGGACCGACGAAGCTCATTTCACGCTCCGAGGGTCTATCAACGCCCACAACTGCAGAATTTGGGCTACCGAAAATCCTATAACTGTCGTGGAAACTCCATTTGACAACGAGAAAGTCACGGTATGGGTTGGATTTACCACATCTACCGTTGTCGGGCCTTTTTTCTTCGAGGAAATGCGTGATTCTGGTTTTGTAACTGCTACCGTGACGGGTGAGGGGTACGCCGATATGTTACAGAATCGCATCATCCCCAGCCTGGCTGATAAACACCTGCTGGAACGTACGATGTATATGCAGGATGGCGCTCCACCCCATATTGCTAGACGCGTGAAAGATCTCTTGTGCGCGCGTCGTTTGGTGATGATCGTGTGCTCAGCCGCCACTTTCGTCATGCTTGGCATCCCAGGTCCCCAGACCACAGCCTGTGCGATTATTGGCTTTGGGGTTACCTGAAGTCGCAAGTGTATCGTGATCGACCGACATCTCTAGGGATGCTGAAAGACAACATCCGACGCCAGTGCCTCACCATAACTCCGGACATGCTTTACAGTGCTGTTCACAACATTATTCCTCGACTACAGCTATTGTTGAGGAATGACGGTGGACATATTGAGCATTTCCCGTAAAGTTCTAAGTTCTAGGGGACTGATGACCTCAGATGTTAAGTCCCATAGTGCTCAGAGAGAGAGAAGGTGCTCAATAAGACAGCCACCAACTTCGAGCCGGCCGCGGTGGCCGTGCGGTTCTAGGAGCTTCAGTCTGGAACCGCGTGACTGCTACGGTCGCAGGTTCGAATCCTGCCTCGGGCATGGGTGTGTGTGATGTCCTTAGGCTAGTTAGGTTCAAGTAGTTCTAAGTTCTAGGGGACTGATGACCTCAGAAGTTAAGTCCCATTGTGCTCAGAGCCATTTGAATCATTTTTGAACCAACTTCGATACAGGTTGTGTATTGCCTTATGATATGTTCCCAAACCCTTTAAAAGATTCCTGGCATATCACGAATAAATCCAACTGCTACATTTATTTATGCCACAAAATCTTGTGGTGACTCCACGCGTGCCTCGTATATCAGAGTTTTCATGTACCCCAAGAAACACAAATCCAGTGGTGTTATGCCACGCGAGTAAGATGCCAATGGTTCGACACTTCACCATCAGGCGATACACAAAATGTATGGAGACTGGTGGCAATCATATTGAGCCACTTCTTTAACTGAGTTAAAGTGGTGTTCACTGACAGTAATGTACGAGGGCAGTTCAATAAGTAATGCAACACATTTTTTTTCTGAAACAGGGGTTGTTTTATTCAGCATTGAAATACACCATGTTATTCCCCAATCTTTTAGCTACACAACACTATTTTTCAACGTAATCTCCATTCAATGCTACGGCCTTACGCCACCTTGAAATGATGGCCTGTATGCCTGCACGGTACCATTCCACTGGTCGATGTCGGAGCCAACGTCGTACTGCATCAATAACTTCTTCATCATCCGCATAGTGCCTCCCACGGATTGCGTCCTTCATTGGGCCAAACATATGGAAATCCGACGGTGCGAGATCGGGTCTGTAGGGTGCATGAGGAAGAACAGTCCACTGAAGTTTTGTGAGCTCCTCTCGGGTGCGAAGACTTGTGTGAGGTCTTGCGTTGTCATGAAGAAGGAGAAGTTCGTTCAGATTTTTGTGCCTACGAACACGCTGAAGTCGTTTCTTCAATTTCTGAAGAGTAGCACAATACACTTCAGAGCTGATCGTTTGACCATGGGGAAGGACATCGAACAGAATAACCCCTTTAGCATCCCAGAAGACTGTAACCATGACTTTACCGGCTGAGGGTATGGCTTTAAACTTTTTCTTGGTAGGGGAGTGGGTGTGGCGCCACTCCATTGATTGCGTTTTGTTTCAGGTTCGAAGTGATGAACCCATGTTTCATCGCCTGTAACAATCTTTGACAAGAAATTGTCACCCTCAGCCACATGATGGTTCTCCTTTGCTCTTTATGGTGTTCGGTTAGACAACGAGGGACCCAGCGGGAACAAACCTTTGAATATCCCAACTGGTGAACAATTGTGACAGCACTACCAACAGAGATGTCAAGTTGAGCACTGAGTTGTTTGATGGTGATCCGTCGATCATCTCGAACGAGTGTGTTCGCACGCTCCGCCATTGCAGGAGTCACAGCTGTGAACGGCCGGCCCGCACGCGGGAGATCAGAGTCTTGCTTGACCTTGTGGCGATGATGACACACGCTTTGCCCAACGACTCACCGTGCTTTTGTCCACTGCCAGATCACCGTAGACATTCTGCAAGCGCCTATGAATATCTGAGATGCCCTGGTTTTCCGCCAAAAGAAACTCGATCACTGCCCGTTGTTTGCAACGCACATCCGCTACAGACGCCATTTTAACAGCTCCGTACAGCGCTGCCACCTGTCGGAAGTCAATGAAACTATACGAGACGAAGCGGGAATGTTTGCAAATATTCCACAAGAAATTTCCGGTTTTTTCAACCAAAATTGGCCGAGAAAAAAAATGTGTTGCATTACTTATTGAACTGCCCTCGTATATTGCTCCTTTACTCCTTCCCTAGGTTGCGTGGTTCGAACTGTCTACGCCTTCCTCCACATTTCAGAGACGCTAGCACGCAAGCGAAGCGTTTTCTAACAGAGTTTATTACCAAAATTTGCTCGCATGTTATTCATCTACCAACCACCACGCCTTTAACATACCTTTTGATACACTCTGCATACAGGGTGGTCAGAAACAGTCTGAAAAGCTTGAAAGAGTGTTGCAGGGTAGGTTGTGCTGAGAAGTAATTGTTAAGAAAAAAAATTCGATACGGTGCGCCGTGTCCGATTTAATTAGCATTGAAGTTAGACGGTCAGGACGTTCCGCGCGGAAATTCAAGCAACTCGCCAGAGACCATCAGTGTTAGTTCTCATAGCGTAGACGATAGCGCACGTGACTGCTCAGCTCAGCTCGTGTTCGATACTTACTATCGTCCCATATCCAATTTTTCTATCGCTCTCTTGTTAGGTTTTAGAAAACCAAACGAAGTACACGTTTAGCGACACTGTCTCTGGCGAGCCGCTTGAATTTGCGCGCTCAGCGGCCTGATTGGCTAACTTCGGTGCTAATCAACTCGGAAACGGCGCAACATATAGAACTTTTTCGTAACAATTATTTCTCAGCACAACCTACCCTTAAACACCCTTACAAGCTTTTCAGACTGTCTCTGACCGCCCTGGATATGATGTATGCAGCTTGTAACTACACTGCTGGCCACCGTAAATGCAACACCCTGAAGGAAGCATCCGAATCAAGTGAAATTTACACCATGGGTTTGCAGCGATGAGATATGCAACTGATTAGAATTTCAGCGCAGACGCACATCACGCGCGCCTGTGGCGCCACCTCATAGCGCCATTTAAGGCTTGGCGATTTCGACGAGTGTACGTTCGGCACGTGTGTTTACCTTGTGGTTGTTTCACAAGACGATCAGTTATGCCTCGTAGACAACAGCGAACATCGTTTGATCAAGTATCCGAATTCGACAGAGGAAGGATAGTGGCTTACCGAGATTGTGGATTATCATACAGAGAAATCGCTAGTCGTGTTGGACGAAACCAAACAACTGTAATACCGATATGTGACCGTTGGATGCAGGAGGGTACGACGGACCGACGTAGTCGATCGCATTCACCTCGGTGCACCACTGCACGTGCTGATAGGCAAATTGTGCGCATGGCAGTGACGGATCGCTCAGTGACATCCCGAACCATAGCACAGCACTTTGCGTCTGTAACGCATCATCCAGTGTCTGCGCGTACCATTCGACGCCGGTTACAGCAGAGTGGTCTGTCCGCAAGACGTCCATTGCTTCGTCTACCATTGACGCAGAACCACAGACGTCTCCGTCGCCAATGGTGTGATGACAGACGGATGTGGACGGCAGAATGGAATGACGTTGTCTTTACTGACGAGGCACGCTTCTGTCTGCAGCACGACGATGGTCGGATTCGAGTGTGGAGACACCGTGGAGAGAGGATGCTGGACAGCTGCATTATGCACCGCCACACTGGTCTTGCACCGGGTATTATGGTATGGGGAGGTATTGGATATTACTCTCGCACGCCTCTAGTACGCATTGCCGGTACTTTAAATAGCGGGCGCTACACATCCGAGGTGCTGCAGCCAGTTGTCCTTCCTTACCTCCAGGGCTCGGCCACAGCCATATTTCAACAGGATAATGCGCGATCACACGTGGCACGCATTGTCCAAAGGTTCTTCGTCAATAACCAGATTGAAGTGCTTCCCTGGCCGGCTCGCTCTCCGGATCTTTCGCCGATAGAAAACATGTGGTCCATGGTTGCTCAACGAGTGACCCAGATTACATCCCCAGCTGCCACACCAGATGATCTTTGTCAACGTGTGGAAGCTGCTTGGGCTGCTGTACCCCAGGAACACATCCAACGTCTCTTTGACTCAATGCCGAGACGTGTGGCAGCGGTGATCTCCAACAATGGCGGCTACTCTGGCTACTGATTCTGGCAGGAACCACATGTCACAGACGTCTGTAAACGTAATCATTTGATACTTGGTCAACATGTTATCTACAAAATAAATTTTGTTGTGCTACCTCTTGTCTTTCTTGGTGTTGCATTTACGGTGGCCAGCAGTGTAATTTACATCGTAAAATTGTGCGAGAACAATGTCGCCTTTCTTCCAAATAACCCCTTTCATTTCTCTGAGCATCAACGTTACACTTTCGTACGCAATACTGACGCCGTATGATCTTAGCAGCGCTTGGCTGAATTACTTCGACGTCTGCTGGTAGCCCCACTTGATAAGGACTGAAATCTCATGAGCAGGATTTGAGGATAGGTCACCCTAGCGCCTACTATATTGTTCTCTTAAATCATGTACTGCGCTTTTCTAGATTATTTCCAGCAGGCCCAACTTTCCTGTCGCCACCCCTCTTTTTGATCCATTTCATACCACTTTGTAACATCATCCCTACTTATTTACACCATATTACAGAAGTTTATCCAGTGATCCTCTACTCAGATGCTACCAATTACTGCATGCAATTTTTCCATAATAAGATGTGGAGAATCGTAGGTTCAAAATGAGTTAACCATAGTCACTACAAAATGAGAAACTTTCTACCTCTGCTGGCCAAATCTGGACACAAAATTTTCTTCCGCCAACAGCGCTCGAACTGGTCACCACTAGCTTGAGCGCCACCGCATTTCTGAGAATTGGCGACCTCCGCTATAATTAGTACCAGCAGCAACCACAACTTTATGAACAACTTTTGGGGTTGGTTCAGACATTTTGGCTGAGTTATTTGATATGAAGGATGTATGGTTTCCAGACCCCTAATCTCAAGTAATTAAGTTATGTGTTGAAGCTTAACATAGCCTTGCTCCATGACATACTGGTTAGACATATTTCAAATAAAAATTATATACTAAGAAAACACTATTTATTTACAGTATCTGTGCGAAACATACAAAAACTACACAGCAATGTATAATCGCCTGTCGCTCTCACTGCAGCATTACAGATTACTGGCTTCTGTGTATTATGCCAGCAACTTCCTGCAACAAAACGCAGTGTGTGCAATAAGCCACAGATGGAATGTTTATTATTACGAGATACTCAAATAATCAGTGAAGTGGAATATGGACTGAAAACAGCTGAAAAGCATTAAATTATAAAATTCAGTAATAATGTTCGCTTTGAATGAGATTACAACACAAGCGTTCGTTTATGTTGCTTAAGTTCACTCTAGAGCTGTGTATTCCTAAAAAAATGGCTCTGAGCACTATGGGACTCAACTGCTGTGGTCATCAGTCCCCTAGAACTTAGAACTACTTAAATCTAACTAACCTAAGGACATCACACACATCTATGCCCGAGGCAGGATTCGAACCTGCGACCGTAGCAGTCGCACGGTTCCGGACTGCGCGCCTAGAACCGCGAGACCACCGCGGCCGGCGTGTGTATTCCTAAATATTGTTCCTATCTCAGGGGGAGAAAGCTATCGGTAAGAATTGCATTACCAGACATTGAAGTTAGTGTAATCCAGTGTCAACGAATTCTTATGCTTTAGTTCCCGTGCACATATCTTCTCGTAGGATTTGTTATTTGTACCAGAAGTCACCTAAAACTAAGTGAAGCGCGTAGTTAGTAAACATTAGATAGAAGTATAAAACGCATTTTAGTAAAATATTCATCTACATCTACATGGATATTCTACATATCACATTTAAGTGCCTGACAGAGGATTCATCTAACCACCTGCACCAAAAATCTCTATTATTCCAATGCCGTACAGTGCGCGAAAAACAGTGCGAGCTCTGATTTCCATTATTTCATTGTCATGATCGTTTCTCCTTATGTAGGTCGGTGTCAACAAAATACTTTCCCATTCGGAGGAGAAAATTGGTGATTGAAATTTCGTGAGAAGATTCTGCCGCAATGAAAAACGCCTTTGTTTTAATTATGTCCACCCCAAATCCTATATCATTTCAGGGACACTCTCTCCCCTATTTCGCGATAATACTTCTTTGAACTTTCTCGATATACTACGTCAATCCCATCTGGTAAGGATCCCACACCGCGCAGCAGTATTCTAAAAAAGGACGGACGAGCGTAGTGTAGGCAGTCGCTTTAGTAGATCTGTTACATTTTCTGAGTGTCCTGCCAATAAAACTCAGTCTTTGCTTAGCCTTCCCCACAACATTTTCTGTGTGTTCCTTCCAAATTAAGTTGTTTGTAATTGCAGTTCCTAGGTATTTAGTTAAATTTACGGCCTTTAGACTTGACTGATTTATCATGTAACCGAAGTTTAACGGATTCCTTTCAGCCCTCATGTGGATGACCTCACACTTTTCGTTATTTAGGGTCAATTGCCAATTTCTGCGCCATACAGATATCTTTTATAAATCGTTTTTCAATTATTTTTGATCTTCTAATGACTTTACTAGTCGATAGACGGCAGCATCATCTGCAAACAACTTAAGACAGCTGCACAAATTGTCTCCTAAATCCTTTATATAGAGAAGGAACAACATAGGGCTTATAACATTACCTTGGGGAACTCCAGAAATTACAACTGTCTTACTTGATCACTTTCTGTCAGTTACTTCGAATTTTGACCTCTCCGACAGGAAATCATGAGTCCAGTCACATAACTGAGACGATATTACATAAGTGTGCAATGTCACTGCAAGGCACTTGTGTGGTACAGAGTCAAAAGCGTTCTGGAAATCTAGAAATACGGAATCAATTTGAAATCCCTTGTCAATAGCACTCACACTCTTGTGTGTAAAGAGTTAGTTAAGCTTCACAAGAATGATGTTTTCTAAATTCGTGTTGACTGTGTGTTACTAGACCGTTCTCTTCGAGGTAATTCATAATGTTCGAACACAATACATGTTCCAAAATTCTGCTGCATATCGACGTTAATGATATGGGCCTGTAATTTAGTGGATTACTCCTACTCCCTATCTTGAATATTGGTGTGACCTGTGCAACTTTCCAGACTTTGGGTACGGATCTTTCGTCGAGCGAACGGTTGTATGTGATTGTTCAGTATGGAGCTATTGTAGCAGCATACACTGAAAGGAAACTAACTGGTATAGAGTCTGGACCGAAAGACTTGCCTTTGTTAAGTAATTTAAGTTGCTTCACTACTCCGAGGATATTCGCAATTATATTATAGAAAGAGCAGAATGATTTGCACTTTTATGCAGGTACTGTTTCCAATAGTCTCCCAACGGGAATATAAAGCCTGACTGATTGACTCGTTTTATTCTCCTCAAGAAATGTATTGAGCAGTTAATTAATTTCGGAGTGAAGTACGACCTATTCATATATACTATGAACTCTGTAACTTCCCGTTTTTAATCAGTATACTGTGAACTTGATCCACTGTAGCTCACTTCGTGGCTAACTATCGTTGGGACAGATGCAAGAAAATAAATATATAAAAAAAATGTAGAGGTACTGTGGTGAAGCATGAAATAATTTATAATGTTGTCATTCAGTTTTTTACCATGTATAGAACAAAGGGACATCATAAATTTTAATACGTCATTACCGAAGTTCTAGACAATGGGATTTCGAAGTGTCGAGGTTAATGTTTAATGTAGGACCCAGATGGTCCACTGTACTGCCTTCTCTTTGTACTGTGATGAACTAGAAACTGTCTTTCTAACGCGATCTGGGTTTTACTTCAAGCATTGGGGTACATTTATACTTACGACTTTAAGAGTACACACAAACAGAAATAGGTCTACTAAGTTCCTCTTAATGAATTCATTAATATTTACATCACCTAATACACAGACAAAATCGATACATTTTTAAATTTATTTACAAGAAAAAGTGAATACGGCTCGCGCAAGATCGCGTTTCTAAACAGAGGACTTGTTTATATTGTAGATCAAGATTCGAGCAGTACAGTACGCTAGCTTTAATTTAGTGAGTATTGCCTATTTCAGCAAAATCCCCATCGAAGAAATTAGGTCTACAAATTTTAATCACTTAAAACGTTTCCACGGATATTCTTACTGCAGTCCGGCCGACAGATGTGTATATTAGCAGTTTTGGTGTTACAGCTATTACAGTACGAGTCAAATAATTCTAAACTTACGCAGAGAGCGCCCCTTTCTTACCTGTTATTTTACTTTCAAATTAATATCTGTATATGATGTTTCTGTGTTGGAGACTAGGTCACACTAAACCACCTACGATTTGCTACGAGTAATATGCATCTCGTCCAACAACATCTTTTCAGACTGTCAAAGTTAGTTTCGATCACAAGTTGTAAAGGGAAATTGATCACAAAGCACATGAAGTATTGGTCATCTTCAGCGTTCCTTCCCTTGATGGTTTCCAGTAGCCCTGTCTCAGGTATTGTTCATAGATAATATGTTTTTCAAATGTTTTGAAAGTGGTCTGTACTGTCACCTAGTACTACCTAGTAGTGTATGCCGTTTCACCCTGTTAAACTAGAAATTACTTAATTCACAGGAAAACAGAAAGTATATGTGAAACAGCGACAGAACAAATCAAAATAACGCGCCAGTAAGAGATGGTTAGAAAATGCGCGTAAGTAATTTGTACATATATTATTAAATGTAAAAAGCAGTTTTGTCAGATGCTGAATAAATGTTTTGTGAAGTGGCTCTTGGTACTCACCTTTCTGACACACATTTCTCAGACATTACAGAGAAATGTCGAAAATGTAAGAGAGCAGGCCAAACAGTTCTCCACCTCGCACCGAGAGTGCATCAAAATTTTTTGTTGTATTGGTACACGTTGCCCAAAAACGTTAGTGGGAGTCATCCTCGTCTACGAAAGAGTATTGTTTGTGGGGTTTTCTAAAGCAGTCGTTCTGCGTGAATTGTGGTTCAAATGGAAAAACTGCAAAACCATACTATCATTTTTTATAATTTATACCCAATGAAAATTCAACCAAAGTTGGTGAAGTTTTAATTTTTAACATTTAGAAAAAGAACATCCATTTCAAACTTTGCCGTACTTCTTGAGAAGATTATGCATGTGATGGACCTTCCAAGACAGCAATCATAAATGGCCACGTAGAGAAAGTGCTCAATACTTTGCTGGATGATTAGTGATTAAAGTAGATCAGATCGAGACGATATCGTGCGATATAAAAGAAACTTAGGTATGCCCCAGGGGAATGTACACGGTAGACCTATTTACTTAATGTATAACTGATCTGGTCGAGAACATAGGAAGCACTGTGAGGATGTTGGCAGATAATGCTTTCCTATATGAGAAAGTTACAGCGCTAGAAATTTGTAGCGAAATGTAGTAAGAGCTGTAGATGATCGACCTCTTGGGGACAAACTGGCAGTTGACCATCAACGTAAATACATGCTACGTGTTGCAAGTAACAGGTGGAAAAACACATTAGTAATAGATTAAACGACTGACGATAAATCACTGGAAATATAACAACCGTAAAATATCGTGGATTATGCCTCCGACACGATCTAAAGCGGAACGACCACATAAAGGAAAATCAGATGTCAAACAGTGTTTCATTGGAAGACTCCTAAAAAAGGAAGTAGACCGCGAAACTTTCGTTGACCTATTGTTGAGTATTGCGCATCACGGGCTGGGATAAAGAGAATAAACAAAGATCATCCAATGAAGAGCAATGACAGCGCCACAGATATGTTCTTTAAACTCCTGTGAGAGAAGCAACAAACAAGGCTTTTAAGTCACGAGATGGTTCGCTGATAAAATTCAAAGACGGTGCGCTCCAAGAGGTCAGGCAACATATTGTTTCATCCCACAGGCGACTTGTGAAATAATCATGACAGGAAAATCAGAGAAACTAGAACTCAGACCGAAGTTTGCTTAATACCGTTCTTTCCGCTTACCACTCCTTAACGAAACACGGAAGGAGGAAAACTATCGTTGAACCTGAAGTACCCTCCATCACACATCGAAACCTGACTTACGACGTATAAGAAGTAGATTTAGAAATAGCTAACGTCATAGAAATATAAAAGTAGGTAGTAGTACTTCTGCTGTTGTTGTTGTTGCTGTGGCCTTCAGTCTATTCCGTGCAAGCCTCTACATCTCTGTGTTACTACTACAAAATACACCCACTTGAAATTGCTTACATTATTCGAGCCCATGTCTCCCTCTACAGTATTTTTATTACCCACGTTTCACCGCACTGTCCTTGATTACCAAATTAATTGCTGCTTGATACCCCAGTTTGTCCTTATAAACCTCTCGTCTATTTTATTCACGTTGCGCCACAAAGCTCTCTTCTCTTCGACTGTTAACAGTAGCATTTGATCAGATATCTTATCTATACGTAAAACGCCAGCATTTTTCTGTAGCACCACATCTCAAGACTCTCTTCTCTTATTACCTGTACTGTTTATCGTCCACGTTTCGATTCCATATAATGCAACATGCAAATATTTACATGACCTATTGCCAACCAGTCTGACTAGAACTGAACGAACGGCACACTTTTAACAATATTCTATATTGTTGTTGTCTCTGGTTCGAAGACCAGTTTCATGTAGCTCTCCACGTTAGTTCATCCTGTGCAAGGCTCTACACGTCTCTACACAATTATTGAAATCTACATCCATTTAAACCTGTTTACTGTATTCATGTCTCGCTATCCATCACAATTTCTAGCCCTTCTTCTCCCTCACTCTTCCTTCCGTTACCAAACCGACGATTCATTAATGCCTCAGGATGTAACATTATTACCTATCAACCGATTCCTTGTTTTGCTCAAGTTGTACCACTTTTTCTTTCTCTCCCCAACTCGATTCAGTAGCTTTGCATTAGTTATCCGATCTATGCAACTAAATTTCATCATTCTTCTGTAGGACCACATTTCAAAAGCTTCTATTCTCTTCTTGTCTGTACTGCTTATCGCTCATGTTTCACTTCCGTTGAAAGCTACACTCCATACAAATATCGTCAGAAAAGATTTCATAACACTTACATTTATATTAGATGTTAGCAAATTCCTCTTTTACGGAAATGACCTGTATTTTATATCCTCCAAACTTCGGCCATAATCATTTGTTTTGTTGACCGAATGGCAAATTTCGTCTAATACTTTTAGTTGTCATTTCCTACACCGTGAGACCGTGCTGAAAAGTAACACCTTTGAACTTTTTACGTGTAAGCTCTTATAGCTTTTTTAAATAAAACAAACGTTGCTAACATTCTATATCTTTACTCTTCATCTGCAGTCATCTGCCACTAGAGGGCTCCGAATGGTAGCGTGTAACAATGCTGTGTAACGTAAGTTTCTTCTGTGTTACTAAAGGCTTGATTCATTTCTTCTTTATACATATTCGATCTTCTGCCCTTTTCACTATTTCCTCTCTCAAACTTATCAGTTCATCTTCTATTGTACTCTTTTCGCCAGTTGAATTCAATCGTTGCGTAATACTCCCTTTGAAATTCTCAAAAACTTTGATTCTTTCAATATATCCAGGCACAACTTTCTTGAGTTTTAAATGGGCCAAAATGGTTCAAATGGCTCTAAGCACTATGGGACTTAACATCTGAGGTCATCAGTTTCCTAGACGTAGAACTACTTAACTCTAACTAACCTAAGGACATCACACACAGCCATCCTCGAGGCACGATTCGAACCCGCGACCGTAGCAACAGCGCGGTTCCGGACTGAAGCGCCTAGAACCACTCGATCACAGCGGCCGGCTCTTGAGTTTTAACCTGCGGTTCTTAACAAGTAAATTATGATACTACATCTGCCCATGGAAATGTCTCACCGTTTAATATCTGATTTCGAAATCTCTGTCTTTCCATTATATAGTCACTCTGAAACATTCTAGTGTCCCAAGGTCTCCTCCACTTATACAGCCTTCTTTCAAGATTCTGAAGCCAAGTGTTAGCGCTGATTAAAATACTTTCTGTACAAAATTCTACCAGGCAAATTCCTCTTTCACTTTTTTCCATCAGTCTACGTTGGACTATTATTTTTCTTTCTGTTCCTTTTCTTACTATAAAATTCTAGCCACACATCACAATTAAATTGACATCTCTCCTAAGTATCTGGAAAATTTATCTTACATCACTATACATTATTATATCAGTCTCATCATCGTATGCTGATCTGGTACACACATAAACGTGAACTACTGTGATAGGCGTTGACTTTGTGACTATCTACTGTAATACATTCACTATGATGTTCGTAGCAGCTTACCCAAATTCTTATTTTATTTATTATCAAAGTTCCTCCAGTAATACTCCTGTCTGATTTTGTATTTATAGCTCTATACTCATCTGAGTACACGAGCAAGGAGATCCGAATAGAGGACTTTTTTTACCTGTGGATTATTTTACTCATGTAGTAGAGCTACATGTACTCGGTAAGAATAACGCTGCAATTTCCCCTTGCTTTCAGCCGTTCGCAATGACAAGATAAAAACACCATTTTGGCTAATATTATAAGAACACATCAGTCAATCATGCAGACTGTTTCTTCTGCAACTGCTGAAAACGCTGCTGCCGTTCTTTACGAATGACATTATCCGACCTCTTCACGGATGTGTCTCCTAGGTTGCATCTACAGTTTGGCTATATGTATCGTTGAGGCCAGGTGGTTATCATTGATTACCTTGCAGAGACTTAGGCAATAACTGGCGAATTAAGCTCAAGTTCTGATGAACTGGAAGAAAAATTATGTACGAGGAGGGCTGCATTTCAAAAGAAAAGTATCAAAACCATACTCTTGTCCACAGAGTTGCTTTGGCAATGGGAACACTATCCGCTGTGAAGTAAGAATTGTTGGAATATTGACAAAATTCAGCCCCTATTCATCCGTCCCTTCAACTAAAGAAATTTGTGGCTGGCAATATTTCTGAGACTGAAAACCGGTCTTGTGTATGGAACTATTCCAGTATTCGCATAAATTAATTTATGGAAACCACCGCAGAGAACCTAAATTAAGATGATCGGACTGAGATTTTGCTGCGCTACGACCGAATAAAAGCCGTATATTAACCACGACACGATCTCATTGCGCTGGGGCTATTCTTATCCTTGCCAGAACTACGTTAGCAACCATCACCAAACCAGACTGACCACTATATAGATTCGATTGTTGATAGAACAAGAATGGTCAATTAATGACTAACGATAGCGTCGTAAACTGAAACCGGTTCACAAGGAAAATAAACTGGCGGAAATGGAAAACGTTACGTATGAACACAATGAAGGAACCCTGTCAAACTCATATTCTAATATTTTGATGCCTATGGTTTTTTATTAAAAATCCACCCATAAGCGGACTTTTTTCAGCTTTCCAGTCCAAAAAGTCATTATGACAAATGAGGAATGGTGTAAGTAAATTGGTGGCTATTGGATCAGCATAACGTTACTGGAATATTTCCGGTGGAAATCGCAACACAGTATGCCCAGAGAATGTTCTCGTGTAGCCTATCGCCATCTTGCGGACATTGAGAAATGTCGAATCATTGGCATGAGGGAAATGGGAACACCACACGGAAAGATCGCACAGATAAATGACTGCAGTATGATGACTGCAGAAAGAGTGGTGATGAAATGACCTCAGGACAACAGTGTGATATTAAGAGTAGAAACGGGTCCTCCCCGAGGAGTTACACCACGAGAAGGATGTAGATTTGTACCACTATTCGGCTGATGACAACAGCTGAAATCCTGGCAGAGAGTACAAGCAAAGGGTCAACTCAAACCGTCGCGAACGGATTACTGCAAACTGGGTTGAGATCTCGAGTTTTCCGACGGTATTGACCACTGACGGCATACCACAGAAGATAGGAGCTAACATGGTGTAGAACCAAGATCAACTGGACACTGAGCGCAGTATATGGTGTTCAGCGATGAGTATGACTTCTGTTTGTGGCGGCCAGGCCAACGCCAATGTCTCCGTAAACGACCAGGTGAGTCACACGAAGCAACCATTCTCGATACCCATACTCCCAACTCCGGAATCATCGTGTGGGCAGCTGTTGGAGGCGACAAAAGGACTGATTTAGTATTTTTTGAAAGGAGGCTCAATGCTCGGAAGTACGAGGCGAAGACAGTAAACTCTGTTACAATGCCCTTAATGTCCAGGGTAGCACATGGTGTATTCCACCACAATAATGCAAGGCATAACACTGCAGTTCACACCACAAACGCTTCGAGGAAAGTGCGGATCGTTGACTGGTCTACCTATGATTTGTGACCAACAGAGCATGTCTGCCAAGCGACGGACAATATTATACAATACTTTCATATTAGCTTCCAGAAAGCAATCTTCATGAGCAGACATTATATTCTTCAATAAATTCCTCACGATGACATTGTGAGAGCGTTTACTTCCATGCCACGACTAATAGAAGAGTGTATCACTGCCATGCGGATCACATCTCTTACTGATGTTGATGATGGACATCAGTTCCGAACGGAACGAAAGTTGATTGATTTACTACTATAAGGAACGATCAAATAGTTTCAGTTCGAAGGCCGTATCGTCCAAAATCCGTATGACAATCAGGCAAAATGACCTTGAGCACTGAGGAAGTCATTTCACCGACGCGTCAGATTGAAGATATCCATTAGGTAAATCACTGTTCTTGCTGCGTGAAGAAGTCCGTAACTACCTGCTGCACATCCTCGTCAGATTGGAAACTTCGACCGTTTAAGGCATTATTTAAGGAACCGAAGACGTGATAATCGCATGCGGAAAGATCACGATTATAGGACGGGTGCTCGAGTGTATCCTACTTGGATGAGTGTGGCCTCCCAGATCGACCGGCGTGTTGTGTCGAATCGCGACCAGTATAGAACTTAGCGCACCATTCCACAACGGTCGATTTTCACAGGCTTGCAGCTCCACACACATTCTTCATTCTCTGATGGATGCCTACCCGTGTTTGTCTTTAGAAAGTCAAGAAAAGAATGTGGTATCGACAGCTACGATGCCACGGCTTAGGTACAAGTTCTTAGGATGGCTCTACGACACCGACACTGGCGACAGCGCCCTCTAGCCGGCGCTGTGCAGCTCTATGAGCGCCGCTCCAGATTCTGCCCATTTGATTCCGAGTAGACGACCAAGCAACATTGTTTCTATTTCATAGTGGGCGAGCCACTTCAGATTTTGCTTGTGTAACTTTTATGAGCTTTGATACATCCGGCTTCGCACCTACGTGCTCCTCAGTGCAAAGTTAGGTATTCACGTTAATATGTATTCAATTAATATTGTGATATAGTAAAACCATCTCTGAGAGCTATACTGAGAGATTTTTACCTCTCCTGCTCCTACTCGCTTCCTACATTCGGCCTACCCTTCAGTTGACAGGAGCAGACCCACGCGCCGCCTACCAGGCGGAATACAAAAAAGAATGACAGTTTGTTGGTCCTGTTTGGATCCATTTGATGATAACGTGACCACTGTTCATTTTTGAGCATTTACCGCTCGCACGTCGTAAAGACACGAATGCTACGCTAATCACTTGGCTACATGTCGGTGGTCATATACCCGCATCGGAGTCGCGCCACGGTGCACGTACGCTGCAGCAACGTCCTCAGACGCAAACTTTTTAACTCCTCCCTTGTAGCTGTGTGATGAAAATTTTAACAAACTTTGAAAAAAATCTGACAGGATTCATGATGTAACACTTTCCAGTGCCATCAGTGGAAATTCAGTTAATTTTCCATAGTTTGTGGTTTGATTTACACACTGATGCAATATTGGCTCTGAGCACTATAGCACTTAACCTCTGAGGTCATCAGTCCCCTAGAACTTAGAACTACTTAAACCTAACTAACCTAAGGACATCACACACATCCATGACCGAGTGATGCAATGTTCCTTGGTTTGTATTATTCATACGAATTGTGCGGAGATTTTTTGAACAAAACTGTGGCCAATAATCCCTCACGTCTCCTCTTCTAGTCAAACTGATTTGATACTAATTCCCTAACAAGCTCGTGGGACGTTCTTCTCCCATCTCAATTTGTTTTCTAATACAAAATTTCTTGTTCGACGAGACCGATGCCTAATCAGCTGTGCTTTAAACTGTCGCAGGTTCGCAGTTTTCCAGGAAGCCGCACGCAGCCTTAGCCTACGTTATCCAAGTTACCTCTGAGCGCGGCGTTTGCTCCCTGACGATATGCGGCCTCCGGTGTTTCCAAGGGACAGCCGCGCGTCACGATGGCCGGCAATAATGGTTCTGTAATTACGATTATGATTACGACTTTGTGTGCGTGCTGTAACATCATTAGTTTTGGCGGCAGCAGTCACCTTATGATCTTAATAAGCTTGATATTGTGTTCGATTTCACACCCTGACAGCATTTGAAGATCGGAAGTCGTCCGACGATCGTCCATTATTTTTTAGTCGCCGGGGGCAGAGTCATTTTTTTGTGTTGCTTCTTTTCCGTGTGCAAGTTAATTAAAATGAAGCATGTCTGCGGCAGTCGGGGGTGGCGGTGGCGTTAAAGGGGTCCTCTCCCACTCCCCTTCACCCGCCCCTAGCGCTGATGAATCGAGGGTAGCAGGCAGCGTCTTTGTCTGGGACGTGGCCGCCGCGAAATGCCACTGTCCTGCCCCGACGCCTTCCTGTCCATTCGCCGGGCGTCGTGGACTCGGAAAATATTGCACCACACGACACGAAATCGGATATAACACCCGTATACATGCATCTGTCCCACATGTTTTGTCTGCATTCAGTGAGACTAGTCACCTTTATATAGGACCACCCGTAGCATCCAAAACGGCAAAAATCTTCGAGAGCATCGATGTACAGAAAAGTCCTTCAACATTTTAAAATTCTATACTTCACGGAATAATAAAGGTAAAGAGGTAAAACTTGACGCACACCTGCTTGAAGTGACACGAGGTTTTATTTAAGCCAAAACAAACTGCACCAAGTGACTCACAGATATCGCTTCATATGGTACTAGAGCAATAATTAGCATAACAGTTGATTTTTAGCAAAGATGATGTTCTTTATAACAAATGCTCAGTATGTCGGCCGTCATTTAGGGGAACTCGGGGCGGAACGGGATACTTCATGTTTAACAATTTATATAAAATAAGGGAACACTTCTTAAAGTGTTAAAAAAACACCTTGTAGTGTAACCTAATGTACCTAATTTTAAAATCACTTAAAACAATACATTTTGCATTTTTTACAATTTTTCAAAGAAAGTCTTGCATATTTCGCGTTGCGCCCCACCCACGGGGCAGAATGGGATAAGGGTATTTTTTGTTAAATTATTGCATAAACGTTGAATTTGAATTACGAATATCGTATAAAACTATGACAAAATGTTTTATAACAGGCAATTCAGATTAAGGAATGTGTAATTTAAATAATTAAAAAGTCATTCTTCAAAATAAGAAAATATTTTAATGTCATTCTGAAAAATGTACAATGCTTAATAACCACCAAGCCACTAACTACTAGCCCTTTCGACAAATAGTCACAAATCAGTATTTCCCCTTCATCTTCACTGTCTACGCCAGCACATGAGTTGTGTGCCCACTCTGGCATGCGACACAGCCCTCATTAGAAACGGAGTAGAAGTCCCCACAGTAGAGACACTCAGCATCCTCTCTCTCTCTCTCTCTGATTCTCTCTTCTCCATCATCTTCTTCCTTTTATTTTTCTTAAGGTCTTTGATGTCTTCTGTTTTGGTTTTTTTGGGTGTACAGTTTGATATTTTTGCCTTAAGTTGCATTGCAAAAAATGGTTCAAATGGCTCTGAGCACTGTGCGACTTAACTTCTGAGGTCATCAGTCGCCTAGAACTTAGAACTACTTAAACCTAACTAACCTAAGGACATAACACACGTCCATGCCCGAGGCAGGATTCGAACCCGCGATAGTAGCGGTGGCTCGGTTCCAGACTGTAGCGCCTAGAACCGCACGGCCACTCCGGCCGGCAGTTGCATTGTACCTGACGTCTCTGTCCTGACATTGTTCATAATTGTGCACCTTCCTCCTTTCTGTAGGCCTACTTTACGTGCGACAGCATACTGCAGTTCCTTCTTATAAGGAGAATCTGTTAATACGACGGTTTTTCCTTTTCGTCTTGCAGTCCGCCGAGTATTTTGACAGATTAGTGGGATTGGAATGACTGCCTCGGGCGATATCTGGAAAGCTGGGGAAAAAAAGGTTCAAATGGCTCTGAGCATCTGAGATCATGAGTCCCTTAGAACTTAGAACTACTTAAAATAAACTAACCTAACGACAACACACATCCATGCCCGAGGTAGGATTCGAACCTCCGACCGTAGTGTCCGCGCGGTTCCAGACTGAAGCGTCTAGAACCACCCGTGGAAAGCTCAGTTGTTCGGCGAACGTAGCTGGTTGGGAGAGTCTGGCATCCATGAACATCCCAGGCTGCGTTTGCTTTCTACTTGCATCAAAATATGACGGAGCAGAACGGGACACTATCCTATTCTGCCCCGTCCCGTTCCGCCCCAAGAGCACTTTTGAGGTTAACAACTTTTATGGAGTGTAATAACTGAAGTATTTAAACGCATTAAATAACTAAAGTATAACAAATGCCATGCACTTTAAGGGAATGTGTCATTTTAGGGTATACAATTAACAGTTAACAGCTTACCTGACGTTGAAATTCACCAAACGTTAGAACAACGCAAGCGGTAACGTGACGGACAACAATTCACTTAGATCTCACACTTCAAACTAAATCAGAGTGTCTGCCCTCACTTCCCTTCCATTCGGAGAAATAGTTACATGCCCATACAACAGGTTGCAACACTTTCCAGTCTAGAAAAGAGCAATTTCCCATTGTGTCCCACTATCCCGTTCTGCCACGCGCTCCCCTATCAACAATACCTGTAGGCGAGGGACAATGTTATGAACAGCATTGTACAGCATATCGCTAGGTATGGTGAGACATTACCGTCGGATGTTGTCTCTTAGCAGGTCGGGCCATCAAGATAGACTTGGGACTTCAAGTAACCCCACGACCAATAATTACACGGACTGAGGTCTGCGGGCCTGGGAGGCCAAGCATGACGGACGTGGCGGCTTAACAAGCGATTCTCGCCAAAACATGTGCTCAAGAAATCTTTCTCACTTGTAGCAGTATCTGGTTGAAATCCATCCTGCATAAACGTCGTACTTTCCTGCACGTGTTTATCAGCTAGGCTAGTGACGATCTGACTCACTCTTTCATTACAGCTCATTTTATATACGATTCTTATGTGGCGTCCCAGACATGTTGCTGTCCATCGCCATCTATTGGCAAGTTTTTGCACTCGTTTTGGGCTTCAATTAAATCCCATGTCGTTTCAGGCATGTGTGCCAATTTTTACCTCTCTACCTACATTATTCCGTGAATGTCCACCCCGATAGCCGAGTGGGCGCCGGCACGGTAACACAGCGTGTTCGGTCAGAGGGTTAGCTGCCCTCTGTAATAAAAAAAACTGAGTTAATGGATCTACGACGAACTGAAACGGGTGCCTTGCGACGTCCGCCCCGAGCAGATACAACGAACGAAAACGAACAAAATGAGACTACAAAAAAAAAAAAAAAAGTGGTCAGCGTGGCGGATTTCCGTCCTAAGAGCCCGGGCTCGATTTCCGGCTTGGTCGGAGATTTTCTCCGCTCAGGGACTGGGTGCTGTATTGTCTTCATCATCACTTCATCCCCATCCGGCGCGCAGGTCGCCCAGTGTGGCATCGAATGTAATAAGACCTGCACCAAGGCGGCCGGACCTGCCCCGCAAGGTGCCTCCCGGCCAATGACGCCAAACGCTCATTTCTATTCCGTGAATTAGAGCATTTTCAAATGTTAACGGAATTTTGGGTCACACTGTATGTACACTATCAGATCAAAAGTATTCGGACACCTAGTAGTGGACATGAATATTGGGTTTGTCCAACCGTCACGCTTATGACGGCTTGAAGTCTGCTGGGGATATTTTCAAAGAGGTGTCTGAATCTCTGCAGGGGAATGACAGAGAGCCGAAAACATAGATGGTACTTACATTGGACGCTGGAGTATGGAGCGAAGAAAAGCTCAAATTCCTCCCAAAAGTGTTTCAGTGGGTTTAGGTCGGGACTCCGGGTAGCCCAGTCGTTTACAGGAACTTTACTGTCCACAAACCATTGCGTCAGAGATGTTGTTTTATGACAGGCTGCACTGTCATGCTGACACAAACAGCTGCTGTCTCTGGAGAATTGCTCTACTGTGCGCAGTACACAACGAGTTCAAACCATTCCGCATTTAGCGTTTTCTTAGGCGGAGTAAGAGGACCATGCCCCAACCACTAAAGTAGTACACTTGCAAGTTTTCAGCCTCAGTAATGGACACCGCGTGAAAATTTGGGGCCGCGCAGGATTACTGAGCGGTCTAAGGCGCTGCAGTCATGGACTGTGCGGCTGATCCCGGCGGAGGTTCGAGTCCTCCATCGGGCATGGGTGTGTGTGTTTGTCCTTAGCATTATTTAGGTTAAGAAGTGTGTAAGCTTTGGGACTTAGCAGTTAAGTCCCATAATATTTCACACACATTTGAACATATGAAAATCTGAGCTATAATTCTGATACTACTCAATTATCACCATCTGAAATCACAGCTTTTAAACTTCGCGCTCACGAGTTGCTTATCACTCGCTCGGCCCACTGTAGGCAACCGCCTTATGCCCGAACGAAGTAACTGTTCAGCGGAGTGACAAGCAGATTCCTCCTATTTACGGGATTTTGAAGGCGAGGGAACAAGCGAGGGATTTCGGCCAGCTGGTGTGGCCGAGCGGTTCTAGGCGCTTCAGTCTGGAACCGCATGACCGCTACGGTCGCAGGTTCGAATCCTGCCTCGGGCATGGATGAGTGTGATGTCCTTAGGTTAGTTAGGTTTAAGTAGTTCTAAGTTCTAGGGCACTGATGACCTCAGAAGTTAAGTCCCATAGTGCTAAGAGCCATTTCAACCATTTGAGGGATTTCGTTACGTCTGCCCAACAGGTTTTGAAATCTTGTGCGAGAACACATGTTATTCTACCCGAGAAATAGTTAAATAATATGAGTACTTAGTACGTCAACCACACTCCCATACACTGAGGTGACAAAAATCCTGAGATACTTCCTAAATCTTTCTCCAGGATCAGTGTAGCATTTCGACGTGGCATGGACTTAACAAGTCGTTGGAAGTCTCCAACAGAAATACTAAACTATGCCGCTTCGGTACCTGTCCATAATTGCGAAAATGTTGCCCCTGCAGGATTTTGCGCACGAAGTTACCTGGATTATGTCCCATAAATAGGGTTCATGTCGAGCGATCTAGGTGGCCCAGTAATTCCCTAGAATTTTGCACAAAGTGTTTCATACCAATTGCGATCAACTGTGGCCCGGTGACATGGCGCATTGTCATCCATAAAAACTCCGTCGTTGTTTGGGAACATGAGGTCGATCAGTGGCTTCAAATGGCCTCTGAGTTACCGAACATAACCATTGCCAATTAATGGTCTGTTCAGTTGGTCCAGAGGATCTGCTTCATTCCAAGTAAACCTAGCCCATACCATTATGCAGCCACCACCAGCTTGCACAGTGCCTTGTTGACAACTTGGGTCCATGTTTCCTGGGGTCTGTGCCACACTCGAACCCTATCATCAGCTCTTACCAACTCAAATCGGGATTCATCTGACCAGGCCACGGTTTCCCAGTCGGCTAGGATCCAACCAATATGGTCAAGAGCCCAGGAGAGGCGCTGCAGGCGATGTCGTGCTGTTAGCACAGACACTCACGTCGGTCATCTGCTTACATAGCCCATTAACGCCAAATTTCGCCACTCTGTTCGAATGGATATGTTCGTCGTACGTCCCACATTGATTTCTGCGTTTATTTCGCGCAGTATTAATTGTCTATGAGCACTGACAACTCGCCACTGCTCTCGGTCTTTAAGTGAAGGTTGTCCGTGGTGAGCGGTAATGTCTGATGATTAATTTTGTCTTCTCACTCTTTACACTGTGGCTCCGGAATACTGAACTCCCTGACGATTTTCGAAATGGAATGTTCAATGCGTGTAGCTCCACCTTCCACTCCGAGATCAAAGTCTGTTAATTCTCGACGGCCGGTCATAATCACGTCGGAAATCTTTTCACATGAATCACCTGAGTACAAATGACAGCCCTTCCAATGCAATGGCCTTTTATACATTGCGTATGCGATACTACCACCATCTGTATTTGTGTATATCGTTATCCCATGACTTTTGACACCAATGTGTATAATATTATTTTAACATTTTGGTCTTGATATTCTAAGCTATATATCTGCCTCAAAATCAAATTAATAAACCTAAGCGACTGAAGAGTTCTTATGAGATAAAGTTAATTATATTCGATTTCTAATTTTATCATGCCGATCGCGTTGGAGAACAATGCTTCTCCTCCACTTCACATTAGCAGCATTATCTTTAAAATCCAAAGACAATAGCGCTGAACAGCGATTTTAATAATTAAATAGCACTACAGCACTACTTTAATGACAAAATCGCTCGTTTCATTCATTTACACAGCAATTATGGATCACAACAGAAAATAGTTTGAAGCAAAGAGATCTCTGGCACCAGTTACAGGTTAGATTGTGTGCACTTTCACACAGTGAACAAATCACGTTACCAATGGCAAAACAGTTTTTCACAAACCTCTTGGGCACTCCTCCGGACAGTACTTCGCAGTCGGATATTAGGCTGATTCAGTGTGGCGGAGCGAGTAATAACCGGTGCCCGCGAAATTTAAAAGCTGTACGTTTAGAAAGTCATAACTGCGTCCTGTCAGAATTACGTCCCAAATTTTCACGCTGATATCTTGCAAGTGCGCTTTTTTATTCTTAACGCATGAGATTAAGTTGGTGATGTTTCCTTGTTAAAACTAAAGACAACGAGAACAACATAGTACGCCATCGAGCGAGATGTAGAGGTGATACGTGCTGCAATGTACACTCCTGGAAATTGAAATAAGAACACCGTGAATTCATTGTCCCAGGAAGGGGAAACTTTATTGACACATTCCTGGGGTCAGATGCATCACATGATCACTCTGACAGAACCACAGGCACATAGACACAGGCAACAGAGCATGCACAATGTCGGCACTAGTACAGTGTATATCCACCTTTCGCAGCAATGCAGGCTGCTATTCTCCCATGGAGACGATCGTAGAGATGCTGGATGTAGTCCTGTGGAACGGCTTGCCATGCCATTTCCACGTGGCGCCTCAGTTGGGCCAGCGTTCGTGCTGGACGTGCAGACCGCGTGAGACGACGCTTCATCCAGTCCCAAACATGCTCAATGGGGGACAGATCCGGAGATCTTGCTGGCCAGGGTAGTTGACTTACACCTTCTAGAGCACGTTGGGTGGCACGGGATACATGCGGACGTGCATTGTCCTGTTGGAACAGCAAGTTCCCTTGCCGGTCTAGGAATGGTAGAACGATGGGTTCGATGACGGTTTGGATGTACCGTGCACTATTCAGTGTCCCCTCGACGATCACCAGTGGTGTACGGCCAGTGTAGGAGATCGCTCCCCACACCATGATGCCGGGTGTTGGCCCTGTGTGCCTCGGTCGTATGCAGTCCTGATTGTGGCGCTCACCTGCACGGCGCCAAACACGCATACGACCATCATTGGCACCAAGGCAGAAGCGACTCTCATCGCTGAAGACGACACGTCTCCATTCGTCCCTCCATTCACGCCTGTCGCGACACCACTGGAGGCGGGCTGCACGATGTTGGGGCGTGAGCGGAAGACGGCCTAACGGTGTGCGGGACCGTAGCCCAGCTTCATGGAGACGGTTGCGAATGGTCCTCGCCGATACCCCAGGAGCAACAGTGTCCCTAATTTGCTGGGAAGTGGCGGTGCAGTCCCCTACGGCACTGCGTAGGATCCTACGGTCTTGGCGTGCATCCGTGCGTCGCTGCGGTCCGGTCCCAGGTCGACGGGCACGTGCACCTTCCGCCGACCACTGGCGACAACATCGATGTACTGTGGAGACCTCACGCCCCACGTGTTGAGCAATTCGGCGGTACGTCCACCCGGCCTCCCGCATGCCCACTATACGCCCTCGCTCAAAGTCCGTCAACTGCACATACGGTTTACGTCCACGCTGTCGCGGCATGCTACCAGTGTTAAAGACTGCGATGGAGCTCCGTATGCCACGGCAAACTGGCTGACACTGACGGCGGCGGTGCACAAATGCTGCGCAGCTAGCGCCATTCGACGGCCAACACCGCGGTTCCTGGTGTGTCCGCTGTGCCGTGCGTGTGATCATTGCTTGTACAGCCCTCTCGCAGTGTCCGGAGCAAGTATGGTGGGTCTGACACACCGGTGTCAATGTGTTCTGTTTTCCATTTCCAGGAGTGTACATACGTATCTCTGCTTCAGTTGCTCATGAGTGTATAAACACAAGTTCTTTATTGTATATTCACAATTCGTCCCACGGATATCGGAAAAATCATCCAAGCCGTATTTTCCAATCCACAACAAGATCCGGAACTGTACAACATAGTAGTGAAAAATATGTTTCACGGGCCATGCGGACCATTGAACCAATTTCTCCGTGTATGCGTGATGGAAAATATAAAAGAAATACCCAAAACCATACTTGGACAACACACAAACAGGAGTTGATGGCTATCCCAAATAAAGAAGACGATCACCCATAACCGATGGCTTCACAGCAAAAATACGAATACGAGGCAGCGACGAACTGGAAGTAGGTAATCAGTGGTTAGCACCATACAACACACTACTTTCCAAAATGTTCCAAGCACACATAATTCAGTGAAATGCATCAGATATGTCTGTAGGTATGTGCACAAAAGCAGTGACATAGCAGTATTTGAAAGAGCCAAAGACAGCGAAAAGCAAAACAAAAACGGCGAGATCCTCATGTACCAAATGGGAAGATACATCAACAGCAACGAAGCAGCGTGACGGATTTTCGGTTTTCCCATACACGAACGCGGACCAACTTGTAAACATCTAGCTGCACATTTGAAGAATGGACACAGACCTTACTTCACAAAAGACACCACCAGAAAAACTGCAAGCGAACTACCTCAGAACACAACATCAACAGCTTTTTACTGACTGTGCCAAACGGATCCACTCGCGAAAACATTGCTACATGTTACGTCCCCACCTGTAATACGTAGAACAAAACAAGAAAAGTCTTTCAACGAGGAAAAAAAGGGATTCCGGTAGCAGATCATCCAGGAATCATGAAACCTACTGCATTAGGCCGCGTGTACATCGTATATCCGAACAACATCGAATGTTTGTATCTCCGGATATTGCTACGCGAAACACGGGGACTAACAAGTGTCACAGATCTCAAGACTGTTGACGGTTACTTATGCTAGACGTACAGAGGAGCTTGGCAACGCTTAGGACTACTGCAAAACGACAACCACTGAGAAAAAAATTAAAAAAATAAACAAAATTGTACGTCTAAATGTAGTTGCATGTGTAGAACTAAAAATTTCAGTACTATTAATATTCATGTGTGTATATATATCTTGTTATCTGACTTGTTCCACATCATATCGATAAAATAATAGTGAAAATGATGAACGGAACATGACGTAACTAAACTAAACTACGAGAACCCTCACTCAGAGAGTCAGCCAACAAATGAGAGACTTATTCGCCGTAATTCTAACAACATATAACCCATCCAAAACAGCTATGGCATTCCTTCAAAGAGAGTATGAGTGATGACATACTGTAACAAATCCGACAAGCTCATCCTGAACTGACCATCGAAATCAACGATTACATCTACAATAAAATGCTCATTCACCTAGAAAATAAATGTTCAGCTATAAACAACCTGACCTTAGAACAATTTGGGATGCAAGCACCATGAAAAGATGCTATCCGTGTGCTAAACTTCGAAATTACAAAAGAAAAAAGCTACAGCATCAACGAACTGCTTCAGTACATTGCTAACAACAAACCACTCCTCAATGACAATCAAAAGGAAATTTACAACGTTATGACGGTCCGGATCGAAAACAACATTGGCGGAGTTATTTACTTGGACGCATCACATATCACCGGGAAAACATTTCTAATAAATCTGTTGCTGGCGGAAACAGGTCCTAAGCAACACATTGGCATTGCAGCCACACTTATGGAAGGAGGACGAACTGCTCATTCCGCCCTACAACTACCGTTGAATATAGAGTCGAAGAACAATTGCCGATATGAAAAGTCTCAGGAGCATCTGGACGGGGTGAACTCCTAAAGCAAGCTAAAATTATCTTCTGGGACGAATGCACAATAGCACATAAAAAATCACCCGAAGCCATGGACAGAACAGTACAGAACTTGCGAGGAAACTCTGAAGTGGTGGGAGGAGCTCTACTCAAACTCTCGGAAGATTTTCGACAAACAGTTCCAGTTGTCCCCAAACCAACACCAGCAGATGAGATCAGAGCATGCTGTAAAAAACCACATCTCTGGTCACACATTCAGATACTGCGATTAACAAAAAATATGGGATTTGAACTATCGAAAAACGAAACAACAGCACATATTTCTCAACAACTTATACAAACAGGCTAAGGCACATGTTCACAACTATACAAATCCGGACTGGCTGCTTGAAAAGCCAATTTTGGCAACTAAAAATAATATTGTTGACGATATCAACCTTAATAGTCAAAAGAAAATTTCCGTTGAACAGAGAATATAGAAATCGATCGAACGATGGTGAACGTTGAAGAAAGTGTGAACTTTCCTACAGAATTTCTAAACTCTTAAGAATCGCCGAGAATGCCATCACACTGCCTTCGACTTAAAATTGGATCTCCAATCATGCTACTCAGAAATATCAACTCACCAAAACTATGTAGTGGAATAAGGATGTTCTCAAACAGCTACAGAATAACATCATCGAAGCCGAACTTATGACTGAAAAGCACAAAGGACACACACTATTTATCCACAGAATAACACTGATATCTACTGGACTACCATTCCAATTTAAGATATTGCATTTTCCAATCAAATTAGCCTATAGTTTTACAATTGACAAAGTGCAACGACAAACTTTAAAATACTGTGGCATCAACCTCAAAGACTCCTGCTTCTCTCATGGTTAACTATAGGCAGCTTGCTCTCGAGTAGGAAATTCGAAAACTGTAAATATTGACCCGGATAGCAAAATAAAAAACGTTGTTTACAAACAAGTATTGTAAATAATCAGAATATGTTTTTCATAAAAAATTTTATCTCTTGTACTTCAAAGTTAATCTTTTTATTCCAGCTACCATATAATCTCATATGAACTCCCTGAGCGAAGCCGGTTGCCCCAGCAGGTTATCTCTATGAATTTGTGGTCTTCTTTTTGTTTGGGAAGGTGTGAGAAAGCCATAACTGTAATGCACTTACACTGTTGCCTTCTAACGAAGATAAATTGACTGAATCATTTCCGTGTAAGGTGGCCGACGCTCCTAACTGTAACGTGCTTCCTGTAATTTCGTCATTGTCTTCGGCTTGCACATTAGGTTATCGTAGAAATTAAGTAAAAAAATCGTGGCGAAAGAACAGTAGCTGCCGGCCAGATGTGTGACGTGTGACCTGTAGGGAGCCGTAAAATTGAACAGATGGGGGAAACTGCTGGCGCAGTCTTGCGTGAAACGCACCTCAAGCCATGTGTGTAAAGCTACCCAGCCAGTGGCAACGCGTTTTGTAAGTTACGACCCATCTGCTCTCCAGAGCAGGTCTAGCCTGGGGCAACACGCACGCCAGCAGTCCACTACATAGCCGAGCTTCGGCTTTCTTTAAAACCAACGACATTAGCTCCAATCATTTCACTATTTTAGCTCCGAGATAATTTGACGACACCAACCACTCTCTCCAGCTTCATTTTTCGCCCTATTTAGTACAAAAGTACTATAATTTTTTCGGTAACTCAAAAATTTTCATTAATAACGTACCAGGAAAATACCGATCCTTTAATCCGTAAGCACACACGTGGTGTAAAATATACTCCGCTGTAGCTTTGATACGTTGGTAGCACTGTTGCACAAATTCAACTACTGTGATCTTCCACATACCTTTCAACCAACTGTCTCTTCTTGTAACAATGTGTAAGTTCCCCAGTTTCACACATTGTCTTTTGAGAAGAGATGTGTCCTATATTGGATAAAAAATGCCCCGTGCGTTGATAACTTAGCCACTATAGCCAATGAACTTTGGGAATAGAGTGCAGATTCGAACATGGTAAAGACATGGCACCTCCTAGGCAGAACATTGTGCAAATGAATATGAGATAAATAATGAGTCCGAGAGCGAAAATGACCACATTTCAGAGAGTGATCTTCATACAGATACTGAGCAAGAGGTAGATTGTGGTGATTCAGAGAATGTAGCAGCAATATCTCAGACAAGCTATAAAGGAAAGGATGGGACTCTGTGGAAAATGTCTGCACCATCAAGAAACACTTCCTCACACTTGTCATATCTGCTATGAGCTCCATCGCTGTAGTCGAACAGACAAGACAGAAGACAACTAGATTGTCATCTGGGAGTGTGAGGTGAGTTCCCAGAAAATGGACCAGAAAACGAAAACTGCGGGCATGGCTTGCTCTAAGTTAATATGTAAGGAGCATTAATTTTCAGATTCCAAAGAAAGTATCGGCTGTGATTCTGATTAGATATGAAAGACAAACCCTCCAGAATAAACGTGTCTTCATGAGATTTAATTTTTGTCATTATGAGAAGTGAATGTTAAGAACTTAAAAGCCGTTAAATGTATCTTCAAAATACTCTAATTTTGTGATGTATACTCGTGCATTCTAATTTCCTGAACAGAATCATGATTTTTTTTCTATCTGTGGTAAAAAATACCCCACGCGTGCAGTAACGTCATATAAATACTCCCGTGTATAAAATAACTTCAGACCTGTGATAAATTTACAAATGAGTTAATATATTAAATATTTAACGTTAAGCATGTAAACGACAAAAATTTTAAAAAAGGTTTGAAATTGTGCTTAAAGTTTATGGGCAGTTGCTAAGTGCATTCATTCTCAAATAGTGGATGAATAAATTCCGCGCCGTTAAGTTACCTTGCCTAGCGAGTGGCATGGCTGATTTAGATACACCGGCTCGCCCCGGATCACCGAAGTTAAACGCCGTCGCGTGGGTAGAACTTGGATGAATGACAGTCGGGTCTGCTGTGCGCTGTAGGCAAGTGGGATGTATTTAGCTCTTGTGAGGCCTATTGGAGCTACGTGATTAAGACGTAGCGGCTCCAGATCACAATACCGACAACCAGTGGAAGAGTGGTGTCCTGACACCACGATCCTCCATATCCGTATTCGATGACGCCTTTCGTCTGGGGATGACATGGCGGTTGGTCGGAACCATTCGACCTTCCAACGCCTGATTGGACGGCAGAGAGAATTACGTTACCTCAGGAAAAACACGTATTTTCTAACATTAATACATTTCTTAACGTGCTACATTTTTAACATAAGATTATGTATCCAAATGAGTAGATTAGGACAGCATTTTAAATGTTGTCAATAATTACGCGAGATACTGAAAATCAAGTTTTTTTGCCCCTGGAAGCAGTTAGAAAGGCAACCTGCAACTAGCTGGTACTGTGTTCTGTGTTCCGGGTTCCGGGATAGTTGCTTAGTAATATACACTGAAGCGCCAAAGAAACAGGTACTCAAATACAGGATATATAAAAAGTCAGAATACGGCGCTGCGGTCGGCAACGCCTATATAATACAACAAGTGTCTGGCGCAGTTGTTAGATCTGTTACTGATGCTGCAATGGCAGATTATCAAGATTTAATTGAGTTTGAACATGGTGTTACAGTCGGTGCACCAGCGATGGGACACAGCATCTCAGAGGTTGCGATGAATTGGGGATTTTCCCGTACGACCATTTCACGAGTGTACCGTGAATATCGGAAGTCCGGTAAAACATCAAATCTCCGACATCGCTGCGGCCGGAGAAAGATCATCCAAGAACGGGACCAATGACGACTGAAGAGAATCGTTCAGCGCGACAGAAGTGCAACCCTTCCGCAGACTTCTGGAGATTTCAAAGCTGGGCCATCAACAAGTGTCAGCCTGCGAACCATTCAACGAAACATCATCGATACTGGCTTTCGGAGCCGAAGACACAGTCGTGTACCCCTGATGACTGTACGCCCCAAAGCTTTGCGTCTCGCCTGGGCCCGTCAACACCGACATTGGACTGTTGATGACTGGAAACATGTTCCCTGGTCGGACGAGTCTCGTTTCAAATTATATCGAGCGGATGGACGTGTTCGGATATGGAGACAACCTCTTGAAAGCATGCATGTCAGCAGGGGACTGTTCAAGCCGGTGGAGGCTCTGTAATGGTGTGCGGCGTATGCATCTATTCATGTCCACTGTGCATTCCGACGAACTTGGACAATTCCAGCAGGACAATACGACTCCCCACACGCCCAGAATTGCTACAGCGTGGCTCCAGGAACACTCTTCTGAATTCAAACATTTCCGCTGGCCACCAAACTCCCCAGACATGAACATTATAGAGCATATGTGGGATGCCTTGCAAAGTGCTGTTCAGAAGAGACTTCCACTCCTCGTACTCTTACAGCTTTGAGGACATCCCTCGAGGATTCATGGTGTCAGTTCCCTCCAGCACTACTTCAGACATTAGTCGAGTGAAAGCTACGTTGTGTCGCGGCGCTCCTGAGTGCTCGCGGCGGCCCTACACGATATTAGGCAGACGTACTAATTTCTTTGGGTCTTCAGTGTGGAATATACATATACTATAGATGACACTGCGAATTGCGCAGTTGCATACAGCTTGCTAGAGCCTCCCATCATTGCGACAATCGTAGAACTCTGGGCTGATATTCAGGAGGAGGGTGTTTTAAAACTTCGTCGTGCCATCCACAGTTAGGTTCTCGCTAAAAGTAAATGCAGTGATGTTTCCTTTGAAAAATGCACGGCGAATATTTCCCCTCTCATGCTTCATCATTCGTAGCATGAGCTCCAAGACGGTCGTCGACAGGAACTCGAATTCAACCTCCCTTGCTTCCTTCCTAAGTAGTTCAAAAATATCCGAAACATGATTTCAAGAGATTTTGCATCAATAAACACAGGGCTGCGCGTCCGGTGTTTAGTAAAGCTGCTTTTTCCATTCTCACTTGAATTATCTGTAGGTGCTCCGAATTATTTTTATTGTTATTATTATTATAATCGAATGCATCAGCTACAACAAATTCAGTACATATATATACAATGCGAATCAAGCACACCAACAAAATATATACATTTATTAATGTTCATGCACCTACCAACATTGCCAACAAAAAAGAACCGGAGAAGACAGAAAAATTTTGGGAAAAACTCGAAACTGAAATGTCCAAAATTCCAGAGGAGGATGTAAAAATTCTTCTAGGGGATTTCAACGCGCAAATTGGCAAAGAGAGGAAATATAAAAAAACAGTCGGTAATTACCCTGCACACAAATTCACAAACAAGAACGGCATGAGACTCATCGAGTTATGTCAGCAAAACAACCTAAAAATCGTGACAACATCACTTCGAAAAGACCCCAAGAAACAAAAAACATGGAGATCACCAAACCTTCAGCTTGGTGAATTTCAAATAGACCATGTTGCGATCTCCTATGACTTCCAGAAAGAAATACACGACGTTCAAGTCCGCAGAGGGGCAAATATAGATTCTGACCACTACCTTACCAGAGTTAAAATTAAATTCACTCCAAAAAGGAAACGCCAAAGGAAATCACCACTAATTCCCAAATTTGACTTGAAAAATATCAAGGAATCAGAAATTACAGAAGCATGGGATAAACAACCAACAAACAACTGGAAAGATTTCCGAACGAAAATTATACAGAATGCAAGAGATTTGATTCCGTTAAAGAAAATATCCAAGCTTCCATGGTGGAATTCGAATTGTGATAACGCATTAGAAGAGAGACAACAAGCCTTTTTAAATTACAATTGTGACAAATCAGAAACCACACAACAAACATTTTTCAAAGTGAGAAAACAAACAGCTAAAATACTTAGACAAACTAAAAGAAAATACCTTAATGAACAGCTAAACACAATTGAAGAAAACTTTAAGAACCACAACACTCAAGATTTTTATAAAATATTCGCAAATCAAATCAAAGGATACACTCCACAAAATCTCTGCTTCCGGAAACAGAATGGAAAATTGGCACTAACTAACAAAGAAAATTGCCAAGAACTAGCTAAATATTTCTCACAACTCCTAAATTGCCCACAACCAAGTACAAGATTCCCCAGATTACAACCAGAACACACGAATGAGACTTCACTACCACCATCTCAAGAAGAAATTTATAGTCACATTAGAAAACTCAAAAATAATAAATCATCGGGAGAAGATGGAATTGTAGCTGAACTACCGAAAAACCTTGGTCCAAATTCGTTAAAAGAGATCACTAGCATCATCCAAGAAATTTGGCAGACAGAAAATATCCCAGAGGAGTGGAAGTGTGCACTAATTCACCCATTGCACAAAAAGGGAGAGAGATCAGACGTAAACAACTACAGAGGCATTTCACTTTTACCAGTTACCTACAAAATTCTATCTGCATGTCTCCTAAAGAGGGCACAAGAACAACTAGAACATACAATTTCAGACTACCAAGCAGGCTTTCGTCCTAATAGATCATGCCCGGAACAGATATTCAACCTTAAAACTATTTTAAAGATTAAAGCAATCAGGTCAAAACCAATAATCTGCACATTCGTTGATTTCAAAAAGGCATACGATTCCATAGACAGACAGTCTCTATGTCACATTCTCGAAGAACGAGGCCTAGACACTAAAACCCGAAAACTAATTGAACAAACACTAACAGAAACCAAATCAAAAATTAAATTCAGAGGGGAAATTTCGGAACCATTCTCAATGAAAACAGGAGTAAGACAAGGAGATGGGATCTCACCACTATTATTCAATATAGTTTTGGACAAAGTTATGAAAGAGTGGGAAGTAACACTAAGGAAACAAAGCTTTTGGAAGCCAATTGAACTAGGAAGAGGTAAAGGAAAATTGAACATCCCTTATTTAGCGTTTGCAGATGACTTGGCAATTATAACTGACAGTGAAGAAACAGCAGTAAAACAAATTGAGACACTTAAAGAATGTGCTGAGAAGGTTGGCCTGCAAATCTCCTTTGAGAAGACAGAATTCATCTGCTCAAAAATAGATATTTCGAAACTAAAAACAAAGTATGGTGAAATAACTAGAGTCAAGCACTTTAAGTATCTCGGTGAAGTTATTGAACCAACAGGACTTGAGAAAATAGCACAAAAAAACCGATTACAGAAAATCAAGAAAGCATTCGGACTTATTCAAAATATATATAACAAGAAATGTCTATCAAAAGGCACTAAAATCAGACACTACAACACAGTCATCAAACCAACAGTCACATATGCAAGTGAAACACTCTCCCTGAATAGAAAATTAGATTTACACGAAATTAAGAAAGTAGAGAGAAAAATTATTAGAAAAATCCTAGGACCACGATACACACAAGATGGATACAGGCTGCAGACTACCGAGACAACCGAAAAAATATCAAACATCGAGGCAGATATCAGGAAGAGGCGGATGAAGTTTTATGGACATATAGACAGATTACCTGGAAACAGGTTAACTAAACGTCTATTGGACTATATGACATCACTTAAGGCAACAATACCCTGGGTAACTGAAGTTAAGAAGGATTTGAAAAAGGCAAAAATTGACATAACAAACACATCAGACCGGGATACATTCAGAAGAAAAATCGACAAGTGGAAGTTTACTCCAGAGACGGAATCTAAACCTTTCCGACCAAAGTGGACCGAAGAAAGGAAGAAGGCCTTTGGGGAGGCAATGAAGAAATACTGGGAAAATAAGAAGAACATTAAGAAATGTTAATCACCTGCTTATCGTTCTCCCATGGGGACATTCGCTAATAATAATAATAATACAATAAAAGGTACACATGTACAACTATTTACAGTGTATAAACATTGAAAGGCGCATACCACACACCAATGCCAGAAGACTCAGTCCTGGATGCTTCAAGAGGGATCCAGGTACCACCAGGGAAACATCTGTTACGGTACTCATTTACAGCGTGACTCATTGTTTGAATATAACCACAGTCACGCTAACTATTAGTGCTAAATCCACACTTGTGTAAGATGTATTTGCACATACTTTCTCCAGTCCCGAATCTATTAAGCTGTACCCACACTTCCCTTGGATGATGACAGTCTGGAAATTTAACAGAATAGTTGTCAGTAAGTTCTCAGTTCCAGACTTTTTTGATTGTCCCTCACGTTTCCATTCAGGTCCAGCTTGAACCTATTGGAGAGCATTTGGATTACTTTTCATATGCTGGTTGTTTCCTAGGCACATCTTCTTGAGGACGAATCGATTCAGGTTTAGAAACTTGCTATCAAAGGGTGCAGTTAGTCGCTTTTCGAGGAATGTGAGCTGAACAGACGTTCGATAGTACTGCCAGCACGTATGTGTAAATTTGACTGTGCCACTTATGGTTTTCATAGCTGCAACTTTCTTCCTCAGCCAAACTGGTGCGCAGTATTCTGCTGTAGGATACAACAACGCAAGGTATGCTCCACGGAAAACTAATGTATTTGCTTCCCATTGCCGTCAGAAGTCCTCCGTCTCTGACTGCTGTATTGTATGTAGAAAAGAACACCACTACTCTCACGGAAAGAATCGCAACACCAAAAAATAATTAATGTAGAGTAATGAAATTCCAGAAATACATTTATCTAGGTAACATATTTTTCAAGATCACAGGTTAACGTAAGGGAGAAGCAAGCCACAGCAAATACGAAATGCTGAAACATTAACAACCGGTGTAAGCGCCGAAATAATGAATGCAGGCACGCAAACGTGCAAACGTTGTGTTGTACAGGTACCGGACGTCAGTTTGTAATGTGGAATTCCATGCCTGTTGCACTTGGTCGGTCAGTACATGGACGGGTAAATGTTGGTTGTGTATGGCGCTGGAGTTGTCGTTCGACGATGTCCCGTATGTGCTCGACTGGAGACTCATCTGGTGATCGAGCAGGCCAAGGAAACATGTCAACAAAGTATGTTGAGTTACAACAGCTGTATGTGGGCGAGCGTTGTCCTGTTGGAAAAATATCCCCTGGACTGCTGTTCATTAAGGCGGCATAAAAGGTCAAATCACCAAATTGATGTACAAATTTGCAGTCAGGGTGCGTGGTATAATCACGAGAGTGTTTCTGCTGCCATAACAAATTATAAGCTCCAGACTATAACTCCAAGTGTAGGCCCAGTGAGTCTAGTACGCAGACAAGATGATTGCAGGCTCTCAACTGGCCCCCGCACCAACACTCGGCCATCACTGGCACCGAGGCGGAACTAGCTGTCATCAGAAAATACAACAAACTTTCACTTGGCTCCACAGTGAGCTCTCGCTTGACACCACTGAAGTCGCAAGTGACGGCGTAGCTCACATGTAGTTTCTCGCCATTTTGCGGACTTTAAGAAATATTGAATCATTAGCATGAATGACATGGAGCATCACATCAGCAGATCGTACAGACAGCTGACTGTATTATCATGACTACAGAACGAGTAGTGACATGGTGATTTGCCGCGCGGGATTAGCCGAGCGGTCTCAGGCGCTACAGTCATGGACTGTGCGGCTGGTCCCGGCGGAGGTTCGAGTCCTCCCTCGGGCATGGGTGTATGTGTTTGTCCCTAGGATAATTTAGGTTAAGTAGGTTGTAAGCTTAGGGACTGATGACTTTAGCAGTCCCATAAGATTTCACACACATTTTTGAACTTGGTGATCTCACAACAAGTGCGCGACAAGAAGAGGCACGGGCTCATCAATATTGACTACACCAAGAGAAAATCGTATGGTTGTTTGATCAGCACTGACGAAGAGACGGATGACAACAGATGTATTGCGGACAGAGTATACAGGCAGAGTGTCACCACGGACTGGCGGGAATAGGTAACAGGAAGCTGGGTTCAAATTCTGAGTTGCCATTCATCGTTCACCGCTGTTACCATACCACAGACAACAGAGACTTGCATGGTGTGGAACCAGAGTCATCTGGGAGATTGAGTGGCATTCTGTGGTATTCAGCGATGAGTCTCACTTCTGTCTGTGGCGGTATGAGTGTCATTCTGTGATGTTCAGTGGTGAGTCTCACTTCTGTTTGTGGCGGTCAGACGGACACTAAGGTGTCCACAGGCACCTGATGGGATACCAGTACAACTCTACGTAGAGTATGCGCAAGAACTTTCTTTTCTTCTAGCAGGAGTGTATTGTAGGTCACTGGAGAAACACAGAGATTGGAGGAAAAGCCCGGGTCATTGCCGTTTCCAAGAAGGGTCGTTGAACAGACATACAGAAGTGAGTTCGGTCTGCTGTAGAATTTTGTAACATGTTTCCTGATAGTGAATTATGACATTTCTGGAGACTGAAAATCCTCCTTCTGAGGAATCAACATGAGCTCCGAAAACAACGATCGTGTGAAATCCAGCTCACTCTGTTCGTACACAATCCAGAAAGCTATAGATACAGGCATTCTGGTTCAAACCAAGTTCCTTGACTTCCGGAAGGCGTTAGATACTGTTCCGTGGTGCCACCTAACAAGCAAAATAAGAGCGCACGGAATATTAGACAGATGTGTGAATGGAATGAAATGTTTCAAGCAAACAGAAAACAGCATGTCTTTTTCAATGGAGAGATATCTTCGGACCCAAAACTAACTTTGGGCATATCCCAAGAGAGTTTTATAGGGTCATTACTATTCACAATACACACTTTTTCTGGCTGGTCCCGGCGGAGGTTCGAGTCCTCCCTCGGGCATGGGTGTGTGTGTTTGTCCTTAGGATAATTTAGGTTAAGTAGTGTGTAAGCTTAGGGACTGATGACCTTAGCAGTTAAGTCCCATAAGATTTCACACGCATTTGAACATTTTTGAACACTTTTTCTTCTTCTTCTTCTTCTTTGGCACTACAACCGTTGATGGGCCTTGGACTCCTCAACAATCTTCCTGCATACGTCTCTGTTCTCTGCGTTTCTCTTCAATCCTCTGATTTCCATCCTGGTAAGGTCAGTCAACACATTGTCCAGACATCTAGCTCTTGGACGGCCCTTTCTTCTCGTGGAATACAGTCTGTCTTTCATTCTTCGTTTGGGTCTCCCCCCCCCCCCCCCCCCCATCTGGCATCCTCTCCATACGTCCTAACCAGCGTATTCGTTGAGATTTAAGAAACTTCTCTCCATCTTTCCACCGAGCGGGTTAGCACAGTGGTTAGCACGTTAGACTCGCACTATGAAGGACAACAGGTCAAACCTGCTTCCGGCCATCCTGATTTAGGTTTTCGATGATTTCCTTAAATCGTTTAAGGCAAATGGCTGGATGGTTCCTTCGTAAGAGCACGGCCGCTTACCTTCTCCATCTTTTCCGAATCCGAGCTTGTGCTCTGTCTTTAATGACCTCGTTGTCGACGGGACGTTAAGTAGTAATCTCCTCCTCCTCTATCTTTCCCTTGTATAATCTCTTGTATTTCATGACTGTATCTTACTCTTCAACACTCTGCCTCTCTCACAGGCCCAAACATTTTTCGCAGGATTTTCCTTTCAGATTCCCTTAGGTTGTTCACATCTGCTTCTGTCATCGTCAACATTTCTGACCCATATCTCACAATTGGTCCCACAAGATAATAGTATAATCATAACTTGACTGATAATGTGACTACATAATTCTTGAATACCTGTAACTTTGCACTATTAGCTCTGTTTCCTGCTTGTACCCTTTCTCTAATACACTGTCTTACATTACTATCACTGGTTTAGAGGACAACTAAATAATGGAAAGAGCTGGCAACTTTAAAACATTTATTAGAGGCCTTCAGGTCATGCGGAGTTCTTACCATAAAATTCGACATTACCATATATTTGGTCTTGTTTTCGTTAACCGTAAGTTCAATTTTTCCTCCCTCTGCTCCCAGCATTTCGTAAATTTCATTAAGAATATTTCCATTTTTGCCACAATTGTAATATCATCTGCATATGCACATATATATGACTGGATTTCATCGTTATTGTTCGTCTCTTGTCTATTTTTTGAATCAGATTATGCAGTGCTAAGTTGAACAGGACAGCACAGAGACCATCACCCTGTTTCACACCATCTCTAATGTTAAAACTCTTGGTCATTTTGCTGTTCACATTTACTTTTGCCTTTGTATCCTTCATTGTTAACTCAACTAGCCTTCTTAGTTGGCAAATTATTTTAGTACTTCATACAATGCTGGCCTATTAAAACTATCAAAAGCTTGTTTAAAAGCAACAGACAGGATGTGGCGATCTGGTAGCAGTTACTTCCATACAATATTTAAGAGTACGCGTACGGAGCGATCTGAAGTGGAATGACCTCATAAAATTAAACGCGAGTAAGGCAGATGCCAGACTGAGATTCAATAAAAGAACCCTCAGCAATGTAGTCTCTCAACAAAGGAAATAGCTTACAAAACACTCGTTTGACCATTATTTGAAGACTGCTTGTCAGTCTGGGATTTTGCACCAGATGGGTATAGTAAATGAAATAGAGAATACCCTAAGAAAAAAAACGCGTTGCGTTATAGGTTCATTTAGTAAGGCTGAAAACATTGCGGAGGTGCTCAGCCTACTCCAAATGCAAACACTGTCTTTATAGCTGTAAATGATACGATAATACAATGAAGCGCCAAACAAAGTGGTGTAGGCATGCGTATTCAAATACATGATATGTAAACAGTCAGAATACGGCGCTACGGTCGGCAAGAGAAGTGTCTAGCGCAGTTGTTAGATCGGTTACTGATGCTACAATAGCAGGTTATCAGAATTTAAGTGAGTCTGATCGTGGTGTTACAGTCGGTGCACCAGTGATGGGACACAGCATCTCCGAGGTAGCGATTAAGTGGGGATTTTCCCTTACGACCATTTCACGAGTGGACCCGGAATATCAGGAGTCTGGTAAAACATCAAATCTCCGACATCGCTGTGGCCGGAATGAGATCCTGCAATAACGGGACCGACGACGACTGAAGAGAATCGTTCAACGTGTCAGAAGAGCAATCATTCGGCAAATTGCTCTAGATTTCATTGCTGGGCCATCAACAAGGTGATCGTGCGAACCATTCAACGAAACATCATCGATATCGGTTTTCGGAGCCGAAGACCCACTCGTGTACACTTGATGACTGCACGACACAAAGCCTTACGCCTCGCCTGGGCCTGTCAACACCGACATTGCGTTGTTGATGACTGGAAACATGTTGCCTGGTCGGACGAGTCTCGTTTCTAATTATATCGAGTGAATGGACGTGTACGGGTATGGAGACAACCTCATGAATGCATGCATGTCAGCAGGGAACTGTTCAAGCTGGCGGAGGCTCTGTAACGGTGTGGGGCGTTTGCTGTTGGAGTGATATGGGACCTCTGATACGTTTAGATACGACTCTGACAGGTGACACGTATGTAAGCATCCTATCTGATCACCTGCATCCAGTCATGTCCATTGTGCATTCCGACGGACATGGGCAATTCCAGCAGGAGAATGCGACACCCCACACGTCCAGAATAGCTACAGAGTGGCTCCAGACACACTCTTCTGAGCTTAAGCCACCAAACTCCCCAGACATGAACATTATTGAGCATATTTATGGACAGCCCTGCAGGATTCATGGTATCAATTCCCCCCAGTACTACTTCAGACATTAGTCAAGACCACGCCACGTCGTATTGCAGCTCACGAGGGCCGTACACGATATTAGGCGGGTGTACCAGTTCCTTTGGCTCTTCATTGTATTTAGGAACATTAGCACACATTCCGAATGTGACTCAAACATGGCCATATGATGTTTTTATAGACCCCCTGACTCAGCAGTAGTAATGACGGAACATTTTAAGAGAACTAGGGTATAATTTCGCGTAAATATCCTGATTGTGTTATAGTATTAGGTGGAGATTTAAACTTAGAAGATAGAGACTGGGAGACGCTGCAAGAGTGGCGTTTTGTGTTATATTGTGGTTTACTGATAATATAGTACATTTATCTCAATGTCGGTCAATGCCTTCGTGAAGAAATGTTTGTAATTGCCTACGGAACCCTGATTGTACCCAGGTGTGCAACTCTTCGCCGGACGCAAATCGACTGCCTCGAATGTCTTTCTTCAGGGCTCCAGAAATCTCATGGAGAGAGATCAGGACTGCGTTGAAGATGTGTAAGGGCCTCCCAGCGAATCTTCTGTAGGGTAATCGAAACAAGCTTGGTAACATGTGAGTGGGCCCATAATCGAAACAAGCTTGGTAACATGTGAGTGGGCACTTAATTAAAGGCAGTGTAAAGCTATACTTATGGATCACATATTGACGCTGCTACATATGAAATCACGAGAAGGTTGCTGATAAAAGACGAAAGGTCTCTGTGTACATAAGCGATAGCACATTTTTTTCCCTACATGACAGAGATTAGCTCCTGACACTATTGCTCGGCGTTTGTCTAATGTTTTAAAACATTTAGCTTGTTTTTAACTATTTTTTCGGTTGTTCTGTCTGGTAGTATCTGTTGTGGAATATAGTTGTATGCTGCTTTCGGCACGTATAAAATTGACTGTTTTGGAGGAGAGTGAACGCATGTTGCAGAGAGAGACTGTCGAAGGAATCGTCAGTGTCACGCTCTGGTTATATTGGCCAGCCCTGTGACCTCTTGTCCCCGTCCTCTGTCTAACATTTTATCATCATCCGTTATTGCTATTTACACAATTTAAATGCGCAGGTAAATTCTTGCTATAAAGTTATTTTCTTCCGTTAATATACGTTTTGAGTAACATCAGTCATGCGTGGAAAAGCCACAACACCCTTGGGGTGTCCATGTCATAGCACACACACACACACACACACACACACACACACACACACACACACACACATGCAAAATAGTGTGTAATTACACCCACACTTAGGGGGTATGTCCGAAAGTGTTGTCACCTTAAATCCATGCTATTTGTCGTTCCTGGATGTACGTCCTACACCATGACCCTGGGGTTTCCACGTCACAGCACACATATAGAGTAGTGTAACTGGATTGCATGTCCAACCAAATTTAAATAGTATGACGAGATCACGTAACGGGTACTGTTGTTATTATGACCTTTACCTAAACGTTTTTGTTACTAGTGTGAATAACAATTATCATTAGTAACAAGCATTTGCTGTTGGTGGTCATTTTGATTATAGTGCCATGCCACGACTCATTCCAGTGATTGTCCCACACGCAAATACTAAGACAGACTGACGTGGAGATTAAACCAGCATCTTCCGGAGAGTTAAAGTAAATACTGTTGACTTGTGTGGATGTACATAGACCCCAAGAAATCAGAATCAATAATTGATTACAAAATTTTTAAATATTGAACCTGGAACTCGATCACGCAAACTCGTTCTGTACTGTATTCTTAGAGGTTTACTGCAGTTACAGATAGTAGGTATGTGTAGGACTGAGGAACTATGTCTAAATTGTGCATATTATTTTGTCAAAATAAACGTCTTATTTCTACTTAAAACGGTATGAAAGTCATCCTCAATGTTTTGCGTGGAACTATCACAGCACAGGCCTACATTGATGTCTTAAGCACCTTCTTGCTTCCTACTGTTGAAGAGCAATTCGGCGACGGTGACTGCATCTTTTAACACGATGGAGCGCCTGTTCATAATGCACGGACTGTTGGGGAGTGGTTACACAATAATAACATCCCTGTAATGGACTGGCCTGTACAGAGTACTGACCTGAATCCTATGAAACATTTTTGGGGTGTTTCGGAAGGCCGAGTTCGTGCCAGGACTCACCGACCGACATCAATACCTCTCCTCAGTGCAACACTGCGTGGCGAATGGGCTGCCATTCCCCAAGAAACCTTCCAGCACTTGATTGAACGTATGCCTGCGAGTGTGGAAGCTGTCATCAAGGCCAACACCATATTGAATTCTAGCATTACCGATGGAGGGCGTCACGAACTTGTAAGTCATTTGCAGCCAGGTGTCCGGATACATAGTGAATTAAGAGAAAAACATCGCATGAGTGAATAACATTTACCATCTCGCATTATTACGAAGAAAAAGGTTCAGTAATATCATATCTACAGTCTTCTCTTCTTACCAGCATCAAGCTTCGATTGTGACTCCAGTATTAGCTTATTTATGCTGCGTCGTCAATTACAGTGTCGCAAGAGTGGCTTTGTCGGAGCTCTAATGATATATGAGAACCAGGAGAGAGGTGGATTCGAGGTAAAATCTTAACATTCAACACTTTACACCTGATGATTTTATTGGATCGAGTACAAGCGGTGTTTTTGCTACTAAATGACGTACTTTTGTTTGAAACGGGATACCGATATATTTTTGTTAATAAGATTGTAGGGGTAAATCCAGCAGCTCACAGACGTGTTCGTCGAACTACATGAGCTGTGTAATAAAAATCGTTTTAGAACGGTTTAAGATCGTCTTTATACAGCGTTCGAAGAGCCTGCAAGTGTCTCTATACAAGTGCGTGGGCTACTCTATCTGGCGGCCGTCTTAAGAGGCAATGTGAGTTATCTGGAGAAAGCAGTTGCATATGTTGCAAGCCGTTGAGAGGAATTCTGGACCATGAACTAGACAGACACACAGGTTAGTGGGTTTCGCCGGCCGCTGTGGCCGAGCGGTTCTAGGCGCTTCAGTCCGGAACCGCGCTGCTGCTACGGTCGGAGGTTCCAATCCTGCCTCGGACGTGGATGTGTGTTTTGTTCTTAGGTTAGTTATGTTTAAGTAGTTCTAAGTCTAAGGGACTGATGACCTCAGATGTGAAGTCCCATAGTGCTTAGAGCCATTTTTAGTGAGTTTCCCCCATTTATCAGTTTGCGTAGGACGTTTCCGAGTGGTTACCGTCAACCAGTGTTGCTTTAGTGGTTTCTCTTCGGTGCTAGGCGTTTGAGTTACGTGTTGAACACAGTTGCGATGACACCTGTAGCCCTTTGAGCTACCTTGAGCCTTGCGGTGGTGGAGGCAGCGTTCACTAGTGGTGGTCACAGGAACTAAGAAGAAACGATGGTGATCGTACTGTTATCAGGTGTGTGCAGCTTGTTTTTCCAGTAGTCGCTGCGCATTCGTTGCTCACAAGTTAATTCCTGTTTCTCCTGCATCTCTAGATAATTGACTGCTCGAGAGATGATGCGTTTTCTCTGCAGCTCTCTGAGGTTGCATTTTATGGTATAGCATGAGAGGTGCCGTGACCTCTGAGAGTCTGTGACTGCGCATGTAGAAATAATTTATTTTTCCTACACTGTGGCCACGATTCAGTCTCTGTTGTGTGACGGGGACGTGCATGTATACTCCGTATCTATTTATGGGTCTTGTAGTGACGCCGCAAAGTCATACTGCGAGGGTTACATGTCATTTCATTCTGCCTGGGAACACTGGTAGATCTCGCCCAGTGTGGTCCACACCTACGGTGCGGGATATAGCAGTTGTGCCAGTCCTGCCCGTGTTTGAAGTAAACTTCAGACTAACTTTACCAATGCGATGGACACAGACGGATTAGTAGCTCTCCGACTAGAATTTTTTGCGTGTCTTGCAGCAATGTCACACACTCTAATAATAACGCGGCAGTCTATATCGTGTTACGTGTCTTTATTCCAACTGGGAGCTCTGGTTGATCACTGTTGTTGCTGGTGTTTCATAATTATCCACTTCTTATGGTGAACAGAACAAGACAAATGCCACCCACACATGGGCTCTAGTATTAAAATGGAGTGGTTTAGGGAGGAAGGGGAGTTTGTTTCTTATTGGCCCAGAGAGAAAGCGGGAGGGGAGCAGAGTGCTTGGTACTTACACTACCAGCAACGAGCCGGCCGTTGTGACCGAGCGGTTCTAGACGCTTTAGTCTGAAACCGCGCTACCGCTACGGCCGCAGCTTAGAATCCTGCCTCGGGAATGGCTGTGTGTGATGTCCTTAGGTTAGTTAGGTTTGAGTAATTCTAAGTCCTCGGGGACTTAGCGGTGAAGTCCCATAGTGTTCAGAGCCATTTGAACTAGCAACGTTTATCCGCAAAGTCGCCAATAGATTTCCGTTGCACCTGTTTGCACCTACCACCAGACCAGAGGCGATTACGCATTCATTTTACTTATTTCTCGGTCATTCACGACCATACTCCAAGCATTGATGTTAGAGGGATGGGCTCCCCTGCAGGCGATATACTTTTTGTTAAGTTGGTTGCAGATACTGGTCAGCTCTCTCTCCTTGGGTGCGTATTTTGTAGCGCTGTGATAATTCTTATACAAATAGTGTCTTTGGTTGGAAACCTCACAATTTTGCTATGGCATCATTATTTCTATCAATATGAGAATGAGCTCGTTTTAACACACCAGTACTGTAGGGACGACTTAGCAAGAGTTTATATACCGAGCTGTGGTATTTCTCTTAGTTGTTTCCACGTAGCTAACTTCACACAATTCTCCTAGATGTGTGGATAGACTAACATTTGGCAAAACGTCCAATAACTTGCAAGAATCAAATTAAGAAACAATATCATGCCTTCTAGATGCGAGTTTTGTTGTCCTGTGTTAATTCTTATGCTCACAGTGTCGCAAGTTGGAAGCATCAGAATTTTGCTATGATGTCACACAATCCAGTAACGTATTCGTGACTTAGCAGGGATTTATGTAGCGTCGTGTGGTACATTCTGTACACAACATAGAGCGAGGAAATCATCGTTGATAATCCAGAACTAAATTTTTTCTGTTGTTTATAACAAACCTGAGCCTCTCCACCATGATGCTCAGACCTAGAATGAAGAGGTCTACACAGCTGAGCTCGAAAGTTATTGGTCCATGGTTTTTCCAGCCGTTTCAATGTTCTGTCATTAATGCTCGAAGATCCTTGTACGTCAGTACAATGAGGTCTGCCTGTTCTTGGTTTGGCCGTGGTTGTTGTTGCTGCTTCACATTTCCACTTTACATCACTAATAGTCGACTTGAGCACTTTAGAAGTGTTGAAATGTCACTGTTACTCATGTGAAGTCCAATTGCTAGTCCACGTTTGAAGAGCCAATCTGCTGCTACTGCTTCGCTACTGACAATACAGTGCTCAACCCCACCTCTTTTTTATATCAATAGGAGGTGTCTTGGAATTCCATTCACACAGAGTATCAAAATGTTTTCCAATATGTATTTCATTCACAGAGACAGCAAAGTTTGTGACTAAGGTTGTTTTACATTGATGTTGGGATACTCTTGCAGCGCTCGCTCATGTTATAGTAAAGTATTATTGTGTTTTTGTGAGACATTGTAGTTTGTACGTGATATATTTTCCTAGCAAATAAATGTCGATCCTTTGAAAGTAAATGTCGATGTTTTGAAAGTGGTTTGATATGGTTCGCCAGATTTTCCTCCCATTAGTTTTCTGTAAGTAAATATATTTATGCACACAACACCACGCTTCCTCCTCCTTGACTGGGCAGAGATAGTGGGCGGCTGGTGGATGGTGGTGTACCGGCGAGGAGCGGCCGAGTGCAGTAAGATGGTGTTATCAGAGCTTGTGAGCTTCGCTCATGCACTGGTAAGAATTAGACAACCGAGTTAACTGTACAGTGACATTATAATTAGTGCCAGCCATTGTAATTATGGAGCACAGAGGTGAGGAAGCTAAAGGTACGTCTGAGTTCCTTCAATTTGCATATCTGCTTCCTGTTGTTCCAAATGTTGAAGCAAAATATGGCGACAGCAGTGGTATAACACCTACACGTGAGACTCTACTACAGATTCCTCGATTACTTTTAACTTGAGGGCGCATGTCTTTCTAGATCGGGTTTCTTGGAAATGTGGAAAAGAAATATGATGCATATGTTGACAAGACAGAACTTATAGCTTTTTTTGCCTGTTGGAACACGCGTGGAAACTGGTGGAACTTGTTGAGTAGGAATTTTACATCAGATAAGAATTTCTCAGGGAATTCCCTCTCCCACCACATGCAGAATGTCTCGAAACTATTTGTCTGACTCAACAGCAAGCTGGGGTTATAAAAGTGGAGCTTCCATTCGTGGCAAGGTATTGATGTCACATCATCATAACTGCCGATGTCATTCAACGATTTTTCTGTTAAGGGTCCGTATGCAAGCAAAAAATGTAAGCCTGGCATAAATATAGGGTACATTAAATGTAATAGCAATTGCAAATTTTGACAGCCGTCATTTATTGAATGGAATAATGACAATGAGACCTAGTGCCGGACCGGGACTCGAACTCATATTTCCCGCTTACCGCGAGCGGTCGCCTTACCATTTGGCTATCCGTGAACGACTAACGGCCAGACCCATACATCTATATGTTATCAACTATGCGTCTACACCTGTACTCGTAAATCTACACTACTGGCCATTAATATTGCTACACCAAGAAGAAATGCAGATGATAAACGGGTATTCATAGGACAATTATATTATACTAGAACTGACATGTGATTACATTTTCATGCAATTTGGGTGCATAGGTCCTGAGAAATAAGTACCCAGAACAACCACCTCTGGCCGTAATAACGGCCTTGATACGCCTGGGCATTGAGTCAAACAGAACTTGGATGGCGTGTACAGGTACAGCAACCCATGCAGCTTCAACACGATACCACAGTTCATCAAGAGTAGTGTCTGGCGTATCGTGACGAGCCAGTTCAAAAATGGTTCAAATGGCTCTGAGCACTATGGGACTTAACATCTGTGGTCATCAGTCCACTAGAACTTAGAACTACTTAAACCTAACTAACCTAAGGACATCACACACATCCATGCCCAAGGCAGGATTCGAACCTGCGACCGTAGTAGTCGCCCGGTTCCGGACTGAGCGCCTGAACCGCTAGACCACCGCGGCCGGCGACGAGCCAGTTGCTCGGCCACCATTGACCAGACGTTTTCAGTTGGTGAGGGATCTGGAGAATGTGCTGGCCAGAGCAGCAGTCGAACATTTTCTGTATCCAGAAAGGCCCGTACAGGACCTGCAACATGCGGTCGTGCATTATCCTGCTGAAACGTAGGGTTTCCCAGGGATCGAATGAAGCCACGGGTCGTAACACATCTGAAATGTAGCGTCCACTGTTCAAAATGCTGTCAATGCGAATAAGAGGTGACCGAGACGTGTAACCAATGGCACCCCATACCATCTCTCCGGGTGATACGCCAGTATGGCGATGACGAATACAAGCTTCCAATGTGCGTTCACCGCGATGTCGCCAAACACGGATGCGGCCATTATGATGGTGTAAACAGAACTTGGATTCATCCGAAAAAATGACGATTTGCCATTCGAGCACCCAGGTTCGTCGTTGAGTACGCCATCGCAGGCGCTCCTGTCTGTGATGTTCAAATGTTCAAATGTATGTGAAGTCTTATGGGACTTAACTGCTAAGGTCATCAGCCCCTAAGCTTACACACTAGTTAACCTAAATTACCCTAAGGACAAACACACACACACACATGCCCGAGAGAGGACTCGAACCTCCGCTGGGCCAGCCGCACAGTCAGTCTGTGATGCAGCGTCAAGGGTAACTGCAGCCATGGTCTCCGAGCTAATAGTCCATGCTGCTGCAAACGTCGTCGAACTGTTCGTGCAGATGGTTGTTGTATTGCAAACTTCCCCATCTGTTGACTCACGGATCGAGACGTGGCAGCACGACCCGTTACAGCCATGCGGATAAGATGCCTGTCATCTCGACTGCTAGTGATACGAGGCCATTGGAATCCAGTATGGCGTTCCGTATTACCCTCCTGAACCCACTGATTCCATATTCTGCTAACAGTCATTTGATCTCGACCAAGCTGGCCGGTGTGGCAGAGCGGTTCTAGGCGCTTCAGTCTGGAACCGCGCGACCGCTACGGTCGCAGGTTCGAATCCTGCCTCGGGCATGGATGTGTGATGTCTTTAGGTTAGTTAGGTTTAAGTAGTTCTAAGTTCTAGGGGCTGATAACCTAAGATGTTAAGTCCCATAGTGCTCAGAGCCATTTGAACCATTTTTGATCTCGACCAACGCGAGCAGCAATGTCGCGATACGATAAACCGCAATCGCGATAGGCTACAATCCGACCTTTATCAAAGTCGGAAACGTGATGGCACGCATTTCTCCTCCTTACGCGGGGCATCACAACAACGTTTCACCAGGCAACGCCGGTGAACTGCTGTGTGTGTATGAGAAATCGGTTGGAAACTTTCCTCATGTCAGCAAGTTGTAGGTGTCGCCACCGGCGCCAACCTTGTGTGAATGCTCTGAAAAGCTAATTATTTGCATATCACAGCATATTCTTCCTGTCGGTTAAATTTCGTGTCTGTAGCACGTCATCTTCGTGGTGTAGCAATTTTAATGGCCAGTAGTGTATTATGTACTGTATATTCCCGCACAGGTGAAACACTTTACTTGAAAGCCTTTTGCCCGGTGTCGGTGGATAAATACGATATTACAGTGCAAGGAACTTTGCGTCGTAATACAAAATAACACAGGCATTACAATATCTTATTTATTCGGTGACACCACGCAAACAACTTCCAAGTAAAATGCCTCACCTGTATGGGAATCGAATATAAATAATGGCTGTACGAGTACAGGCTGTAGACGCATGGTTGACGACATTTGGAAGTTTGGGTCTGGCCGTGTGTCTTGCACGGATAGCCAAATAGTGCCGGCACGGTAGCTCAGCGTTTTGGGTCAGTGATAAAAGAAACGGAATGAACGGATCAACGATGAACTTGAACGGGTGTCATACGACGTCCGCCCCGAACGAATACAACGAACAAAATGTGTAATGATTTAAAAAAAAATGGTAAGACGACCGCTCGCGATAAGCGGGAAATCCGGGTTCGAGTCCTTGTCCGGCACAAATTTTCACTGTCGTCATTCCATTCTTCAGCTGATAGTGCTCCATATTCGCAGCTGTGATTAAATTTAATGTATTTCATAACGGCCGCAGTTGCCGCAGTGCTTGTTCCTTTGTGCATTCATTCATGTCCATAGGGACTTTGCAGCGTAATTCAAAGTAACACAGGCACTGAAATACCGCAAATATAAGATGGTCAGAAACTGTATGAAAATCTTGTAGGGGTGTGGCAGGGTAGGTTGTTTTCAGAAATAGTCGTTAAGAAAAAAATTCGATACGTTGCACCGTTTCCGAGTTTGTTCACGTTGAACTTAGCCAATCAGGGCACAGCGCGCGCGGTCCACAGAATACAATAATTGTATACAGTAAGTATTATTAATGTCAGTTGCTCTCAAAGCCTACATCATAGCATACGAGACGTGTCAGCCTTTGGCTCTGGTTCGATGCTTACTACAGTCCCAAGTCCAGTTTTTGTATCATTCTCTTCTTCGGTTTTAGGAAACCAACCAGCGAAAACGCTTGGTAACAGCGTCTCTGGCGGACTGCTGGAATTTGCGCTCGCAACGGCATGGTTGGCTAACTTTAATGCTATTTAACTCGGAAACGACGCAAAGTATCGAGTTTTTTTCTTAAAAACTATTTCTCAGCATAACCTACCCTGCAAAATCCTTACGGGTTTTTAATACTGTTTCTGACCACCCTGTTGTATATTGCTATTAATAACCTTATATCTTTCACCTATTGATTGCTTGTAACTCATGCATGGTTTTCTTCTGATTCTACAAGCATCTGAAGAAAGAACAGTGACTGCCTTGTCTTCCACAAAAATACACTCACCTCTTCATTCTCAAATGTTTTTGCTTATGTTGTTTATCGTTTAGGCATTTATTATACATCGATCTGAATCGCATTCCCACACATTTAAGTGCAAAGTGGACCATAATCGCTCCAGATACACTACTTAGGAGCTAAGACGTTACAGAATCGAACGAACATACAGAGAACTTGTTGAGTTGGTACGTACGATACATCGTTCTGTGACGACAAGAATTTTAACTAACCATTTCATACTCCTTGACTAAAGAGGAGAACCCCTACTATGAAGACTACGCACGAATTGGTTCTGTGAGAACATCACACAGGCCTACATAGTCCGTAACATAAATTATTTATGGAATCACTCGAGACATGGTAATGAAGTTTGACAAGTTATGGTACACGAAGGATGACGGCTGGGTCATTCGGTCGATTATCGTAGTTTAAATGGTTCAAATGGCTCTGATCACTATGGGACTTAATTTCTGAGGTCATCAGTCCCCTAGAACTCAGAACTACTTAAACCTAACTAACCTACGGACAGCACACACATCCATGCCCGAGGCAGGATTCGAATCTGCGACAGTAGCGGTCGCGCGGTTCCAGACTGTAGCATCTAGAACCGCTCAGCCACTCCAGCCGGCGATTATCGTAGTATTTTAATCTATTGAGATATTAGAACAACGACTTTTAATGTAAAGTAGTACTTTCTCTTGCAGTATTCTCGATTGCTTCAGAAGATGTATAGAGTGGCTTGACGCACCTTAAGTTTATTATGTGACAGTGATTCGGTTCCAATGGTTCAAATGGCTCTGAGCACTATGGGACTTAACAGCTGAGGTCATCAGTCCCCTAGAACTTAGAACTATTTAAACCTAACTAACCTAAGAACATCACACACACCCATGTCCGAGGCAGGATTCGAACCTGCGACCGTAGCAGTCGCTCGGTTCCGGACTGAAGCGCCTAGAACCGCTCGGCCACCGCGGCCGGAAAGTGATTCGGATTCCACACCCAGCCCGAGTATTGATATGGAGGAAGATCAGAGATACTCAGGCCTCATACCGTGGCCATTGCTTACTTTTGTAAAGGACGCTGCTGCTGCTTCCGTGGGCATGTCACAGGGCCCGACTGTGTCTGTAAATACCTGGCCCCACACTTATCCGACGCCTTCGATGCGCGGCGTTCATGGTAGAGTGATCGGCCTTGTCTGTCATTAGGTTTTCCGATCCGGGTCGCTCTCTCGGCGGTTTCTGTGCACTTCCGCCTTCCGCTACTCTCTGGAGTTGTTCCCTTCGTGACTCCGTCGTCATCGACCATCGGAACATCCAGTTTGTTTCACATATATTTGCGTCGCCGTCAGTGCTACTGACAACGAGCATAGTTTCGTTTACGCCGAGTGGCGTTATGATGTGATTTGCCTTAACTAGGCAGGCAGAACATTGTCGAATAGGATGTAAAATTAAGTCATGTTGAGAAACTTCTCTCGTAAGCGGAAGGGGGAAGTGGTAGCTAGAGAGCCGAAGACTGTTTGCTCAAACCCATTCTATATGACGTCGCACATACAAGCCAAAACCGCGCTCTTCTGGCAAACTTGATCTTTATATTTTGCGTATCACGCGCCTCCTTTTATCACAAATATTCAATGAAAGCCATAAATAGTCTCATACTACTATAATCTTCTTTTTATTGGTTCAGGGAAAGTGTTGCAAACGGTTCCACAAAAAAGTCGTTCTCCGAGATCTTAGTGGGTAAGAAACAACTGTGCTTGACTGTTAAAAAAAGGCACAGTTGTGTTTATTTAATGTTAGTGTTGTTAGTACTTTCGGTCAGTAGACAATAGTCATTTAAGACAGTGGTGACGTGGGCTTGAAAGTAATACTGAGTGGCACTAGTCGCCTCCGCGCAGTGCGTGAATGATACTATTCAGTATTACCTACAATCCAGCGTCACCGCTGCTTTAATGTTGTCTGACGATTGTCTGCTGACCGAAAGCGCTAAGAACATTAACATTAAATAAATGTGATTGAGATCTTTTTTAACTCAGTGAAGACATAGCAGTAGTTCCATAGACATTACGTCTGACCGCACATTCACAACAGAGGGAAATATCCGCCTTTTGAATACCATCTATTGTGGAATGCAGTTTCGATATCGTTAACAGTTTCGGAAACTTTTGAGGTCAGCAACTAGCGCGGCCCATATATAACAGAAATGGTTCAAATAGTTCAAATGGCTCTGAGCACTATGGGACTTAACATCTGAGATCATCAGTCCACTAGGCTTATAACTACTTAAACCTAACTAACCTAAGGACGCCACACACATCCATCCCCGAAGCAGGATTCGAACCAGACCGTAGCGAGACGCGGTTCCAGACTGTAGTGCCTAGAAACGCTCGGTCACCTCGGCCGGCTCTGGATGTGCATTACAACCCTATTTATGAAAGATGAGCATGTTTTTATGTTGCGAACTTTTTCTACCACATTTTCATCTTGTTTTCTTATATTGTAGTGATGAACTATCAGTTTTCTGTCACTATTTGATCGGAAACTTTGATTTCAAAACGTAACTGCTTCGCGCTCACTACGTGTCTCATCCTGTTTGCAAATCATAGTTTCCTATGAAATAGTGACAGAAAACTGAAGTGCATCACGACAATAAAATAAAACAAGATGAGAACTTGGAAGAAAAAATTTCGTAACATAAAAACATGCTCTTGTTTCGTTAATAGAGCTGTAGTGCGACCTCTAGCACGTGACCAGGTGAGAGGAAACGCAGATGCCAACTAAAAACGCAAAGAACTATCCCAGTGATGACGCCTTAGAGTGAAAAAACGCGAAACGTGTCTGGGAGAAATAAAACACAGCACACAAGAGAAGGCATTTTTTACGGTACTGGCCATTAAAACTGCTACAGCAAGAAGAAATGCAGATGACTAACGGGTATTCATTGGACAAATATATTATACTAGAACTGACATGTGATTACATTTTCATACAATTTGGGTGCATCGAACCTGAGAAATTAGTACCCAGAACAACCACCTCTGGTCGTAATGACGGCCTTGATACGCCTGGGCATTGAAACAAACAGAGCTTGGATGGCGTGTACAGGTACAGCTGCCCATGCAGCTTCAACACGATACCACAGTTCATCAAGAGTAGTAACTGGTGTATTGTAACGAGCCAGTTGCTCGGCCACCATTGACCAGACGTTTTCAATTGGTGAGAGATCTGGAGAATGTGCTGGCCAGAGCAGCAGTCGAACATTTTCTGTATCCAGAAAGGCCCGTACAGTACCTGCAATATGCGGTCGTGCATTATCCTGTTGAAATGTAGGCTTTCGCAGGGATAGCATGAAGGGTAGAGCTACGGTCGTAACACGTCTGAAATGTAACGTCCACTGTTCAAAGTGCCGTCAATGCGAACAAGAGGTGACCGAGACGTGTAACCAATGGCACCCCATGTCATTACGCCGGGTGATATGCCAGTATGGCGATGACGAATACACGCTTCCAATGTGCATGCACCGCGATGTCGCCAAACACGGATGGGACGATCATGATGCTGCAATCAGAACCTGGATTCATCTGAAAAAATGACGTTTTGCCATTCGTGCACCCAGGTTCGTCGTTGAGTACACCATCTCAGGCGCTCCTGTCTGTGAAACAGCGTCAAGGGTTACCGCAGCCATGGTCTCCGAGCTGATAGTCCATGCTGCTGCAAACGTTGTCGAACTGTCCGTGCAGACGGTTGTTGCCTTGCAAACGTCCCCAACTGCTGACTCAGGGATCGAGACGTGGCTGCACGATCCGTTGCAGCCATGCGGATAAGATGCCTGTCATCTCGACTGCTAGTGACACGAGGCCGTTGGGTTCCAGCACGGCGTTCCGTATTACCCTTCTGAACCCACCGATTCCATATTCTGCTAACAGTCATTGGATCTCGACCAATGCGAGCAGCAATGTCGCGATACGATAAACCGCAATCGCGATAGGCTACAATCCGACCTTCATCAAAGCCGGAAACGTGATGGTACGCATTTCTCCTCCTTACACGAGGCATTAAAACAACGTTTCACCAAGCAACGCCGGTCAACTGCTGTTTGTGTATGAGAAGTCGGTTGGAAACTTCCCCCATGTCAGCACGTTGTAGGTGTCGCCATCGCGCGCCAACCTTGTGTGAATGCTCTGAAAAGCTAATCGTTTGCATATCACAACATCTTCTTCCTGTCGGTTAAATTTCGCGTCTGTAGTACGTCATCTTCGTGGTGTATTTACAAGACGTAAATTTCGAATATTTCCTTCCTACTATCGATAGCTTCACTGCCCCCTAGTAACCTTAATAAACTCGTCACGAATGGCTGTTCTCTTTCATGAGCTACTTGGTGCCCGAATTTACTTCTCACTTCAAGGAGAAATTTGTATGCATGCTTTGGTCGGCACCGAGTCGCGCCGCCCGTGTGAGGTGGCCAGTGCGCCCATAGAATGGCGGCGATGCCGAGTAACCGTTTATAAGTGCCGTGCTCTCCCGCAGGTGGAGTGTAGGATTGCTGAGAGGCGGTGGAAGCAGACAAATGAGCGCGCTGACGCCTCGGGGCGGCAGAAAGGCGCGAGAAACGGAGATGATGCAGCTTAAGACGCGGCCTGTAATAGGGCTGTATCCCGACATTCAGCGGAGGTGACTCAGGAAATCCGGCCCGGCCCCACGACAGCCCTTAATCAGTGGGCCCCCTCTCTGTAGACTTTTAATCGCATTACGAATTAATGAGCGACGCGCGACGACTAACCTTCCGCACAGCGGCCGCGCGCCCGGCTAAGAAGCAGCGCTCCGCCCCCCACTGCGAGAGCACGGAATTTTAAACCCTGTACAGTATTAACCGCCACCGTAATAGAGTTCACGGCTACCCCAAGACGGTTAAACGATCCAGGCCTCCCGCAGGGCTGAAGCCGTGACCCATTGCCCTTGGGGGCTTACTGCTCTGCTCAGAACAAGTCAAGACCCCTGCTTCCCTAAATTTGTGAAACTTCACATCGTCGTTTTCAGACACTGCTGGAGCAGCATTCACATCAACAAGGGTTGGTTCAAATGGCTCTGATCACTATGGGACTTAACCGCTGAGGTCATCAGTCCCCTAGAACTTAGAAGTACTTAAACCTAACTAACCTATGGACGTCACACTCATCCATGCCCGAGGCAGGATTCGAACCTGCGACCGTAGCGGTCGCGCGGTTCCACACTGTAGCGCCTAGAACCTCTCGGCCACTTCTGCCGGCCATCAACAAGGGTATCATCACATTTTTTTTTTTAAAAAAAAAAAAGTTAAGCGACTCGATTGGAACTCTGTGCCGGGCGGAGTGGCCGTGCGGTTCTAGGCGCTACAGTCTGGAATCGCGTGACCGCTACGGTCGCAGGTTCGAATCCTGCTTCGGGGATGGATGTGTGTGGCGTCCTTAGGTTAGTTAGGTTTAAGTAGTTCTAAGTTCTAGGGGACTGATGACCACAGCAGTTAAGTCCCATAATGCTCAGAGCCGTTTGGACCATTTTTTTGGAACTCTGTGCAACAGATTCTTGACCCCCAAAATGTTCCAGAATTTCTAAATGAATCAAATGTATGTGAAATCTTTATGGGACTTAATTGCTAAGGTCATCAGTCCCTAAGCTTACACACTACTTAACGTAAATTATCCTAAGGACAAACACGCACATCCATGCCCGAGGGAGGACTCGAACCTCCGCCGGGACCAGCCGCACAGTCTATGACTGCAGCGGCCAAGACCGCTCGGCTAATCCCGCGCGGCCAGAATTTCTAAAAACCCATTTGCTCATGACACCATTATATAGAGAATATGAAATGAGACGAACCGATTTGGTACTAAGAGTCACAGCTGTATCTCGGGAATAAAGCGTGTGGAAAAAATATCGATGACATCCTTTTCTCTGGCGTAAAATCACGAGAAATCACTATGGTTAACAGTGAAAGTCTAGAAGAGTAAAATTCCTGACGAGTTGAAATGTATACTTGACTGATAATCTTTGACAGAAAAGTTCTGCTCTCAGTGACAGATGCAAAGTTTCGTAGGAGGGAAGAAGAGATGGGAGAAAATAGTTTAACGTACTGTCGACAGCGAGGTCATTAGAGACGGAGCAGAAGCTCAAATTACTGAAGAACGGGGAAGGAAATCGGCCATCCCCTTTTCAAAGGAACCATCCGGGCATTTACATGGAGTGATTTAGGGACATCGCTGAAAACCTGAATCTGGATGGTCGGACAGGGATTTGAACCGTCGTCCTCTCGAATGCGAGTCCAGTGTACTAACCATTGTGCCACCTCGTACGGTGCAAAAGTTTCGTCTCGGGGAAAAATTTAGACAGCTCTCAAAAAGAAGCTGTAAGTAGTTGCTAGATACACAATATCTAGACGTAACAGTGAGAAAAAAAATTTTTTGAACCAAACAAGAAAGTATGACAAGAAAGATCATATTTTCTATTCACAGATAAAAATCATAGCTTTCTGTAAATTAAGAAAAAGATTATAAAACTGCAATAATTCAAGAATATAAAAGCAATTGATGTGAAAATTAAATTTGTTTTTGCCACAACAGTACTCAGTTTCCGCACGAAAACCAGACATACTGTACTCTGCTTGTCTTTGGTACCACACAGCAGGCAGCTGCATGTTGGAAAGCAGATCATCAGATGGTGCTGTGATAAGACAAAGATATACGATATACAGGGAGGCTCACTCGAGGGCTGGAAGCAAATCGCAAGCACACAAATTGGTAGAATCTGCGTCCTTTTGTTGTCCACAAGCTGTAGTAACAATTTTTACCTCATCAGCGGCATTGGTAATGCCAGCCAATGGCTGCGAGGTACACTAATGTCCGATATTAGCTGTTATGAAGTGGAAAGATTAGAAATGAGACGCTCTTGCAACTACGGTTTGTTCTCGCTACAGCCTATGATGACAGTATCGAGCATTCTTTAAGTATTTGTGAAAAGGGTACGTAGGTGATGTAACCAGCTACATATTTACTGCTTTCAGCTTCTCGTAGGAATAAACGTTTGCAGTGAGAATCGTAACCACATACTGTTCTGCAGATGAAGGCAGAATAATTGTCTACATGGATGAGCGCTCATTTAACTTGCAAAGTCACGCCAGAGGCGGTCTGATTTGATGCGAAGCCAGCACCCGTTACCATCTATTAAACTTACATTCAAGGAACGTTTGCCGATGAGACAGTGACGATGTGTCTAGTGGCATACGATTTGGTGGATACACAGACCTCCATGTCCTTCCACGCTTTAACTGCGACTGCGTAGTTGTAAAGTGATAGTATCGTGGATGCTTATGTATATCCTAATGCATAAATAATGGAAAGTGGTTTCATCCGGCAAGATGATGCTGCTCGACAAAGCAGGGCCCGAATCACTGACGAATGTCTTCAACAGTACGCAGTTCAACTTACTAAGCAGCCTGTATGTTTTCCAGCCATGACCACATATTTATGCTTAGGATTCCGTCGAAAGGGTTGGAGTCCTTCGTTAGATTCATGATGCGCTGGGAGCAGCTTCGCAAATATAAGCGAACCGGACAAAAAATTTGTCACACAGGCACGCACGCACAGATGAATCATTAAGCTTTACATACGGATCACTGCCCCTACCTGAGCGTAAGACAGTAGCGATCAGTGAGACATTTATTTTTCGTGCGGACATTGAACATAAATATGGGTAAATACAAGGACGAGGCAAAAAGTCACAATCGTTTTTGACCGTGCTCGTTGCCATATGGTGTATGAAGTTGCTGGATTTGTTGGTGTTTCGCGGCAGATAATTCAACATGTCTGCAAACAGTGATGTAACACACGTGGCCGCGAAACACGACGTCGAAATTGTGGCTGGAGAAAGATCGTGACAGAGGGACCAGGAACGCGTTTCATGGTTTGTGAATCAAAACCACTTCCAAACCCGATAGTAAGCGCTGCAGCCGTGAAAGAATTTCCTTCCTAACCTGTTAGCGAGAGAACATTGTAACGCGAACAGCGTGCAAATAAACACAGAGTCGTTCACTCCGCAAGAGGCCATTGCTCACACTGGCATATAAAGACAACAGCAAAGTTCATTGGGTTGGAAGACTATGTGACTGCTTTTCTGAACACTTCTCCACCCTATTAAATCTCGACTGGCGTGCAAAATTACCTGACTTGAACGCCATAGAATATCTGTAGGACATGTCAGCACAGAGAGTAGAACACCGTCAAAGGCATCGACGCAATTTAGTGTCACTGTGCTATCAAATCCTCAGCGAAAGAATTAGCCTGTATGCGACGTACCTGCATAGCCTTCCGGTCTCATTTTCTAATTCAGTCCTGGCGGTTATCAAGCCTAGGAGCGGAATTACACGACATTATATGTGACGTGTAATGATTTCTCTAGGGGTGACTAATTTTCGTCCGATGATCCTAATACCATTCGTTCCCTACTGCGCTTACAGACACCGACATCAACAGGATTACACATACTGTGTGCACTATAAGTCAGTCAATCTATGTAGTGACATTACTTGCACTTTAGTAGATTGCCGCATTTATATTATACGTTTCGGCACATTTTATGTTCGGGGATAATGGCACTGTTTTAGACGGAATCTTTCAAGGTTATTTCATCTCGTCGCGTGCTCTACAGTTTGGTTTAATTTAATCACATGAGACACATATATATTTTTAAATTGTTATTTTTTATTGTTGTGATGTAAATAAGTGTAACTGCACGTAACGCAAGTCATACTTGTGTATGAAGAGGACAATGGCGAACAGACGCCGTTACATCACGGTCCGAGTAGATGACACAGAGTTGTCAAGTTGCTACCTCACTCTCGGAGAAGTACAGTATAGGTCAATCCTCCGTTTCCATATACACTCTAAGCAGCGAGCTTCTTTATGCCTGTACCATACATCTCCTGAGTTTCTACAGCTCATAGTCTGTATTCATTGTAACTTAAAGAATGATCATTTTAATTGATAGTTTTCTTTTTGGATTCTTAATACAATAACTTCAATCTGTTTCACGCGCGCAGTGATACTTAGGCCTAATTCAGGCGTCCAATAACTGAAAGCATTATTTTAATTGCACGGAATAACAACTTAGTATGAAGAAAGTTTCTGATTTGTGTAATGGATGACACTTCACTTCTTATGTGTATAATGCAAGATGAAATCTATGTACACTTTAATGCAGCGTTGGCACCGAGATAATCAGAAACTGAGAACTCATTCTCCTGCAGAACTTCAGAAGAATGACTTATCCCAGAAATATTACGGATGAACCTAGAAAACCTATATCAGGGTAGCCGAATCTTGTAACAGGAAGATCTGTGTGTCACCTTTAGGCGTTACGAGTGATCAACACATATTTGGTGTAATTTTAATGTTGAAAATTGAGGTGGCTATGAGTCCTATGGTAGAGACACTTGTACTGGACTCGGATAACTGAGAAAGTCTTCGATAAAACGGAAATATTAAGTAACCAACACTGAAGTTCAGTAGTTACGTATTTTCTATTTTTGATCATAAGCAGCTATACAAGAAATACGTAGCTGGTCCAGAGGAACTGCGCAAAAAATTGAAACCGTACGAGAGATATTGTACTGCCAATGCTAACTACGGTAAAGCACGACGCAAAAATGCGAAATTCTACACCAGCGGTCGGAAATTGACTGTCACAGGTTCGTCGCACTTATGACTGGCTCTGAGAGAACTGTCTGGAAAAAACATGGGGTTTTACAGGCTAGGATCTGTATTCTCCATCTTCCCTTTGGGTGGTGATACGGGGCCAGTCCCGTGTAACGGATTTCCGATAGCATCACGGAACTATCCGAAGTGTGCCCGTTTCCCTGTGTGAGGCGCTCCGATGAAGGTTTCCTTGCCTTTTCTAGTATAAAAATATTAACAATTCTGTCCTGTACGGCGTTTGACGGTTGAGGGGGAGGGGTTACTGTTGTTACTTCAGCTTTGCTGGAGGGCCCTCTGCTGGAATGCCTTTGTTCAGCGTTCCCAGGCCTAGAAGCCTACTCGGTTATGAGTTCAGACGAGTGGAAGACAGCGAACACGTGCTTATATAGCTGGTCTGATGCAGCTGTGTCATTGCAAATCTCTAAGTGAACAACAGAGGCCCATCGTTTAAAGACTTTCTTACAAGTTCAATAATAATGGAAATGAGCGTCTGGCGCCATTGGCCGGGAGGCCCCTTACGCGGCAGGTCCGGCCGCCGTGGTGCAGGTCTTTTTACATTCGACGCCACATTAGGCGACCTGCGCGCCGGATGGAGATAATGATGATGAAGACAACACAACACCCAGTCCCTCAGCGGAGAAAAATCCCCGACCCAGCCGGGAATCGAACCCGAACCTGTAGGTCGGCAAGCCGTTACTCTGACCACTCAGCTATCGAGGCGGACAGTTCAATAATAATGTCGAACCGTCAATATACTGAGAGTCAGGTTACTTACTGATGCATTGTCAATATGAGAAAATTTTGCGAGCAGTATTTATGGTCCCAAAAAAATTCTTTGTATTGTCAATACATACTGAACGTGTCAGGAAAATTATTCTCTGTTCAGGTGTTGACAGAGCTTCATGACACAGCCACACGGCGTTAGCGTAGCCTGTTTATGTTGTGCATATTACGCCGCAGATTCAATTTTTCAAGTAGTCAAATGGTTCACATGGCTCTGAGCACTATGGGACTTAACATCTATGGTCATCAGTCCCCTAGAACTTAGAACTACTTAAACATAACTAACCAAAGGACATCACACAACACCCAGTCATCACGAGGCAGAGAAAATCCCTGACCCCGCCGGGAATCGAACCCGGGAACCCGGGCGCCGGAAGTAAGAACGCTACTTCAAGTAATCCTTGAACGTAAAACAATTTTCATAGTCCCATGCAAAGGGAGTCATTGTACGTACCACATTATGGTGGTCAGTGGAAGATTCTCTACGACATGGCTTACTTTATTATTTGAAATGTGGTATAGGTTGGTGAATTACACAGCAGCTTGGAAAAGCGCTTCCACTTCGAAAAATACGTCGTGCAATGATCAATAAGAGGTCTGCGAAACGCATTTCATTCTCACCAAATGAGAGATCCTTTCTATACCGTTTGTTCATCCGTATCAGTTCGCGCTTATGGTTTCGCACTCGATTTTTCCCACACTGGCGGCTGCTATCGCAGCCAGGGAGTTAAATTTCATTCTTAACTAACGCTAGTTAAATAACTTAATCAATGCACTTTCTCTCTTGCTAAAATCACTGTCATAGAAGTCGACTGGACCACCTGCACTTACTGGGATTCCATCAGTGCAGGAAATCGACTGCAGCGTATTCTACTGAAGGAATTCTGACAAGGAACCCCTTGAATGTGAGGTCAAAAGTTCAGTCTTTAATAAGGCTCATTTTGAAAGTGTTGTGTTAACAATTATGACAGGTAAACGTTATCTGCTAATGACTAGCGACGTTTATCGGGAGGGCGACAGAAATATGAGATCAACCTTCTATGAGATGTATGTATTACACTTCACAAAATGAACATCGTCGACATTCAAGAAATAACAAGTTTATCTACGTGGCCATCATCCGCAGCAAGCACAGAAATATTCGTTATTTACAAAACGAATGTTCCAGAAATGTTCAAAACAAACCATTAACTTGCATCATGCACACCGAATGAAGAATGGTGCGCCACATTGATCACAAAGGTTCGCACCATCAAGACAGAAGGCGAACTGCTTGAGAGTTGCAAACCGTGAAGGCCGTTCAGTTAGGCATCCACTCTTAAGGAATGCATGTAGAATAATATTGGTGTAACGGGGTGATGAGAACTGATGGAATGTGATGGAATGCAACCGAATGCGAAACAGTATGTCGTGGAGCTTATAGTGAAACTGGCTATCCTTAAAGGTGTAGCTGCAAATAGTGCGATAATATTTTTTATAGGCACGGAAAAAATAACATCCAGAGGCTGAATTTGTCTATTGGTTACAGGTGGTATGAATTGTAAAATCACACTCTTTTTTCAGGAGGGATGGTTTGCTCTAAAGGAATATGATTTTTATACGTAGACTAGGAATCAAGCAAAAGCAACTCATTTTGACCAAATATCGGCCAAAAGCAGTACTCATACCATAGCTGCAGTTTTCTTAAGCCCATTTTCCCATGTTTGGTTGCCGTGACGCCAATATTGCCTACTGCCCCTGCAAGATGACGCGTACGAAAAAGAATTGTAGGGAGCTGAGCACCTACAACTTCTCGCGGCACGGTAAAAAGCTTCCCAGCCAATTTACCATCCAGACTAACAGTCGGCATAATCATATACGAATTCGTTAAGGCATTGATGTTAGCTGATCTTGATACAACTCTCTGCTACCTATAATTTCCAGGGTTCCTTTAATATAAATTTCCTCTTCAAATTCTGATTGGTCGGAGTTCAAAATAAATTCCACACTGAACGAAGGGATATATGTTTCTTTATCTCATCTACAAATTTTTGGGCTAATTCCGCAGTTTGCTGCGCATCGTTAAGTTCACGATTTGCTTGAAATTTAGTTATCTTTAACGTCTTCCAGTTCTGTAGCACTGTTTGAAGTTATACATCCATCCACTATTTCGCTTGAAATCACTATAATCTATGTCACGCGCAGTTTGATGTGCGTAACGTAGTAGGTCACTATTATGCACATGCTACAAATTGTATCGAGCATCCTTGAACCGCGCAGATACCAGCTTTGTAACAAGTGCGCCTTGTCTCCCATTGGCCTGTACTACGTTTCACTGGAGACGGGATTTCTGCACCCTATTCGACAAGGATGATGAACTACATGGCTCGACAACTGTTTCAATACCCCTTTCACTCGTTAAGCACGTACCTTCATCGCTGTGCTCCTCATACAGTTTGTCCGTACAGTCGAGCGTATACAACACCACACATTCCACTGACTCATCTTGCAGAAATGCTAATATTTTATCTCCCCCTTCTTTCTCACTCTGCGAAATCCCTTGGGTTCTTTTCTGACGAAATGTCAACTTCGGAAATTACTATTATAGATATAAAGCAATGTTTACTTTGTTTATAGTTGTGACTCTTCAAGCTTTCCCGGCAGATGTGTTCTAAATAGTCTTCACGTCGTGCAAATTCCACAATATTTCCTCGGAGCAACTGTCCAACATCTTCAGGTTGTTCAACCTTGCTCGTAGCTAGGTACGACTGACGGTATCCGCACGTCGACGCCCCGTTTACAGAACACGCGCGCGAAGAATGCGCAGCCGCGAAAATCGCGCATGCGCAATGATTTGCCCTATTCACACTCCCTCTGCCGGAAATCGCAGAACGGCTCTCCCGCACGTGCGCTGTACGCTGCGTTTGTCAACAGTGCGGCCAGACGTTACTCACCAACGGCCGAACTAGACCAGTGTTATGACGGGCCTGTTATCGAAGAATCTTGATCTTCGCGTCGTGATTTAATAGCAGCCAATGCAGGGTTCCAGGCCGTGCTCAGTTGAAATCCCGTATCCTTGTTGTGAGATTATCGGCTGCACGGATATCTGTTGCTTCCTTAATGACGCAATCGCAGAAAGATGATGCCGGGGATAAAACTTCCGTCTTTTCATAAATCTTAAGATGTCCTGTATTCAGAGAGTGTTCCGCAGTTGCCGACCTTTCCGGTTGACGAAGGCGTGTAAGACGCTGATGTTCATCGCAGCGTTCTTCTACTGTGCCGCATGTCTGGCCTATATACGCTGCCCCACACTTACAAGGAATCTTGTACACACCACATTTCCTCAGGCCAAGGTCATCCTTAACCGTACCCAACAGGTTTCTCAGTTTTGCAGATGATTGAAAAACACACTTAATTCCATATCTTCCGAGGACTCTTCCGCTTCTTGACGACATAGCACCAAAATACGGCAAAAAGGCCAAAGTGGTGGGTGTCTTCGTATCTTCATTCTGCTCCATAGATTGAACTCGCCTGGGCCTGAATGCATTACGTATCTGTCTCTCAGAAATGCTTTTGTCGGAACACTGTCTTCAAATGTTATATTTCACTCGACAGGCTCTCAGGATCAGATACCACATGTGCTCTATGAACTAACGTACGTAATGCACTACCGCATTGTGCAGGATGATGGCAGCTTGTGGCCTGCAGCTATAGATCTGTATGCTTTGGCTTGCGGTAGACGCTGTGTCCCAAGATTCCATCTGCTTTCCCTCGTACCAAGATATCAAGAAAAGGTAAAGCACCATGTTTTTCCACTTCCATTCTGAAGTTTATATTCGGATGGAGCGAATTCAGATGCTGAAGAAACTTAGGTAGAGTAACAAGTCCACGTGGCCACACCACGGATGTTTCATCCACATACAACAGAAAACAAGAGGGTTTAAGAGTGCCTGACTGTAGTGCTTTTTCTTCAAAATCCTCCATAAAATAATTGGCCACATTGTTTATAGTTGCCATTGCTCTGCTTTGTACCAACACCACTAGCACTGTTGTGAGGTACTCGTCGATTAAGCCGTTCGACTATGCTTCAAAGCCTTACGCTGTTCTCACAATTGGATACCGTCAGTCCCACCCCGTGCTGCTATTAGCAGCCAGTATTGTGGTTGCACAGTGGCGAATGTGTGGGGCGTCAAATGCCGAAACGTCATTGGCCTTTTGCCATCTCGCACTCAAGGAGTTCCTTGTGAGACGTGCTGCTAGCGTTGTAATCGCTGACTCTGTAAGTACTAAGGAACTATAGGAGATGCTCAGATAACGTCCTTGTAAATCATTCAAACCCTATTGGATCTTCAGTCTACCATGCTTGGTGTAACAAACATAAACATATTTTAGTTCATATAACAGCGACCAGTTACAGCTAAGATTCATTTTAATGTACTCATTAGTTACATATTTAAAACTGTGGGAGATTTTCATCATGTAGTGATTGCAGTTACAGTCCGCCATTAACGTATGTACCAAATTAATGTTAATTCAAAAAACAACGAAGAAACATGGTCTCGAAATGATTGAATAACAAGGTAATCTAGGCATTTAGCATACAACATTATCCAAAACATTTATTTACAAAAATTACAAAAATAGAAGGATCACATTTAAGTAAGTAATGACAACAAAACAGCCGGCCGTGTGGCCGTGTGGGTCTAGGCGCTTCAGTCTGGAACCGCGTGACCGCTACGGTCGCAGGTTCGAATCCTGCCTCGGGCATGGATGTGTGTGATGTCCTTAGGTTAGTTAGGTTTAAGTAGTTCTAAGTTCTAGGGGACTGACGGCCACAGATGTTAAGTCCCATAGTGCTCGGAGCCATTTGAACCATTTGAACAACAAAACAATCGACAGGAGCAGCCCCGTGAGACGCGCTCTGTGAAGTGGTTCAAAAGGTCTATTGGCAGTCGATCGCGTTCTTAAGAAAGACCTGTATAGAGATCTGAAGACGTTTTGGAGGATGGACAATGAGCCGCGAGTCGTCTCGCAGAAGCATCGTAGCCTACTCCACACTAATCAACATTGGTTTCGTAAAGAGATAACTTGTGAAACTCCGCTCCTCTATACGTTCAGAGGGCCTCTGGTGACGTCGTCCACGTTAATGACGTATTCCTTGAGTCTCAGAAGGCACTCGATATAGTTTAACATTGTCTCTTAGTGAATAAAATACGAGTTTACAGTATATCGGACCACCTTTTTGACTTTATTTGGGACTTCCTAACAGATACAACGATATGCGTCGTTCATAACACAAGACGATGTGATACTGTGAAAAGACATGTTACTCGATCTAGAAGGACAGCGTTTCAAATTCTCGTTCAGCCATTCAAATTTATGTTTTCCACGAGTACCCTAAATGGCGTAAGGCAAGTGTCGAGATGGCTAGTATGAGAAGGCATAAAGCGATTTGCTTCCTCATCGTTTCTTAATCCGAGCTTGTGCTCCATCTCAGTCACCTCGTCCCCGACGAAGGTACGACCATATGGAATAAGTTCACAGATATGTGAGTGGCTCGAAGACTTCTTCAATAATAGAATTCAGTATGTTGTCCTCGACTGTGAGTGTTCATCAGAGACAAGGCTGTCGTCAGGAGTGCCCCAGGGAAATGTGATAGGACCACTGTTGTTCTCTATATACATGAATGATTTGGCGGACAGGGTGGGCAGCAATCTGCGGTTGTTTGCTGATGAAGTAGTGTTGTACGGTAAGGTGTCGAAGTGGAATGACCGTAAGAAGACACAAGACGACTTGGAAAAAAATTCTGTAATGAATGGCAGCTAGCTCTAAATGTGGAAAAATGTAAGTTAATACGGATGAATAGGAAGAACAAACTTTCAATGTTCGGATACATTGTTACTACTATCCTGCTTAACATAATCAAGTCGTTTAAGTATCTGGGTGTAACGTTGCAAAGCGATATGAGATGGAACGAGCATGTGACAACTGTGGTTGGGAAGGCAAGTGATCGACTTCGGTTTATTGGGAGAATTTTAGGAAAGAGTGATTCACCTGTAAAGGAGACCTCATACAGGACGCTGGTGCGACCTAGTCTTGATTACTGCTCGAGTTTTTGGGGGCCGTACCAGGTCGAATTGAAGGAAGACATTGAAGCAATTCAAAGGCGGGCTGCAAGATTTGTTACCGGTAGGTTCGAACAACACGTAAGTGTTACGGAGATGCTTTGGGAACTCGAATGGGAATTTCTGAAGGTATGGTGACGCTCTTTTCGAGGAACGCTATTGACAAAATTTCGAGAACTGGCATCTGAAGCTGACTGCCAAACGATTCTACTGCCGCCAATATACATTTCGTGTAAGGACCACGAAGATAAGATACGAAAAATTAGGGTTCATACGGAGGCGCAAGAGAGTCATTTTTCCCTCGCTCTATTTGCGAGTGGATCAAGAGGGGAAATGAAAAGTAGTGGTACAGGGTACCCTCAGCCACGCACCGTACGAAGGCTTGCGGAGTATCTGTATAGATGTAGTTGTAGCTGTAGATGTAGCTGTAGATGCAGATGTAGAAATAACTTTGGGAATATCCCTCTCGAGCCTTACATACAAAAATGAACTGGTGAATAACTTCGGAAACTACGTAAGTCTTTTCAGGTATGTGTCACGAAAGTTTCAAAGGGAGAAAGCGATATTGAAATGTCGGAAGACTGGCAGAGGATCCATACTTGGAGCAACAATTAACAGTTGATATACAGAGCAAATGAATGTAACGTATTGTGAATAAATTGGCGGAATGACCTATAATTATTCGATTACACTATTGGCGATAGATCACTAGAAACAGCAAAAACCATGAAATATCTGTGAGTTATGGCCCAGAGCTATCTAAAGGGGAACGGCAACATAAAAGCAATTGTCGTAAAGCAGGTACCAGGCTGGAATTCATTGGAAGAACCCTAAAGAAATTGAATTCATCTACAAAAGAAGTGGCTCACAAAAACTCGTTTCGCCGGTTCTTGAGTATTGCTTCTCAGTCTGGAGGACTGCTAATGGAGATAGATATGATCAAAATAAGACAGGCAAATTTCCTCACAGATTCGTTTAATAAGCGCTAGAACGTTATGGGAATGCTCGTCGAGCTCCAGTGAACACATACAAGGGAAGGGTTGCGTATCACGAAGAGGTTCACTGTTAAAATTTCGATAAAGTGCATTCCAAAAACTCCAGAAACGTGCTAGTGCATGCCACACATATTCCGCGAAATGGTGATGAAAATATGAGAGCAATTAGAGCTCAGAAAGAGACACTATCAATAGTCGTTCATCCCGTTTACTATTCGCAAATGGAAAAGGATCGAGGAAAATATTTGTGATGTAAGAAGTACCCTCCACCTCACACTACAAGGTGACTTGCGAACTATAGCTGTCAATTGACTACACACACAATTATAATCACTCAGAAGATACCATATTTATTGAATTTGTACGGTCTCGAGTGCAATTAATAAGAAGTTGTCACCGTAATATTTTCCTGGATTGTAGACTGCTTCATAGTAAAAATGATCAACGAACTTCTTGGTCACTATTGAAGAAGCTGAAATGTTGAATCATCTTTTTGCGGTTTAATACCGAGAAGAATTATACAGAAACTCTCTCTGTCCGCACAAGTGTACTAACACACAGGGTGCCAGCAGCTTCTTTACATCTTGAGACACACTTGAAAGTAGTTTACAACCTATTAAAAAACTTCGTAGCTCAGAAATACGCAGCTGACTAAAATATAACCTTAGGAGAACACCTTAGTCAACTATTAACTTAACATCAGTCTGGTCGCATGTAGCACCATCTTTCGCCACGACGGCGAATACCACGTTTAGTTTCTCGGTCTGCGCGGGACACCGAAGGCGTTCGGTAGTGTTCCTGAACAACCACTTACAACTCATCTCGTGGAGAATGGTTGAAGGTGAGTCCATACCGTGAAATTCACGCCAAACGGGGTTCCGAATGTTCTCCATGAAAGATCGAAGTCAGCTAACCTAAGGGGTGACACAAGCGTGCTCGTGAAGTGTTCTTCAGAACTATCTGACACAGAGGGAGTGACGTGGTGGGGCAAACTCTTCTGAAGAATGTCCGCTAATTACTGCAGGCTAACAAACGAATGCACATGATAGGATTGGGCTTTGTTTACCGTTTTCCAGTGAGAGACGATGGCTGTCGTAGCAGGGACACAAATAATACACTGGACTCAGAGTCGGAAGGACAGTTCGTATCCCCACCTGACCACACACATATAGGTTTTCCATTGTTTCCCATAACTGCTTTAAGCAATCACTGGGATGGTTCTTTCCTAGCTTTCCCTAGTCCTGGCTTGTGCTGCATCTCTACTGACTCTGCCAGCAAGATATTAAATTTTCCTTTACCACAAGAAAAATACTGCGTATTGCCGTTGTGGATTCTACTGGCAGGACTGATGCAGCCGTGTCCACACGATCCACATGACCTCTACGAACAACAGTAAATACCCTCTAGCGCCGTGTTACGTAAAGGTGGTCGACAAGGGAACATATAGAATTAAAATTGGACACATGCGATGGGTCCTCTTCACAGACGAGTTCAGAATTTTTCTGAGGACATATGGTCATCGTAGAACAGTGTGCAGGTGGTAAGCTACCAATGCACGTCTCGAGCAAGCATTTTACCGGGTTCAGCAGGGATGATGATGATGATGATGATGTTTGGTTTGTGGGGCGCTCAACTGCGCGGTTATCGGCGCCCTTGCTAATTCCCAACCTTTGCTCAGTCCAATCTCGTCATTTTCATGAATGATGATGAAATGATGAGGACAACACAAACACCCAGTCAGCTCGAGGCAGGTGAAAATCCCTCACCCCGCCGGGAATCGAACCCGGGACCCCGTGCTCGGGAAGCGAGAACGCGACCGTGAGACCGCGAGCTGCGGACTTCAGGAGGGAGGTGGGTCAGTCATGATCTGGGTCGGTATCATAGACAGATGAAGGACGCCTCCCATCGCTATCGAGGGTAATTTGTGGGCTGTGTAGTATAGTGACATCATCTCAGAGCCCTTTTTCCTGTCCTGCAATCAATATTTCGGCGATGTGTTCGTCTTTCAGGACGATATTGCATGAGCACACCGTATCCCTGAACTTCAGCCATTACACGTTCCCAGATATGCTGATGGAGCAAAAGTTTTTTGACAGTTTATACACATGACCTAATAGATGACGCACTAAGCTATATTATAATCATTTAGGATAATACTCTTGTAAACTGTTGAAAAAGTTTTGCACGACCTGCCTATCTGCGAACACGTGTGGACTTAGATTCAAGGGTAGCAGCGAATATAGATTCAAGGGCAGCAGGGAATGAAAGAATAAGCCTTAGTAAAGCAAGGTAAAAAGCCCTGTAGTCTTTCACTAAGTGTACGACTTTGTATGCATATATGTGAAATCAAAACTACTACTGGGTTACATTCAATATCGTGTCACCCCTTCACGTGCATTATAACTTCCTTGGCTCCTTCTTGGCACGTTGTCCACAAGTGGTCGAAACGTTGCAACTGAAGCCTGTCCCACACTTCGACGGTGGCGTTCCAGAGGCCATCCAGTGTGTGAGGAGGGGTCCTTCGACGAAGAAATGCAAGTTTAGATCGAGTTCAGGTCAGAGGATACCATAGGCCATTCCATTTTGTTGATTCCTGCTTCGTGGGGGAAGATGCTCAGGAGGCGAGCGCGATGTCTTTGCGCATTATCATGTAGAAACAAGAACTCGTCGCCCAAATGTTGACTGTAAGGCTAGACAACCTGTTTCGGGATCTTGTCCCACCAATGAACAACTCTTCAATTGCCCTCGATAGCAATGAGAGACGTCCGACATACATTGATGATGCCGACCCAAAACATTTTTGACCCATCACCCTGCTCTCTACGACCACATGCCTGCACTCATCGGTAAAGAGAGTCTGGCGCAATTTGATTTAGATGGGGTCGGGGGTACAGTTGTTGGTAATGGACGTAAAGAAGCCAAACTAATCGTGTGCGGACGGTTGCGTACGGTGTCGTCTCCAAAAACGCAGCGACCAGTGATGTAGCATTGTCCTCCGGATACTTACGAGCCACAACTACAACCATACATGAATACTAAGAGACAGCGTACAATACGTTCTTCGAAGATAGGTGAGGAAAGGTAGACGGCCGGGGTGGCCAAGCGGTTCTGGGCGCTACAGTCTGGAACCGCGCGACCGCTACGTCGCAGGTTCGAATCCTGCCTTGGGCATGTGTGTGATGTCCTTAGGTTAGTTAGGTTTAAGTAGTTCTAAGTTCTAGGGGACTGATGACCTCAGAAATTAAGTACCATAGTGCTCAGAGCCATTTGAACCATTTGAGGAAAGGTAGGAATATAAAACAGTTGACGTTGTACGTAGATAACGAGAAAGAAAAGCTTTAAACGAACAATTAATTATGTGAAATCTTTGTCGAAGATGGATATCACATTTCTTAAATGCTGACAGAAACCAAATCTGAAAGCAAATACATTCTAAGACAAAAAAACAAACACACTACGAAGGATTTATAAAAATTAGCTACAAATTGATATTCATAAAGGAATTGATGAAAAATGCAAAATTGCAAACTTTGGCGGCCAATGTATGGATGTGTGACGCTGTAGTGCAATTTCACAGCGCAGATGACAAGGATAGTAAACAGGGGACTATCAGCGCATTAAGTCTTCACGAATTTCAATCCGCGTACTTATTTGGACAGTAACTATGCCTCGCAGACAGGCGTGTGAACAATATACACAGCTGTCAGCAATTGAGAGAGGACGTGTAGTAGGGTTCTAAGAAGATGGTTGGAGCAATAGGCGGATCGCTTGACATGTGAATAGGAGCGATGCTACTATTCGATGACGGTGGCAGAAATGGACGAACCAGGACGGAACACAGACTCACGAAGGAAGCGATCGACTAGAGAGAAGACACACTGCGAGCACCGAGCAACCGTCAGAGGGGCATTCAGAGCCCAGGATTCATCATTCACATTAATCTGACCTGCAAACAGTGCTTCAGTGACCACAAGGACCATTAATAGGTGGCTCACAGAAAGGGGGCTCAGCTCAAGGCGTCCCTTGAGCCGACTCCCATTGACCTCTGTACACCAACAACCCCGTTTACAGGGGTGTCGGGTAAATTAACCCTGGAATCTCATTGACTGGAGTAGAGTTGTCTTCAGTGATGAGCCCCACTTAGAACGGAAGGCTTTTGACACTGAAGTGAATTTGCGTGCTTCTGGAATATCGTCTCAGTTATGTGACTGGATTTGTGATTTCCTGTCAGAGAGGTCACAGTTCGTAGTAATTGACGGAAAGTCATCGAGAAGTGATTTCTGGCGTTCCCAAAGGTAGTGTTATAGGCCCTTTACTGTTCCTTATGTATATAAACGGTTTTGGAGACAATCTGAGCAGCCGTCTTAGGTTGTTTACCGATGATGCTGTCGTGTTTTTACTAATAAAGTCAACAGCAGATCAAAACAAACTGCAAAACGACTTAGAAAAGATATCTGAATGGTGCGAAAAGTGTTTTATTGGCAGGACACTTAGAAAATGTAACAGACCTACTAAGGAGACTGCCTACACTACGCTTGTCCGTCCTCTTTTGGAATACTGATGCGCGGTGTGGGATCCTTACCAGATAGGACTGACAGATAGGACATCGAAAAAGTTCAAAGAAAGGCAGCACGTTTTGTATTATCGCGAAATATGGGAGAGTGTGTCACAGAAATGATACAGGATTTGGGCTGGAAATCATTAAAAGAAAGGCGTTTTTCGTTGCGAGGGAATTTTCTCACGAAATTCCAGTCACCAGCTTTCTCCTCCGAATGCGAATATATTTAGTTGACACCGTCCTACATATGGAGGAACGATCTCGACGATAAAATAAGGGAAATCAGAGCTCGTACGGAAAGATGTAGGTGTTGATTCCTTCCGCGCGCTATACGAGATTGGAATAATAGAGAATTGTGAAGGTGGTTCAATGAACCCTCTGCCAGGCACTTGAATGTGATTTGCAGAGTATCCATGTAGAAGTAGATGTAGATGTAGAACTGAGCCCCAAAGACCAGCGAAGGTCTGTCTGGAGATACCCCAGAAAGCGGTGCTATACCAGCCTGACTGTTGCCCGCCCTACGTCACAAAACCAGGAGTAATGATATGGAATGCCATTTCATTTCGTAGCAGGACCCCTTTGGTTGTCATCCGCGGCATTCTTACAGCACAACGGAACGCCGACGATATTCTACGCCCTGTTTAGCTACCTTTCACGGCAAGCCATCCTAGGCTTACGTTTCAGCAAGATAATACCCGCCCGCAAACGGCGAGAGCTTCTATTACTTGTCTTCGTGCTTTCCGAACCCCACCTAGGCCAGCAAGGTCGCCGGATCTCTCCTCAACTGGGAATGTTTGGGTCATTATTGCAGGGCCCTCCAACTAGCTCGAGATCTTGACGACCTAACGCGCTAATTGGACAGAATTTGGTACAATAATCCTCAGCAGGACATCCTGCAACTCTGTCAATCAATATCAAGCCGAAAAGTTGCTTGCATAAGGGCCAGGGCTGCACCTTCACGCTATGGACTTGCCCAATTTGTGAAGCTGTTGCTGTTTCTCCTGAATAAATCATCCATTTTTTTCTGATATTGTGATCATTTGTTTGATTGTACATGTACATCACATCTACTGATTTCTGTTCCTTTCGGATAATTCTCTCGTGGTGAGTCGTTTTCTTTCTTTTCTTTTTAGAACCGCGATACCGTTACGGTCGCAGGTTCGAATCCTGCCTCGGACATGGATGCATGTGATGTCCTTAGGTTAGTTAGGTTTAAGTAGTTCTAAGTTCCAGGGGGCTGATGACCTCAGATGATGTCCCATAGCGCTCACACCCATTTGAACCATATTTTTTTTCTTTTTATCCTTAGAATGTATCTCATAAATCTTAGGATCGCTCTGAAAAGAATCCGACCGATTTCGTGCGTCCATTCGTAGCTGAGTATGTAGTATGGGTCATTCTATTCACGATAAACGCAAAAAAACACTCGACAGAAAGGTGACCTAGTTGTCAAGACTTTGGACTTGCAATCGGGAGGAGCTTATTTCAAACTCAATTTATTCCATCCAGATGTAGGGTATGCGTGGGATCACTAAACTGCTAAAGCCAAATACCAGGCTGGTTCATTTGAAAAAGAACGGCTAACATCTTGTGCTCTGTCTCTAATGATCTCGCCGTGTCCAGGACTTTACAAAAGCGTAAATCGTGTTTTTTTTAAAAAAAAAAAACAGGCAAAACACACACTCAGCTGCAGAACAAAAAGTGATTTTTGCGAACTATTAAAGTAGTTTGTAGAAGTCGGTGGCCCAGTATAAAAAACGGGTCTCCGAAAGTTAACTGCAAAAATTATATGGAATGATAAGGGATTCTTCTTGATTAACTTGCAAATGCTAAAGCGATAAATGTCGAATATACGACAGTCTTGTGGACCAAATGGATGACAGAACACTCGACAAAAAAAAGGGCAATACATTTGCCTACAAATGTTCATGGGCAATATAAAATATTAGGTGTATCACTCTGTTCACCAGATATGCAGACACTGACTGTCAAGTGGGGTGTGCCCCAGGGATCAGTGTTGGGGCCACTCCTATTCCTTATTTATATAAATGATATGACTTCTAGTATTACGGCTAACTCTAAAATATTTCTGTTCGCTGATGACACTAACTTGGTAGTAAAGGGTGTTGTGCGCAACATTGGCTAGGTTTCAAATAGTGCTGTACATGACCTAAGTTCATGGCTTGTAGAAAATAAACTAACGCTACATCACCGTAAGACTAAGTTTTTACAGCTTCTAACACACAATTCAACAAAACCTGACGTTTTAATTTCACAGAACGGGCACATGATTAGTGAAACTGAACAGTTCAAATTTCTAGGTGTTTAATTAGATAGTAAGCTGTCGTGGAAAGCACTCGTTCAGGATCTTGTTCAAAGACTTAATACTGCCATTTCTACTATTCGAACGGTATCACAAATGAGTGATCGTTCGACGCGAAAATTAGTCTACTTTGCTTATTTTCATTCGCTTATGCCATATGGTATTATATTCTGGGGTAACTCTGCCCAATCTAAAAGGATATTTTTGGCTCAGAAACGGGCGGTTCGGGCAATAATTGGTGTAAGTTCACGAACTCTTGTCGACCACTATTCACGAGTCTGGGTATTTTGACACTGGTCTCTCAATATATATATATTCCTTACTGTCATTTATTGTTAACAATATTAGATTATTCCCAAAAATAAGCAGCTTTCACTCTGTTAATACTCGGCAGAAATCAAACCTGCATTTGGATCGGACTTCCTTAACTCTTGTACAAAAAGGTGTGCAGTATACTGCTGCATCCATTTTCAACAAGCTATCACTCGAATTCAAAAATCTTAGCAGTAATCCACGCGCTTTCAAATTGGAACTGAAGAGTTTCCTCATGGGTCAATCTTTCTATTCTGTTGAGGAGTTCCTTGAAAAATTGAGCTGCTTCTTATTGTATTGTTGATCGCGTTTACTTAAACTTATGGACTGACTTTCTCGGGTTCATACACATTTATTTTTATGTGTTATTACTGTTATGTTGTAATTTTATGTACTGACACGTTCCATGACCTTGGAGATTTGTTCCTCAGTTTGGTTCTACGAAACTTGACGTGTAAATAAATAAGTAAATAATGAATCCAGCAGCCACTATGAATTAAGACACAAAGGAATTAGAGTCACTCGCTGTGAGCGGGCATGTCCGGAAGAACAGACACCACATATGTATAATTAAGGCTAGGACAGCCAATGATCTCTTCAGTGCAAATGCACACCAGACTCTAGTTCTTACGAGAATCCGCGAAATGTCGCGAGTAATGAGTACAATGGACTAGGGGCACTACGTCAGTAGTGTGTGAGAATTTGGGACTGACGGGAGGCTTGCTAGTGTAGTCCGTGCAGGTGCGATGACCACTGTGGACGAATGGCGCGATGAGCGAGGTGGCGCAGTGGTTAGACACTGGACTCGCATTCGAGAGGACGACGGTTCAATCCCGCGTCCGGCCATCCTGATTTAGGTTTTCCGTGATTTCCCTAAATCGCTCCAGGTAAATGCCGGGATGATTCCTTTGAAAGGGCACGGCCGACTTCCTTCCCCATCCTTCCCTAATCCGATGAGACCGATGACCTCGCTGTCTGGTCTCCTTCCCCAAACAACCCAACCAACCCGAATGGCGCAGTAATCAGCGCATCTGCGTAGTAAACAGGAGACCCATTTTTTTAATACCGATCCAACACAAATGTGTAACTTTCCTCATTGAGTTAAACCAATCCCCGGTAGTAGCCAATGTCTGTAATTCCTTTGTATGTCTTAATTCCTTTGTGTGTCTTAATTCCTTTGTGTGTCTTAATTCTTAGTGGATACTGGCTCAGAACTGTGTCTATTCTTTCGGAAATGTCTGGGAGGACAGACACCACATATAAATAATGACACTATATATCGGCCTGCCGCTGTGGTCGAGCGGTTCTAGGTGCTTCAGTCCGGAACCACGCTGTTGCTACGGTCGCAGGTTGCAATCCTACCTCGGGCATGGATGTGTGTGATGTCCTTAGGTTATTTAGGTTTAAGTAGGTCTAAGTCTAGGGTACTGATGACCTCAGATGTCCCATAGTGCTTAGAGCCATTTGAACTACATATCGTAATGCCGCGCGGGGTGGCCGCGCGGTCTAGCCGCCTTGTCACGTTTCGCGCGGCTTCCGCCCCCCATCCCCCCCCCCCCCCCCCCCCCCCCGTCTTTCTCGGAGGTTCGAGTCCTCCCTCGGGCATGGGTGTGTGTGTTGTCCTTAGCGTAAGTTACTTTAAGTTAGATTAAGTAGTGTATGTCAGCTTAGGAACCGAAGACCTTAGCACTTTAGTCCCATAAGATCTTACCACAAATTTCTAAAAATATCGTGATGAATACATGGAAGTTAAGAAATGTTAGTCTTAATACTGGATTTAGCAAGTTCCTCGTTATGTTCCTGTCGAATTTGAGTAATGATATGTGAAGAATATCTGTGAACACAGTATATAAAAAAAAGTGTGAATTCCTAAGGGACCAAACTGCTTAGGTCATCGGTCCCTAGACTTGTACACTACTTAAACTATGTTATGCTAAGAACAACACAGACACAACCATGCCAAAAGGAGGACTCGAACCTACGGCGGGAGGGGCCGCGCAGTCCGTGACATGACGCCTCTAATCGCGCGGCCACTCCGCGCGGCAACACAGTATCGAAGTGAAAGTTGACTGCTCAGATGAAGAGCGAGAAATAATAGGGTAACATCAACAGATGAGATGCAAGGTAGGAAACAGAAATTTAAGATCGAGACAATAAGTTCCCCATAAAATTTTGATAGGGCTATGATGCGACTGTTCCCTTTGGAGATGTTAACGCAATGGCCAACAGCGTCCTTCCGTCAAGGCGAGGTTTTCCGCTAGGACGGGTCCTGGGCAACACTAGTAGCCCGAGCGAAGGCGTCCCGCCACTAACGACCCCGCCCTCGACGGCGCAGCAGCGGCTGCGCAAGACGCTCCGTACTGGTGCACGGGCAGGCGGGCGGCGCGACTACAAAGCGTTGCCGCTCACCCACCGCGGTGACGAACAAATGGGAGGTCGAGGCGGAGCTAATAGGCACTCACGCATGTCGGAGGAAGGCGCCAGAAAACGGCGCGCTGCTTGGCGCCCGACCTTGGGCGCTACCGGACAGGAGGAAGATCAATCACGGCCGCTCACGGTAGCCGCCGGGCCCCTCATAATTAAAAACGCCGACAACAATATGTAATTAAAGTGCATCCCACCGACAACAACCCCCTCCCCGGGCTCACTAATGATTCAGCCCCTGGCCGCTCCACTGGAGACGATTCGCCCGCCTCCTTCGCGGAGCACTTTCTCCGCGCGTCACGCACCGCCGACAATCAATTGAACCGTCATTGTCCGTTTTGCTGCTGGCTAGCTCCTAATCTACAGTAACAGAGTTTATCTCTGCCATTGTTGTATAACAGAACACTTACCCGCTGGCGTCGCTAGTCGAGACGTTATTACACGTATTCACGCAGTAGATGGTTCAAATGGCTCAGAACACAGGGAACTGCAATGACTAATAATCAAAAGCTAACCTTGAAATAGTCCAAGTCGCTTTTTTATTAATTCTTGGTGATTGGTTACATTTAAATCACGTTAAGACAATAATGGCAACGTTGGCAGCATAGGTTAAGTAGTAACGTATTCTCGTTAAAAAAAAAAAAATATATGGCTCTGAGCATCAGTCATCAGTCCCCTAGGACTTAGAACTACATAAACCTAACTAACCTAAGGACATCACACACATCCATGCCCGAGGCAGGATTCGAACCTGCGACCGTAGTGGTCGCGCGGTTCCAGACTGAAGCGCATAGAACCGCTCGGCCACAACGGGCGGCTCACGCAGTAGATAAAAGAGCGAAATGATACACTCGCGTAAATACACTAACGGAAGAAAATCGCAGCACCAAGAAGGAGTCGTGCGACATAAACGAAAGTTAGTAGACGCGTTTCTCCATCTGGAAGATGATTAATTCAAATTTCGCACCAGTCGATAAAAATGGCTCTAGTAGTGCCACTATGAAGTTGTAAATCAAATTTGCTTTAAATACAGGCTGTAACGGTCGTGAGTGTTAGTTACCTTTGAGACTGTACACGGTGATTTGATATTAGTAAAAAAAATGTCGTGTGACTAGGGCCTCCCGTCGGGTAGACCGTTCGCCGGGTGCAAGTCTTTCGATTTGACGCCACTTCGGCGACTTGCGCGTCGATGGGAGTGAAATGATGATGATTAGGACAACACAACACCCAGTCCCTGAGCGGGGAAAATCTCCGACCCAGCCGGGAATCGAACCCGGGCCCTGAGGTTTGACATTCTGTCTCGCTGACCACTCAGCTACCGGGGCGGAAATATTAGTCAAGAATGCCTTTAAGGCGACAAAGACGCCATTAATACCTCACTGGGTAATATGGCTACGAGGAGGTGCCTGTCCCTTCTGCGATATTGTAGAAATACTTGACAGGAATGTAGCCACTGTACGTGATTACTGGCAGCGGAGGTCACGAGAATGCACGGTCAAAAAGAAGACCGAGTTCCGCACGGCCTGGAAGGCCATCTGACACACTCAAATTTCGCACCACTCACCACTATAAAGATGCACTTGAGGTTTGCTTTAAATACACGCTGTAACGGCCGTGAGCGCTAGCTACCTTTGAGTCTAGACGTGGTGAATTAATGTTAGACAAGAACGACTTTAAGACGACAAAGACGCCATTATCAACACCTCACTGAATTTGAACGAGGCTATGTAATTGGGCTACGGAAAGCTTGATGTTCGTTTTAAGGTATTGCAGAAATATTTGGCAGGCATGTGGCCACTGTACATGATTGCTGGCAGCGGTGGTCACGAGAATGTGCGATGACGAGAAGACCGATCTCCGGACGGCCACATGGCACTGCCGAGAGGGAAGACCATCGTGTTCGGCGTATGGCTCTGTCGCATTGTATTGTATCTGAAGCAGCAATTTGAGCAGCAATTGGCACCACAGTGACACAACGAACTGTTGCAAATCGGTTACTTCAAGGACAGCTCCGATCCAGACGCTGTAGTGTGCATTCCACTGACCCCAAACCATCGCCAATTTTCAACTACATTGCTATCAAGTCATGGCTCACTGGAGGGCACGGCGGAGATCTACCGTGTTTTCCGATGTTAGCTGCTTCTGCCTCGGTGCCAGGAATGACCGTGTGTTTGTTCGAAGGAGGCTATTTATGGGCCTGCAAGAAACTTGTATGCACGCTAGACACACTGCACCTACACCTGGAGTTCCGGTGTGGGGGACGATTTCGTATGACGCAGGAGCACTGTCACGGTTATCTCACGCACCTTGACTACAAATCTGTTCATCATTCTGGTGAGTCAACCTATTCTGCTGACATTCATAAACAGCATTCCAGGGGATGTTTTCCAACAGAATAACGCTCGCTAACATACCGCTGTTGTAACTTGACATGCTCTACTGGGTGTCGACATGTTGCCTAGGCACATATGCGACATCATCGAACGACAACTCTAGCGTCATCCACGACCAGCGTAAAACGTCCCTGTAATAACTGACCAAGTGCAAGAGGTATGGAACACAGCCTGACATCCGGCACCTGTACAACACAATGGATGCACGTTTGCATGCGTGTGTTCAACATTCTGGCAGTTACACCGATTATTCATGTACCAACAGTTTACATTTTTAATGGCTTATCTCACGCTTAAATTAATCTGTTCAAATGGCTCTGAGCTCTATGGGACTTAACATCTGTGGTCATCAGTCCCCTAGAACTTAGAACTACTTAGACCTAACTAACCTAAGGACATCACACACATCCATGCCCGAGGCAGGATTCGAACCTGCGACCGTAGCGGTCACGTGGTTCCAGACTGAAGCGCCTAGAACCGCACGGCCACACCGGCCGGCTAAATTAACCTGTGATATTACAATATTAATCACTTAAATATGTTTCCTAGGCAAATATAGTCCCGAAATTTCATTACTCTACATCAATTATACTTTGGTGCTGCGATTTTTTTCTGTCACTGTGGGTCGAAGAATCTTCGAGATCCACGAAAGAGCATTGCGTTACGGAGACACGGCGCGGTCAAAACTATTGCGGAACAATTTGTATTTCCTAGGCGAAGTAAAGGATCTATCACGGCATTTGCCTATACGAGTGCGAGAAAACGTCCACACACAGCATTCAGGGTGTCCAGCGCCGATGCTGTGGATTCAATACATTTCTGGCTCTCCCTCTGTATCACAAGTTAGCGCACCTGTAATACGGAGTACTGCCAGGTAAGCCTGCTTCATTTTGTCATTACAGAGATTGTCCATATGGTTCTGCGTTGCGTAAGGTGCTACTTTTGTAATTCCAAGAGCTTTACTTCACAGAAGATTCTGAGAAGATGGCATACAATCAGTTTATGTATTTCGAAAAGGCCACAGCAATATACACTACTGGCAATTAAAACTGCTACACCAAGAAGAAATGCAGATGTTAAACGGGTATTCATTGGACAAATATATTATACTAGAACTGACATGGAATTAAATATTCACGCAATTTGGGTGCATAGATTCTGAGAAACCAGTACCCAGAACAACCACCTCTGACCGTAATAACAGCCTTGATACGCCTGGGCATTGAGTCAAACTGAGCTTGGATGGCGCGGACAAGTACAGCTGCCCATGCAGCTTCAACACGATACCACAGTTCATCACGAGTAGTGACTGGCGTATTGTGACGAGCCAGTTGCTCGGCCACCTTTGACCAGACGTTTTCAATGGTGAGAGATCTGGAGAATGTGCTGGCCAGAGCAGCAGTCGAACATTTTCTGTATCCAGAAAGGCCCCTATAGGATCTCCAACATGCGGTCGTGCATTAGCCTGTTGAAATGTAGGGTTTCGCAGGGATCGAATGAAGAGTAGAGCCACGGGTCGTAACACATCTGAAATGTAACGTCCACTACTCAAAGTACCGTCAATGCGCACAAGAGGTAACCGAGACGTGTAACCAATAGCACCCCATACCATCAGGCCGGGTGATACGCCAGTTTGGCGATGACGAACACACGCTTCGAATGTGAGTTCACCGCGATGTCGCCAAACACGGATGTGACCATCATGATGCTGTAAACAGAACCTGGATTCATCCGAAAAAATGACGTTTTGCCATCGTGCACCCAGGTTCGTCGTTGAGTACACCATCTCAGGCGCTCCTGTCTGTGATGCAGCGTCAAGGGTAACCGCAGCCATGGTCTCTGAGCTGATAGTCCATGCTGCTGCAAACGTCGTCGAACTGTTCGTGCAGATAGTTGTTGTCTTGCAAACGTCCTCATCTGTTGGCTCAGGGACCGAGACGTGGCTGCACGATTCGTTGCAGCCATGCGGATAAGATGCCTGTCATTTCGAGTGCTAGTGATACGAGGCCGTTAGGATCCAGCACGGCGTTACGTATTACCCTCCTGAATCCACCGATTCCATATGCTGCTAACAGTCATTGGATCTCGACCAACGCGAGCAGCAATGTCGCGATAAGATAAACCGCAATCGCGATACGCTACAATCCGACCTTTATCAAAGTCGGAAACGTGATGGTACGCGTTTTCCCCCTTACAAGAGGCATCACAACAACGTTTCACCAGGCAGCGCCGGTCAACTGCTGTTTGTGTATGAGAAATCGGTTGGACACTTTCCTCATGTCAGCACGTTGTCGCCACCGGCGCCAACCTTGTGTGAATGCTCTGAAAAGCTAATCATTTGCATATCTCAGCATCTTTCCCCTGTCGGTTAAATTTCGCGTCTGTAGCACGTCATCTTCGTGGTGTATCAATTTTAATGACCAGTAGAGTAATATCAGGTTTTAGGTCATATATAAAGCGTACAGGAAATCCATAATACGCTGATCAGCCAGAACATTATGAGCACGGGCCTACTATCGAATTAAACCCGTCCAGGCGATAGCAGCGTCACCTTGCAGGGAATGACTGCTAGTCAGGCACACACACGGTGCATGTAGTATCAGCATACTATCCGTGTGTAGAATGGGGAAGATGAACCATCTATCTGAGTTTGACCGAGGGCAGATTGTGTTAGCCCGCAGGCTCAACACGACCATATCGGAAACTGCTTGACTTGTCGGGTGTTCGAGGATTGCTGTGGTGAAACCAAAGTGAAACCACGTCCAGACGTCGTGAACCTGGGCGGTCACCCTTCTTTACAGATGTCGGACGTCGTAGGCTGGATAGACTGGTAAAACACTACAAGCAGCAAACGGTGGCGGAAGTGACATCGGACTTTAATCCTGGGCTCTCTACAAGTGTGTCTGAACATACAATGTACCGAACACTCGTGTGGACGGGCCTCAGCAGGCGACGACCCATGCATGTACCAGCGTTAACACCACGACATCGGCAACTGCGACTTAAATGGGCACGTGACCGTCGGCACTGGACGTTGAGGCAGTGTCAGAGCGTTGCTGAATCCCGATACCTACTTCATCATGCCGATGAGACGGCGCGGATCAGTTGTCTTCTAGGGGAACAGCTCGTTGACACCTGAATTGCTGGACGGAGACAAGCTGGCGGCGACTCCATTATGGTCTGAGGAACATTCACGTGGCTATCCATGGTTCCAGTGGAGCTCGTGCAAGGCACCACAACGGCCAAGGATTATCGTACATTGTTTGAAGACCACATTCACCGCTTCATGACGATCATGTTTCCCGACGGCAGTGGAATTTTTGAGCAAGATAATGCACCATGTTACAAGGCCAGGAGTGTGATGGAGTGGTTCGAAGAACACAGTGGGGAGTTCCAGTTAATTGTGCTCACCCGCCAACTTGCCATATCTGAACCCTATCTAACACAGCTGGGATGTGACTGAACGTGGCATCAGAGCTCATCTCCTCCCACCCCCCCCCTCCCCCCCTCCTGGAATTTACGGGTATTGCGGGACTTCGCGACTTGTGTGTACAGATGTGGTGCCAACTCCCTCCTACGACCTACCAAGGCCTCATTGCTTCTGTGCCACGACGCGTAGCCGCTGCTATCAGGGCCAAAGGAGGACATACCGGCTATTAGGAATTTGGTTATAATGTTTTCACTGATCATTGTATATGTCTATGCAAGAATGTGAGACAATTAATACTGTAGGGTTGATCGGGCAAACCTTGTGGCAGATTCAAACTGTGTGCAACACTGGGACTCGAGCCTGAGGCCTTGCCTTTCTCGAACAACGCTCTTACTGCCTAAGATATCGAGACACGAATCGTCACTTTTCTTCGCAGCTTTACTTTCGCCAATATCTCTCCCCTATACTTAAAGCTTCACAGAAGCTCTCCAACACACCTTTATGAACTAGCAGTCCTGGTACACTGGTGCGCCAAACTTAAGAACGAAAGTAACTTTTGCATTATGCGTCACTGCCAACTAATACAGTTCGATGAAACGGGGGCAATACATAGAAAGAAATGTAACAGTATAGCGCAGAAGGTAACTGAATGAGACGAAAGACGTGACACTTTTATTGAAATATAATAACTGAACTGAAGTCACCGCGATTAATGACGGACATGGTTCTCAAAACGGAGCTTGATCACCCTGGCCGGCAATGCACGCTCTACAACGTCCTCCGATGCTGGTCACGAGGTTGCTACGGAATTTTTATGGTAGGGCATTCCAGTCCACCATCAGCGCGGTTGACAATTGCTGGATGGTCGTTTGTGCATGTTGGCTTGCTGCAATACGTCTCGCCAGCGCATTGCAGTCATGCTCGATGCGATTTAAGTCAGGGGAGCGGGCAGGCCGGTCGATTCCCTAAATGTCCTCTCGTTTCAAGAGCTGCTCCACCTTCGCTGTCGTGCATTGTCATTCATGAAAATGAAAGCAGGGCTGAATACACCCATGAAAAGACGCAGATGAGGCATGGGTACAGTGTCACAATAACACTGACAGGTGACTATAGCGCGTTCAAAGCTTTAGACCCAGTAAGCCCAAACAACATTATACCTCCCCAAACCATAACACCTGGACCACCAAGAAGACGATGTCCGACAGTCTTTCCTGGGTGCATTACGTGCCCCACCACTCGCCCTGGCCGGCCGCGGTGCTCTAGCGGTTCTAGGCGCGCAGTCCGCAACCGCGCGACTGCTACGGTCGCAGGCTCGAATCCTGCCTCGGGCATGGATGTGTGTGATGTCCTTAGGTTAGTCAGGTTTAAGTAGTTCTAAGTTCTGGGGGACTGATGACCACCAATGTTAAGTCCCATAGTGCTCAGAGCCATTTGAACCACTCGCCCTATGAGTGTACGTCCAGAAACACTTTTAATCCGATAAGACCACGGGACTATACTCCTCATTGGTCCACTCCTTATGCTCTTGGCACCATCACAAACGGTGCCGTCGATATGTCGGTATCAACGGAACACAACGTATTGCTCGTCGGGCAAATACACCACCCACCTGCAGTCACCATGCACTATGGAGCGTCAGACTGCGTGCGTTGAAGAGTCCTGTTCATTGTGGTAGCAACTGCATGCGCAGTTTGACGAGAGTTCCTTCTTCCCTGCTGCACAAGGTAACGGTTCTTTGCTGCTGTAGTTGACCGAAGTCAATCACCTCCTCTCCTTCGGGCAGCATCGCCTGTTTTTCGGAACGCTGCCCATGCATATGAAACAATTTTACGAGCAATACCAACTTCCTAGCCTACAACGTCACTCGTCGTCCGTCTTCCAGTTTTCCAATGATTATTCCCCGTGTGAACTCATCCAAATGTTGTCTCTGAACCATGCGGTGATGAAGAACACGACCACATTACAACGTAATTGCTCGCCGATTGATACACACACACACACACACACACACACACACACACACACAAACACACACAGTCTTTCCCCGTCTCTTCAACCGCCTCGTGTTGTGGGTCCAGCCCATTTTGCGCTATAGTTACGCTGACCTCATGCCATGTGACTTCCAGCCTTCTGTGCACTACTGGAAGACCTCTGGCAACACACTCCTGCCCTTTCATTCATTTCCACCGAGTACTTGACATGTTATGTCACTTCATCTACCTGGTTACTAAGTTCTGCAGAGCAGTGAAGAAAGCATGGCTGTGATTCGTTCCAGGCAGCTCAGTGGGTACGAGCATTACTGCGAGGTGAGGGATTCTTTTTGACCGTAGCAAATCTCGTACGAAGAACAAGTGTGCTTTGTTTGTGTTTTTATGGATGAAGGGAAGAGAGAGGGTGAAATCCGCCGCCACATATCCTACTCCTCCGGAGAATCACCAAGGGGTCACTGAGCTTAACGTCCCCATTCAACGGACGGATCACCATCAACAGTACCACATTCCCCCACTTCATGAGACACTGTGGAGAGGTTTGGCATTTAAGCCAGGGTATTGGGGCAAAAACTAGTGATAAGGAACTTTATGCCATCACCTCTCCTCCCCGTGCTGACCAGAAAGTGGCAGTAAAAACTTCATCCACCACCAGGATCCAAACCGGCTCACCTCCGACTCTAGCGCCACTGCACAGGTGTTTTACACTAATATAAGGGAGATCAAAAAGTTCCCGTTCGAAGGCTCTACAGTCCAGAATCGCTATGCCTACCAGGCAAAATCGCAGTGGACGTGGGCACTGAGGCAATCATCCCACCCACTCACCAGGCTGAAGAGACATAGTGACCAGCTGTGTGTAATCGTCCACAACTGTCTGTTCCACATTCTCGTCCGACAGGAATCGTCGATCCTTCAAGGCTTGCTTAAGAGACCGAAGGTGTGATAATAGCATCGGATGAGATGAGGACTACAGAGCGGCTGCCCGAGTGCCTCCAACATGAGTTGGAGAACTTCTGCCTTACGATATTTGCTGTGTGGGGAGGTACGTTTCATGAAGCAGCAGTACAAAATTCTGCGCACCATTCCACAACGGTTGTTTTCGACAGACATGCTGCCCCATACACATTCTCCGATGGATGTCTGCCGGTATTTCTACTTCGGCAGCCAAGAAAGAAAAACACCAGTTTGGACGCATTTGGTAATAACTTCACCAGAGCTCCCGTTATACCAACATCGGAGACGCGCTACGTTGCACATACGCTGCGGCAACGCCCCACATATATCAGCGTCAATAAAAAATGTATCTTTCGACCCTCATTACTCATTAGTGCTTATTACTAGTCTCTTCTTTTGTGGTAGTCTCAACCTGTTGAACATTCTTATAACTTCATGACTACAGCTGAGGAGTTGAGTTAGAACAAAAATCTGGCTAAAGCGCAAGTTTACACAGGAACACAGAGTAGACTTACATAGCGTGTAAATTTGTACAGTTTTTGCGTTTTACCGCTTATGAAATAATATCCTTTCACAATAATTTTAAGGGCTATATTATTTTTGGATGAAAAGGTAGTTCGTAATTGAAATGAAATGGCTCTAAGCACTATGGCACTTAACATCTGAGGTCATCAGTCCCCTAGACCTAGAACTACTTAAACCTAACTAACCTAAGGACCTCACACACATACATGCCCGAGGCAGGATTCGAACCTGCGACCGTAGTAGCAGCGCGGTTCCGGACTGAAGCGCCTAGAATCGCTCGACCGCAACGGCCATCAGTTCGTAATTACAAAAGACAAATCGACAGTTGATCCAAATGTGGTGTAGATGTTGAGAGTTCCTCTGAAACCAGGTTGTAAGAAGCGTTTTATCTGAAAATAGTGCAGTAGCTAAGAGTAGGAAAATTTAAAAAAAGTGTGTTACATAACCCGGTCTGCCATACTAGGCGCCCTCCACCATTAATGAAAAGATGCGGCGCTCGACACAGAAGCAGCCAGGTCGAAGCTTCCTGAATGTTTGATTTGTAGTGCAGATGAACTCGTGGTGTGGAAGCAGCTTAGCATTCAAGTATTTGGTAATCGTACAATGTTGGCCATTAAAGCAGCAACACCACGTACAAGGGGCCACGTTAACAGCATCTATAACGCCCTGTTCGAGGTCCTTATTGACATCGGTTACAGAAATTGTACCTTCTGAAATTCTGCTATCATGTTCAACTGTGGTTATGCAACCACGCTATGGATGAAATCTAAAGTTTCGCTACAATCAACTATGCTGAAGCACAGGCACGAAAATTTCACCCATTCCTTTTTCTCAGGCTTCCCATAGGCCCCAAAAGCGTTACGTGGTATGGATGAAAACGTGGCAGTCGTAGTTGCAACAATACTTTAGATGAAAGGGAATAACGAGTATTTTCATTTCCTTCGATATGCGCAGATTGAAAGAGGTGGAAGACCCTGCAGTATCGCTTGTTGCTTTACGTCCATTTCCATCGTCAGCTGCTTTTTGTTATCTCCATACAAACGGGGAAAGTATTTGAGATAGATATAGATGGTAATTGAGTCTTTGCTTAGTCTTGTGAAACAGCTAGTTTCTAATGTCATGTCAGTAGGGAAATGTTGTGGAAAACTTTAAAAACGGCACTTTAGATGGTAATACTGAAAGGATGCCATTCGTTGATGGATGTTTCTTAATAGGCTCACTTTCTTCTTTATCCACTGAATGGGAAATAGTGATCGTTTCGGTGAGGCAGACTGTCAACAAAGAGAAATCGTGCGATTGTCTCATGAAAACATTCAACGTAAGTAGCCCACCACACTATCTTCGAAACATAACTATTGATCTGGAACATGAATCAATTCTTTTTCCTTGTGGCACAGAATTGCACTGTTTCCAGTTTTAAGTGGTAAAACTCTGAAAGCCGCCTGTTAGACAGATTTTTCATATTATTTGTCACAGCAAGAGTTGTAAGTCTGTAGTAAGGCTAAAAGACCATCTTTTAAATGGTTTCCTCCGATAGGAGACACACCTTCGGTTGTATAGTGAAGCATGTCTACTCGCTGTACCTTGAAAGCAGAGCCCTGCCGACCAGCAGGGGACCGGGCGGTTAGGTTCTGATTGCGAGTTGGCATGGCCTCATGTGGATGCAGAATAAAGCACTCTTTCTCAACGTTGCACTCTTACGCTAGCTCTTGCCCTGGTTCTCCGCGTGGTCGATGCCTACAGCACGTTAAGTCCTTTTGTATTACTGAGAGGGACATTTGTAAACTGAGGTATTCATGATTTCTGGTGAGATCGTTGCTTGCTGTCGTTGCATTGACGTGATTCCATATTACGCGATTTTTCAGCTTTCCTAATGTGTTCTCTTTGTAGGTGAGACAAGATACAGGGTGAATCAGGAGGAAAGGTACATGCTTCGAGGGGTGATAGTATTAGTAATTCTAAACAAGAAACTTCATATGAACGTAAGCCCTATTCCGAACGGTTTCCGAGAAAGAACACATTTAATATCACTTTTGTAAGTTTTTCTTGAATAACTCGAAAACTGCACCCGTCAGGGAAAACGTGTCACAGCAAAAATTTCCCACAAAAAATGTCCTATTCGTTTTTTCTCTATAACTAATGGTTTGTGCGAAGAGAATGTTGAAAAGGTCGCACGACGCGCATGAGCTGTAGCTTACGTAGTTTCTGTAGGCCAATTTGAGGTAGTTTCCCGACTTATAGACCACAAGTGTCGGGTATCAGACTGTTCATCTCAACTTGCTCCCTCAATATGCTACTTCAAATTGACCTACAAAAACTAAATAAGCTATAGCTCATGCGCGTCGATCGAGTTTTTCAACATTCTCGCGCTCTCTTCGCACAAACCATTAGTTATAGAGAAAAAAATGAATAGGACCTTTTTGTGGGAAATTTAATATAGTTTAATTTTGTACTGGGACACGTTTTCGCTGGAGGGTGCGGTTTTCGAGTTTTCCAAGAAAAACGTACAAAAGTGAGGTTAAATGTGTTCTATCTCGGAAACCATTCGGAATAGGGCATACGTCCATATGAAGTTTTTTGTTCAGAATCACTAATACGATTACCCCTTTCATCCTGACTCACCCTGTATTTGTATTACAATCGAGGCTTTGTCCAATATACAAGGATCATTATACACTAAGCCTTTCATTAAGTCATCCCTGAAAGCAGATAATTTTCTCGTTAGTTTCTCACTCATGTAGTAGTATTAACGGGATGCGAGAATAGAAGGAATTCTTTTCTGTTTTTCAGAGTTTGTGGTTTTGTATTTCCACGCGGTCCCTTTGAGGACATATGTGTCTTTTGCTGTCTCTAATGACCTCGCTGTTCGACCGCACGTTGATCTCTAATCTTCCTTTCTCATTTTCTGTATCTGTTACAAGCTAACTTCCATGTTTACCTGTTGAATAATAACGGGAATTAATCACAAGTCTATCTTGTATTATTCTTCTCATTTTTAAATGTTACGATTTTTGTGTTCAATCCATACGCGGTTGTTAACACTTTTCCCTCGTTTGTAGCTGATGCCAGCACAGTTCTCTAAAAACAATCTGTCTTCCGCGGCATTAATAAAATAACAAACTGTTCTCGGCAAATAGGGGATTTTTCTTCTTTGCCTGCAAATTTCAGACAATATAAGGTATGGCATGTTGAATAATCGGGTCTTCTGCCGGTTGTTCTCGTCGTTCTCACAGTATATCTCGACGGCGTGACTCGCTGTCTTCTTCAGGCGCTCCCCGATACTCAGTCTCAGCGAGTCACGCCGTCGGAATAAAGAGCAGGAATGACTCGATTATTCAACATGTCAACATATCGCCTGGAAGTCCTGAAGAATTACAATATTTTCTTCGTTGGGGGACCATAGTGCAGAATTTTTTTGGAAGTAATTTCCGTCATTTGACTGTTAATTGCTTATTTATTTTACACAACCATAATTTCGGCCTTTGGAGCCATTCTCAAGTGCATATTGAACTGAAAATATCATACAGTGCAGGGCATAGAAACAAGCGGTTGTTACGTATTTGAAAACATTACTTATACGTTAAAGTATGTCTGACCTGTCTGTATGAGCTTGTAAGGTACCGCTTCTGCTCAAGCCACATTTTATTTCCTGTGTTTCCAGTGTTACAAATTTGTATTGCGTCTGCAGATATCACGTAGAATTCAGTGAGTAAAGCGGTACTATACAAGCAGTCTGGAGTAAGATTTCAGTTCCCACACTGGCTGAAGGAACTGGTGAACCATACGATGTTGCCAGAGGACAGTGGTGTGAGGCGCTGTGGATATACATGACAACGCCCGTTACATCAGCAGCGGTGTACGTATGGAAAACTCAGTTATTCTGACGCACACCAGAGGAAAGGAAATACAGTACTAACTTGACTATAGCAGATGTTGAAAGTGACCGCCATTCATCTCTTGGCACTTTCGCACCCTGGTCAGAAAGCTGATGAAGGCGGATCGAAGATGGACAGCTAGAATTGATGCAGTCACATCCGAAATGTTCCACTGGAGTTCTTGAAGACTATGAGGGTTGTTGCAGTACACCTTAGACATGAGGGATCCCCACACAAAGTAATCACACTCTGACAGATCAGGTGAACTGGGTGGCTAACTAGAGCAGCGACCAGACTGACCTCTGATAACAACTCTGTCAGCAATGAAGATTGTGTAAATGCGCTCCAAGGTTCGACCAGCTGTATGAGCAAGTTGCTCCATCCTGTTGGAAGTAACTGTAGGTTTCTTCCTTCTCAGTTAATGCTACCACAAATGGTATCCACTCGTCTGGGCCACTTTTGATGGCCATCCCTGTACTTCCTAATGAAATTCGCTCTTTCCAATACAAGTATTAGGAGAAGCCTGCACGTTATAAGTACTTTCATACAGCAAGATTACAACACCAGAAATCGATAAACTTAATAAATAAATGAATAATGTTTAAGGTAATGAGAATGTGATGACGGCTACAAGATATCATGTAAGTAAGAGGTACAGGCTGTGCACCATAGTCCCCAGTCGCCAATAAGATGCTTTCCGATCTATACTCATGCTCATAAATTAAGGGCCCTCCGTGTGCCACAAAGTGTGATCTCAAGATTATGGCAACGATTCCAGCAGATAGGAAACGTGTTCAGGTGCTATAGTACGGGACGTCCACAGTGTACAACACCACAATAAGACCGATATCTCACAATTAGTGCCCACAGACGGCCAAGGAGTACTGGAGGTAGCCTTGTTCGGGACCTTACCGCAGCCACTGGAACAGTTCTCTCCAGACACACAGTCTACAGACAACTGAACAGACATGGTTTACTCGCCGGAGACCTGCAAGGTGCATTCCACTGACCCATGGTCACAGGAGAGCCCGTAAAGCTTGGTGTCAAGAACACAGTACATGGTCATCGGAACAGTGGTCCGAGGTTATCTTCACAGACGAGTCCAGGTATAGTCTGAACAGTGATTCCCGCCGGGTTTTCATCTGGCGTGAACCAGGAACCAGATACCAACCCTTTAATGTCCTTGAAAGGGACCTGTATGGAGATCGTGGTTTGATGGTGTTGGGTGGGATTATGATTGGTGCACGTACACACCTGCATGTCTTTGACACAGGTACCGTAACAAGTCAGTTGTATTGTGACGTCATTTTGCACCAGTATGTCCGCCTTTTCAGGGGTGCAGTGGGTCATAACTTCCTCCTGATGGATGATAACGCACGGCCTCACCGAGCTGCCATCGTGGAGGAGTACCTTGAAACAGAAGATATCAGGCAAATGGAGTGGTCTGCCTGTTCTACAGACCTAATCCCCATCGAGCACGTCTGGGATTCTTTCGGTCGTCGTATCGCTCCAAGTCTTCAAACACCGATGACACTTCAGGAGCTCCGACAGGCACTGGTGCAAGAATGGGAGGCTGTGCCCCAGCCGCTGCTCGACCACCTGATCCAGAGTATGCCAACCCGTTGTGCGGCCTGTGTACGTGTATATGGTGATCATATCCTATATTGATGTCGGGGTACATGCGCAGGAAACAGTGGCGTTTTGTAGCACATGTGTTTCGGGACGATTTTCTCAACTTATCACCAATACCGTGGACGTACAGATCTGTGTCGTGTGTGTTCCCTATGTGCCTATGCTATTAGCGCTAGTTCTGTGTAGTGCCACATTCTCCAGTTATCCTTAATTTATGAGCATAAGTGTAGTTCTGTCGTAAAACCTTGCTCTCGTTGGTCTGAGTTAATCATTATTAATTGTGTCGATATTATCACTTTATGGTGTTTAGTAAATAAATACGTTATAACGGCATCCCTTTTGATCGTTTTCCGAATAATATAGCTTCACTCATCATCACCTAGCATAGTAGGAAGCGGGACTGTACTTTTCAGAGAACCCGATGGCGCTGATACTGCTTCTACGAGGGACATAAACTTCGAGAGCTTCTCGGCAAAACAGGTAAAAACACAACGAATCACTAAGATCTAAGGGCGTATTGTCTTAATCTCCGACAAACTGGGATCGAAAAGCACGGCCAGTCATACTGTACGCTTCTTATACCATCCCCTATGGACTTACTGGCTAAACCGAGACATTTCTGAAGGATTAGTACAAGTGGGGAGTTCTTGCAAGCTGTAGAGAATGAGACACAAGCTTCAGTCCTGGATACATCAAGAGTTGATTTTTTTGTGATTCATGTTTGTTGCTGTCAAGACGTTAGGCTATACACGGTGCAGTTTACAATTGCATTGCATGTTATTTCTCTACAAGTGAAAACGCAGTTAAACTTATGGATTTTGTTAGAATGACTGAATATCTTGGTTACAATTCTGCGTTGCTTTAACACATTAGTGGCCCCTTCATGTAATCCATTGTGCTACGAAAGTTTGCTTACGACTTAATATTTCATTAATAGATGTCAGACCACGTTGCTATTTATTCATGGGTCAAGAAGGAGAATAGTTTCTGGGCTTTAGTACCCGAATTATAACAGATATGCACTCAGGTTAAAGTCTCAACAGACAGTAGCAGCTTTCAAGTTAATCTACTAAGTTTTTTCTCCAACCTCGAGAATTGTATTATAGGTATTGTGGAGTATCAAACATAACCCATAAAAGGCGACAGTATAGAGAGTTATCAGTGATAATAAGGATAATTTTTTGCTTTTACTAGAGAACTCTCAGACGTTGATCTTAATCGCCCCCACATTGCTGACTGCGATAGTTACGCCTGATAGTAACGCTTTCGTCGGAACCGAGAAACTCATAGTTGAGCCTCCATGGTGTCCCGTGGAAACCCGGCCTGGCATCGGTCATGTGTTCGTCATGGACCTGCCTAAATAGCCTCGCTATTCTTCCCACGACTGTACGCGCGTAGCCGCAGCCCCAGTTCCGAGGCGACCGAAGCGCCCTTCCTTCCTCTTATTCACTAACTCATCGGTGTTGTTAAGAGGCACAGGTTTCACGTGCTTCTGGGTCTTAACGTCATCAGTCAGGCACAAAAAATTAAAGTATTTTGTAAAAACAAGTTTATAAACATTAGCAATGTGTTCCGCATTTTTTGTTTAATATTATCTTATATTCGAAAAAATTCTCGGCAAATTAAAACTGATAGATTTTTTTAAATTCTTCTCGGAAGTTGTTTGGATTTGAATCGTTGGTGTTGCACAATTTTCGGCAAGGAGACCAGCTGCTACCTTTAGGCCCTGCAGATCACAAACCGCACCGTCACTCCTGTTGCCCCACCATGCCAGGCACAAATTGCCATTCTTTGCTAAAGCAGAATCCTTTATCTTTGTTGACTAGATTATGCTCAATGCGAATTTCTGGCTTTTTTTAAGCATGTAGTACCAGGAAGAAGAGAACTACAGAAGTACCTTTGTCCTTTTTAATATCCCATAACGTGGCCAGTTCTGGAGCAATGGTTGAAAATGTCCCGTCGACAGCGAGGTCATTATAGTCTTGATACAGACTCCGACTAAGGAAAGACGGGCTAGGAAAGCAGCCGAGTGCTTTTCAAAGATCTATCAGTTTTAATTTGTCTTTAGCGATTTACGGAAACCATAGAAAACATAAATCTGGATAGTCAGACGAGGATCTGAGCCGCCGTCCTCCCGAATGTAAATACAGTGTCTTACCACTACACCAACTTGCTCGGTAATTATTCTATCGAAGCTGACTGCAGAAAATGAAGAAAGCTACTGGCTTAAAATATTTTCGTAAAAGATAAATTGTAATGATCCGTTGGCTGGTTATCATAGAAACATCGAGGTCCAATGGACAATTTACATACATCATCGGTATTAACCAAGAATATAAACATACGAAAGAGAAAGGAAGAAATGAAGAACAGAGTTTAACGTCCGGTTGACGATGAGGGTATTAGAAACATAGTACAAGTTGGACAGGACAAAGATGAGCATGGGAGCTAATAGCCCAACATATCGCTAGTTGCGCTATGAAATTTATGAAAACCACGGAATGCCTCAGTCTACCTGGTCGAACGTGGGTTTCAAGCCCGCTCGTACCAAGTGTCACTTTATACCTTAACTACTACGTCACTTTGCTCCGTCAGTGGATATTGATTTACATGCCGTGTGAAACAGAACAGGTGACATACTGTGTCGCCACTGAGGCTGGATTACATGGGCACAATTGTTGAGAGACATCCTGTTCACGGCACACACTTTTTTCAGATGAGTAACTGCAGCAGACGACCCGTTCTTGTCTCTGTGCTGTTACGTACACGTCCATTGCTTTTGGAGAGACTACTATAATCCTATGGAGCTCTATTTAAATGTTCTATTACTACTGTCACGTATGTCGGCGGGATAGAGCAGTGATGTGCCTCTTCATAAGCTTAATGGAGGACAAGGTTTTTGATAAAGTTTCATGGACGACAAGATTGTTGATTTTTAGGCGATTTGTGTAATACCTAGTTTTAAAGAGCGAGAATAACCGCGAAACGGCTGCGGATGTACGCCCGAAAACTCACACTTCTGGCAGCAGGTTAAGTCGCATGCCGCCGTAATATCGAATTCCGCAAAGGAAATTACCTGACCATCATCAGCAATAACCAACAACTTCTAAATGGAGAACGCTGTAACCATCTGTCTCCTGTTTCTAACGTAAAATTAGGAACGATGTCTTGGGCGCAGACGATTTCTGGTTGGAGGGCAACGAACTGCTTCCGGAGCAATAAGCATGGCAGCATTTGTTGTTCTAGTTCGATACTTTTTCAATAAACTTTATTGTGAGTAAGTAATTATCTAAATTCCTAACAATTGCTTATTAATAGCTAGGGACGTGTACAGATACGGACTGGGTTGTGACACTGATAGGTGCCAGCAATCTTTAAGACACTATGTCACCCTGCAGGAAGAGCTGTCAAATAGACTCTAACGCCACTGGGAAACCTCTTATCGATATTACATGGCGAATCTCTATGGTAAAACTGTGCTTATAGCGTAGAACAATGAAAAGTAACTGCCACGTCAGATGAGAAACGGTTTCTGTGACATGATGTCGCTTATCCGTTTTCTGAGATTTCCACCTGTGTCTTTCTGATATCTGCAGACGCTACAGAAGTATCATTCTAACAAGGTACTACGTTAATATTATCGTTTTATTCCTCAATAGCTTATGTTCTCTGCACTCGACAAGGCTTTTTGCAGTTACACAGTTACCCACGTCATCAGGTCCAGGTGCTGCTTTAGTGCTTTACGGAGCAGGATTATAGTTCACAACTGATGTCTTTGTTCCAAAACTCTCTCGATAACCATATCAATCACATCTGAACACCTCCTCCTAACATGGTAATATGGACATTTAATGCCGCATACAGTATCTTATAAAAAATATCCAGACACGCCTATGTAATAAGGAAAAACTACGTGTCACGAGAGGCAGATCTTCCAATATAAAGGGAGAAGGAGAGTATTGTGTTGTCAGCAGAGAAGAAGCAAGAGCAAAATTAGTCGGTCAGGAGAACTGAGTGACACCCAACGTGAATTAGTCACTGATGTCATCTGAGTAACAAATCCCATCAAGGGCATTTCAACCCTTATAAAGTTGTTCCGGTCGACTGTTGGTGATATGATTGTGAAGTGGACAGGCGAAGGGACAATCGTAGCTCAATCAAGACCAGACAGACCTCATGTACTGACTGACATGGACCGTCGAGTATTGAATAGGGTGGCTGTAAAAAATCGCATGAAATCAGGGGAATGAAATCACTCGTGAGTTCCAAAGTGCTACTAGCAGTTCACCAAGCACATTGACTATGCGTTGGGCGTTAAAAGGATTGGTGTACACCGATCGAGCCGTTCCCCATAAGCCACACAATTATGTAACCAGTGGTAAGCGACGTTTGAAGTTATGTAATGAGTGGATGACAGAAAATGAGTGATTTGAAGATATGAATCATGCTGTACCCTGTGACAATCCGACGGAAGGGTTTGGGATTGACGACCGCCTGGAGAACGTTATCTGTCATCACGTGTAGTGCCTACAGTGAAGTACAAAAGAAGTGCTAACACGGTATGGGGCCGTTTTCCGTGGTTGTCGTGTGGTCCCTATATTGCGTTTAAGAAAACGCTAAATATGTAAGCATATGAACAGTTTTATGGCATTGTGTACTGCGTTCAGCAGAGGAGCAGTTCGGAAACTCAGATTTTTTGCATCAGCATGACAATGTAACCTGTCATAAAGCAGCATCTATGAGGCAACGATTTGTGGACAGTAACATGAAATGGGGTGGCCTGCCCAGAGTCCCGACCAGGAAGCAATGTGACACCTGCGCGATAAGTTAGAATGACGACTTCGCTCCAGACCCCAGCGTCCAAATCACTACCTTCTGTGGTTTCTGCTCTTGTGGAAGAGTGGGCTGCCGTTCCTCCAGAGACATTCAGACACCTCAATAAAAGTGTCACCAGCAGAGTTCAAGGCGTCATAAAGGCGAAGGGTGGACATATTCGATATCTGTGCCCACTAACAGGTATCCAGATACTTTTGATCAGATAGTGTACCTACAGCTGCAGATGACGCTATTGTATAATTTATTCCACGATTAACTGAAGCTTTATTTGCGCAAAAATTACACCAATATGCTGTTGGAGTGGGTGATTACAATCTTTCTCTCAGCACATTCAAAATGGCCCCTGTGCAAACGATACTAGGAGAGCTAGCACCTGGATGGGCGACCATCGGTCTACCGAGCGCTGTTGGCAAGTGGGGTGCAGTCAGCCCTTGTAAGGCAAACTGAGGAGCTACTTGGTTAAGAACAGCGGCTCCGATCTCGTAAACTGACATATGGCCGGGAGAGCGGTGTGCTGACCACATTACCCTCCGTATCAGCATCCAGTGACTCCTGTGGGCTGAGGCTGACATGGCGGCCGGTCGGTACGGTTGGGCCTTCATGGCCTGTTTGGGCGGAGTTTAGTGTTTAGCAATGAAATTGTCTACACACTCATTTAATTTGTTCAGCTTTCAAATCTGCCCATGAAAGCTTAATTTTTATGCAAGTCTATTGTGGCAGAAGGGTAAATTCTGAAATACCTATCACTGCATGAAATTATCTTCGCACCGGCCGCGGTGGCCGAGCGGTTCTAGGCGCTTCAGTCTGGAACCGCGCGACTGCTACGGTCGCAGGTTCGAATCCTGCCTCGGGCATGGATGTGTGTGATGTCCTTAGGTTAGTTATGTTTAAGTAGTTCTAAGTTCTAGGGGACTGACGACCTCAGATGTTAAGTCCCATAGTGCTCAGAGCCATTTTTTTGAATTATCTTCGTCTTACTCAGCGGACTGTTTCACTTGCCTGTGGAATGGTCAAATCGTCCCTATTTCATTAACTGCAAATCTTCTGAGTACTGACAATAGGCTGATGAAACGACATTATTTAAGACGGGCCAATTATCGTTAATGTACGTAACAAAAAGACCCATCAGGAAAGATAACGAACCATAGGGTTAATCAAGGGTAAAAGAAATACATTTAGGTGCATGATACAGGGAACTTATTCGTTATCGTGACCCAGCTGACTGGGAGCCCTAAGCAGAATGTATATAGTTCTTCTGTACCTGAGAGCGTACTCTGTTATGATACAGGTTTTCAACCGTACCACTACGGATTTTTAGGGTATGTTCCCTTTCAACATTCCTACAGCTCTACGTCAGTTTCACTGATAATAGCAATGTCATTAGCGAATCTCGTAACTGGTATCTTTTCACCCTGAATATTAATCCCATTCCTGAACCTTTCCTGCATTTCGGTCAGTGCTGCTTCCATGTGTAGACTGAACAGTTGGGGCGAAAGATTACGTCTCTGTGTTATTACCTTTCTTTCTTGGTCATCCTGAGAGGCACCCACATGCCTTGCTCATACTGTGGCATCAAGCAGTCAGGCCCGCAAGATGAGTGGTCTGCCAAGCGAGTGGATTCATTCTTATTTATCGAGTAACATGAACTTTAGTACTCACACTTAAGTTACAAGTTATCCTCCTATATAATTAATACGCAACGGAAACGCACATCTGACTATCAGTGATTTACAGAACTCTGACTGTTCACTACGCACTGCCAATACCACATTTTCTTTTTGTCTTTTATTTAACGGCTTTTGTCAACACGTGGCCACCGCACTGAATATGAATGGCGCACACATTATAAATTCGGGACATTATGACAACATACAATTCGAAGGAAAAGTCCACCAATCTTTTTCTTTTCACTATCTTATTTATTCCGATAAATTCTCTAACCTAATCACACAAATTCTACAACCTACAACAATAACACATGAGAAATTCCGCCCAGTGGGCATGGCTTTACAATGGTGAATCTCTATATTATGGTCTCGTTATTATTTTTAACGCTACAGTGCACTTTCTGGATAGGATGGTGGATCTTTTATTATACCTCACACTTCGATTCTCACAATCATCATCACTAAACTTTCCTCCAGACCGAGCGGTACCGAAGGAACAAGCATAACCCACTAATCTTTTGAAACTACCTCGCTACTCTCCCATGCAAACCACACATACCCAAATTACATGACATACACCACACTACAACATGAAATACTACACAGAGAATAGTCACAACATTATCACTTTCAGCTTTCCCACTTCAATTAATATTTATCCCAGTTTCACACGACACTGCCCCACTTCATAATTCCACTTTCCTACTATGAACTCTAGAGATATATGCACGTCTTCCTGTGCAATGCAAGCCAAGTGGCGTTGCTGGATAGACGGCCGACTCACCTTGCTTCTCTCTCAGAGTTTGAATCTAGCTAGCGTCACACGGAATCATATCACGCAAAGTAATATTAAGAACGTATTCATCACACACGCGAGTCCTCAACTGATACCATGGACGAGTACTTCTCTTTATCTTTTGTCTCATACACAGATTGAGACTCACACAGTACTCACCACGTGGAAGTACTCGTCTCTAATTTCAAGTCCTGCACACGCCATTTCTTAAATATTTCAACTTATGGTACACACGCTATTTCTAAAATATTTCAACTTATTGTACACCCGCTAGTAATTCAGCTTAAGCACACGGAAGTATTTCAACTTATTGCTACACATGATTTCATTGTGACCGTTGGTCACTTCCGAAGATTACTACAATCCCATTAATATTTCCTGCCTGACATTTAATTCTCCCCACAAAAGTTCCTGAAATAGAGAAATTATTATTTCAAACTACTCTTAAATATTCCACATGCATACCATGTCTCCACTCTTTCGTCATTACGGAGCACAACTAAAACAGGCCTTAACAGCACAAGATCCAGCGGCAGACTGCTGAGACATGGCCGTTCTTGAGGTTCTCTCCCACCTCTGTCGAAGTGGGGGAGCACCTTTCTATCGCATTGGTCAGCCACATTTCAGGCGCTCAAAGCTCAGGCAAATTTCATCTCTTTGGTCCCACCAAAGGTGGCCAAAGGATCGACTCAAAGATGATCGTATATTCACATTCACTATCTGCGGTTAGCAGACGACCATACATTCATTCATTTCACAAATCTCACCAAACTGGATGTAGGGATTTACACTCCTGGAAATTGAAATAAGAACACCGTGAATTCATTGTCCCAGGAAGGGGAAACTTTATTGACACATTCCTGGGGTCAGATACATCACATGATCACACTGACAGAACCACAGGCACATAGACACAGGCAACAGAGCATGCACAATGTCGGCACTAGTACAGTGTATATCCACCTTTCGCAGCAATGCAGGCTGCTATTCTCCCATGGAGACGATCGTAGAGATGCTGGATGTAGTCCTGTGGAACGGCTTGCCATGCCATTTCCACCTGGCGCCTCAGTTGGACCAGCGTTCGTGCTGGACGTGCAGACCGCTTGAGACGACGCTTCATCCAGTCCCAAACATACTCAATGGGGGACAGATCCGGAGATCTTGCTGGCCAGGGTAGTTGACTTACATCTTCTAGAGCACGTTGGGTGGCACGGGATACATGCGGACGTGCATTGTCCTGTTGGAACAGCAAGTTCCCTTGCCTGTCTAGGAATGGTAGAACGATGGGTTCGATGACGGTTTGGATGTACCGTGCACTATTCAGTGTCCCCTCGACGATCACCAGTGGTGTACGGCCAGTGTAGGAAATCGCTCCCCACACCATGATGCCGGGTGTTGGCCCTGTGTGCCTCGGTCGTATGCAGTCCTGATTGTGGCGCTCACCTGCACGGCGCCAAACACGCATACTACCATCATTGGCACCAAGGCAGAAGCGACTCTCATCGCTGAAGACGACACGTCTCCATTCGTCCCTCCATTCACGCCTGTCGCGACACCACTGGAGGCGGGCTGCACGATGTTGGGGCGTGAGCGGAAGACGGCCTGACGGTGTGCGGGACCGTAGCCCAGCTTCATGGAGACGGTTGCGAATGGTCCTCGCCGATACCCCAGGAGCAACAGTGTCCCTAATTTGCTGGGAAGTGGCGGTGCGGTCCCCTACGGCACTGCGTAGGATCCTACGGTCTTGGCGTGCATCCGTGCGTCGCTGCGGTCCGGTCCCAGGTCGACGGGCACGTGCACCTTCCGCCGACCACTGGCGACAACATCGATGTACTGTGGAGACCTCACGCCCCACGTGTTGAGCAATTCGGCGGTACGTCCACCCGGCCTCCCGCATGCCCACTATACGCCCTCGCTCAAAGTCCGTCAACTGCACATACGGTTCACGTCCACGCTGTCGCGGCATGCTACCAGTGTTAAAGACTGCGATGGAGCTCCGTATGCCACGGCAAACTGGCTGACACTGACGGCGGCGGTGCACAAATGCTGCGCAGCTAGCGCCATTCGACGGCCAACACCGCGGTTCCTGGTGTGTCCGCTGTGCCGTGCGTGTGATCATTGCTTGTACAGCCCTCTCGCAGTGTCCGGAGCAAGTATGGTGGGTCTGACACACCGGTGTCAATGTGTTCTTTTTTCCATTTCCAGGAGTGTACTTTGTGGGAGTGCACATGTGATTAATTAAATAAATAAATTGTCATTCTTTCCCACACTGGTATCCGGCTTCGCTGTATTAATTGAAATTGAGTTATTTTACAAAAAAAATGTGTTCTTCTGACAAAAATAATGAAGTATGTTGTACCTATTTGCAATGTCGGGCGGTACTGTATCCTTTCAATCCATTGCCCGTCTTTCCCTCTCGCTTAAGTCCATTTTCCTGAGAATTTCGAACATCTTGTACCATTTTATACTGTCTATCGTATTTCATAAGTCGACAGATCCTATGAAGGTGTCTTGATTTTTTCTGTGTCTTGTTTTCATAATCAAGCGTTACGTCCGAAATGCCACTCTGGTGTCTTTAACTTTCGGCTAGCAAAATTGATCGTACAGGTTGATTCTTGTAAAGAAGAAAACAGCAACTAGCCACTGTTAATAATGTTATATCCTTTATTCCGAAATAGCGCTGTTACCGATTTCTAACCGACAGATTCGTATTCAGACGGTTGCTCTCGCTTGAATTACATTGTTTGTTGTTTACATGAGTTGTTGGCTGTATTTTCCCACCATGTCGCGAAAATTTCGAACTCCCACGTCATTATGTTGTACTGTCCACTACTTGTGTTCACGAAATAGCAAAAATATATAAAGCACCTTTTTCATATACAAATGTGCACTTAGTGTAGAGAACCCCACACACACACACTGAATTTTTTGACACATCGAAGTCCGTATACAAAAAAGTACACAGTCCACGTGGAAAAACAAATCCGTCTGGGTATCGTGCTCTACACTGTGTGTATACTTGTATTTTAAAAAAGACTTCATATGTTTTTTACTATTTCGTGAACACAACAAGTCAACAGTGTGATATAATGGCGAGGAACGTGGGAATTTCGACGACACCAGCACCCCAAGTAACTTTCGCTACAGAGGGGTTGGAGTGGGGGAGCAGCCATGAACTAAGGTAACAACAACATAAATGTAGTTGAAACGTTAACAGCAGTCTGGGGATGGACGAACCCTAATTTCTCGTCCTTACTCGAAATGTGCGTTGGGGCCAGTAGAATCGTTCCGCATTCAGATGCAAAAGCCTTTTATCTAAATTTTCTAATTTTTCTTGTTGAAACTCCAAACCTCTCCGAGGGCTCCTGTCCACAGTGGACGTACAACACAGTGTCCCTTGGAGCCGAAATTTCGTTTTTGAAACAACGTGGTTCTCAATAGGAGGGTTATTCGTACCTGAAAATATTCTATCTCTTTCTTCATTTTCAGATCCATCTACAACAAGAGAAACGCCATGTTACTCTACTCAGACAAGAATTACAGTATTCACACTTTAGATACATACATCTAACGTACCAAACAGGTCTAAGCAAAGAAGCTGCATACTTTAGCCAAGATCTCATTTCTGGTGCTGCGACTTTGACGAATCTTTGTCACCGAGTACGTGAACTACCGCTTTCAAGAATATAACTTGTACTTATTTCTCTGCTACAGTAACGAAAGAGACATTACAATGTAGAAACAGCTCATGTATATATACGAGGGTTGGAACTTAAATAGTGGCAACTATTTATTCACAACCGATACAAAACAGTTAAATGTTTACACCTGTTACTGTCCTTCAAAGTAGTCAGCAGCGTTGTGTAGAACCCGTTGTCAGCGATGTGGAAGGCGTAGTATGCCGTTAGGAGAGCCTGTTCTGCTGATGGTGCGAATAGAGCAGTCTAAATTTATTGTGATTCTCGTGTACGACTGTGATGGTGTTATCCTAACACATTACGTTCCTCCACGGCAGACCGTCAATGCACCGTATTATTGTTCGTTTTTTGGGCATCACCTGGGACCAGCTTTGCGAAAGAAGTGGCGACACTTTCTGCGCAACCCACCCATCATTTTGCACGACAATGTGCGGGCGCATACAGAGCAAGCTGTGGCTGCTCTTTTCGGTCGATGGGACTGGGAAGTACTGTACCATCCACCGTACTCCCCGGACTTAAGTCCTTGTGACTTTGATTTGATTCGGAAGATGAAGGAACCACTTCGTGGCATTCGCTTCAGAACTGTTCCAGAGGTTCGACAGGCAGTAGACCGCTCCATTCGCACCGTCAACAGAACAGGCTCTGCTATGCCACTATTTAAGTTCCAACCCTCGTTATATATATATATATATATATATATATATATATATATCACTTGAGATTCGACACAAAAACCTGTCGGTGTTTCTGCCATCAACCTTCTTTGGCTCAGAGCATATTACACTGTATCTACAGAGCGATATTTGCACTTATACAGGATGGGGCAAATAAAAGAATAAAAGTGGCCCGGACGAGTGGATTCGATTGATCGTGAATTTGTGGCAGCATTAACGGAGGAGGAAAAGACCTACAGTTACTTCCAACAGGATGGAGCAAAGCTGTTAGTAGAGGTCACACTGGTAGCGGCCCTAGTTGGCCACCTGGTCACCAGATCTGTCAGTGTGTGATTACTTTGCGTGGGGAGCTCTCAAGTCCAAGGTGTATCGCAGGAACTCTCATAGTCTTCAAGAACTGCAGCAATACATTTCGGATGAGACTGGAGTAATTCCAGCAGTCCATCTTCAATCCGCCTTCAGGAACTTGCTAACCAGGGCCCAAAGTGCCAAGGGATGAATGGTGGTCACTTTCAGCATCTGCTATATCAGGTTAGCACTGTATTTACTTTTCTCTGATGTGTTTCTTTGTACCCTGGAACTCTGTTCTCCGGACCACTTTTATTTGACCCACGATGTACATGCGCTAATCGGCGAGGATAATGTGTTACTCGGGGTGTTTCGTTCCGAAATAGGAAACTGGAGAAGACCCAAAGTGCATACATAAGTCGCAAAACTGGAGACAATGTTCCTGAGTGAATTATGTGTTCCCACCTCATGCGATATGAGGGTAAGAAAGCATTGTCGATATGATCCTTTTGGTGGTCCAGGTTCATGGTGCGGCAGAGACATAATGTTGCATGGGCGTACTGACCTCCAAATCCTTGAACAAGGTCTGCTCATCAGACATCGTTATTCTGACACTGTATTCCTCCCCATGTGCGTTCTGCCCTGACTTTATTTTCATTGATTACAACGCGTGATCGCATCAAACAGCTCATGTGGAGGAGTCCTTGGAACGAGAGCATATTCGGCGTATATGGTTTGGGGGGGGGGGGGGACACGTATTGCAGCACTTCCGCATGCACCAGCAACCATCCAACACCCCGCGCTGGTGGAGGAATTGGATTGGATTGTGTGAGGGCAGAGATCAACCAGCGAGGTCATCAGTCTCATCGGATTAGGGAAGGACGGGGAAGGAAGTCGGCCGTGTCCTTTCAAAGGAACCATCCCGACAATTGCCTGGAGCAATTTAAGGAAATCACGGAAAACTTAGATCAGGATGGCCGGACGTGGGATTGAACCGTCGTCCTCCCGAATCCGAGTCCAGTGTGCTAACCACTGCGCCACCTCGCTCGGTGGTAGAGGAATGGGTCGCCCTACCAGAAGGTATTAAAATCCATGGAGAAGAAATAAAAACTTTGAGGTTCGCCGATGACATTGTAATTCTGTCAGAGACAGCAAAGGACTTGGAAGAGCAGTTGAACGGAATGGACAGTGTCTTGAAAGGAGGATATAAGATGAACATCAACAAAAGCAAAACGAGGATAATGGAATGTAGTCAAATTAAATCGAGTGATGCTGAGGGGATTAGATTAGGAAATGAGGCACTTAAAGTAGTAAAGGAGTTTTGCTATTTAGGGAGTAAAATAACTGATGATGGTCGAAGTAGAGAGGATATAAAATGTAGACTGGCAATGGCAAGGAAATCATTTCTGAAGAAGAGAAATTTGTTAACATCGAGTATAGATTTAAGTGTCAGGAAGTCGTTTCTGAAAGTATTTGTATGGAGTGTAGCCATGTATGGAAGTGAAACGTGGACGATAACCAGTTTGGACAAGAAGAGAATAGAAGCTTTCGAAATGTGGTGCTACAGAAGAATGGTGAAGATAAGGTGGGTAGATCATGTAACTAATGAGGAGGTACTGAATAGGATTGGGGAGAAGAGAAGTTTGTGGCACAACTTGACTAGAAGAAGGGATCGGTTGGTAGGACATGTTTTGAGGCATCAAGGGATCACAAATTTAGCATTGGAGGGCAGTGTGGAGGGTAAAAATCGTAGAGGGAGACCAAGAGATCAATACACTAAGCAGATTCAGAAGGATGTAGGCTGCAGTAGATACTGGGAGATGAAGAAGCTTGCACAGGATAGAGTAGCATGGAGAGCTGCATCAAACCAGTCTCAGGAATGAAGACCACAACAACAACAACCAGAAGAACTACTTACCGTTCTTGTGGCCAGCATGAAAACACGTTGCACAGCGTGTGTTTATGTCCATGGTGATAACATATGTATTAATAACCATGTCCCACCTTTTGTAACGCCCAGGAGACCATCATGAATCGCGGTGGCGTTAGTGTAATCATTGTCTTTGAATAAAAATGTCTTTTCTCTTTTCTTCCTTTCAAAGAGTACTGTCAGTTTCCTTTCAAATCATATCCCAATTCTATTTGTGCTCTACTTCTAATGACATGGGGTCGGCGGGACGTTAGTCCCTAAACTTACACACTTACTTACTTCCTTTCAAAGAACACCGTGAATTTTAGTTTGGTTATTTGGTAGCCGCCGTTTATTATGGCTGAACTTAAACGTATTTTTTTTCGAAGCACTGACATTTCGTTTCGCGATAGAAGCCAAAACACCAAGCCATGTCGTTGCTAAATAATCAGTTTAGTACATATGACAGACGGACACTAGTATCAGCATGTAAGGATTAAATATTAGCCACGTTTCTTTTTCCTTGAAGAACTTCTTGAGACCCATGAAAGCCGGCCGCTGTGGACGAACGGTTCTAGGCGCATCAGGCCAGAACCGCGCTGCTGCTGTGGTCGCAGGTTCTAATCCTGCCTCGAGCGTGGATGTGTGTGATGTCCTTAGGTTAGCTAGGTTTAAGTAGTTCTAAGTCTAGGGGACTCATGACCTCAGATGTTAATTCTCACAGTGCTTAGAGCCATTTTTGAACCCATGAAATGTGATGTAATGGGACGCCACCTTGCTATGGTTTTCGATCGTGAGAATGCGAATAGTTGTGGGTAAACGACAGCGTTAGTCGACAGCGACAGAGCTCCAACTTTCTCGAAAATCACTTATTTCACTCAAAACCATTTTTTGATTTACCGACGATTTTCTGTCAATGAAATAGACATATCAACTCTCAGTTACAGTGTAGTCACAACAGGTCTTTGTTTCAGGTCACGTCGTAACTCTACACATATTTTATAGACTAGATAACAGTGACACACACAGGGGTTGGTGAAAAATATAGAAACGCCAAAAACACAACACATTACCATGCCTAAGGCGGAACAGAAAACTCATTGGCACGCAACACAGCCTCCAGCCCTCTCTGAATGTTTTTCAAAAGGAATCTTATATCATCCTTCCTGCAAAATAGCAGCAAGTCCAGGTAACGATGATCGAGGTGGAGAGCGATCACGCACGCTTCCCTAAAAAGAAGTCCACAAAGGCTTAATAATATTGAGACCTGGTGTCTGTGTTGGCCAGGAGAGATGCGACAACTCACTCTCGTGCGCACAAAACCATACCTGGACGATGAGAGTTGCGTGAACTGGGACACTGTCGTCTTGGAACACAGCGTGACCACTGGGAAACAACGATCTACATCTACATCTACGTGATTACTCTGCTATTCACAATAAAGTGCCTGGCAGAGGGTTCAATGAACCACCTTCATGCCGTCTCTCTACCGTTCCACTCTCGAACGGCACGCGGGGAAAACGAGCACTTAAATTTTTCCGTGCGAGTTCTCATTTCTCATATTTTATTGTGATGATCACATCTCCCTATGTAGGTGGGTGCCAACAGAATGTTTTCACTATCGGAGGAGAAAACTGGTGACTGAAATTTCATGAGAAGATCCGTCGCAACGAAAAACGCCTTTGCTTTAACGATTGCCACTCCGATTCACGTATCATGTCTCCCCTATTTCGCGATAATACAAAACGAGCTGCCCTTCTTTGTACTTTTTCGATGTCATCCGTCAGTCCCAGCTGATGCGGATCCCACACCGAACAGCAGTACTCTAGAATAGGGCGGACAAGCGAAGTGTAAGCAGTCTCTTGGGTAGATCTGTTGCACCTTCTGAGTGTTCTGCCAATGAATCGCGGTCTTTGGTTTGCTCTACCCACAATATTATCTATGTGATCGTTCCAATTTAGGTTATTTCTGATTGTAATCCCTAAGTACTTGGTTGAACTTATAGCCCTCAGATTTGTGTGACTTATCGCGTAATCGAAATTTAGCTGATTTCTTTTAGTACTCATGTGAATAACTTCGCACTTTTCTTTATTCAGGGTCAACTACCACTTTTCGCACCATACAGATATCTTATCTAAATAATTTTGCAAGTCGTTTTGATCATCTGATGTCTTTACAAGACGGTAAATGACAGCATCATCTGCAAACAATCTAAGACGGCTACTCAGATTGTCTCCTATGTCGTTAATATAGATCAGGAACAATAGAAAGCCTGTAACACTTCCTTGGGGAACGCAGGATATTACTTGTGTTTTACTCGATGACTTTCCGTCTATTACTACGAACTGTGTCCTTTCTGACAGGAAATCACGAATCCAGTCGCACAACTGAGGCGATAATCCGTAGGCACGCAGTTTGATTAGAAGACGCTTGTGAGGAGCGGTGTCGAAAGCCTTCTGGAAATTTAAAAATATGGAATCAATTTGACATCCCCTGTCGATAGCACTTATTACTTCATGAATATAAAGAGCTAGTTGTGTTTCACAAGAACGATATTTTCTGAATCCGTGCTGACTATATGTCAATAAATCGTTTTCTTCGAGGTACTTCATAATGTTTGAATACAAAAAATGGCTCTGAGCACTATGCGACTTAACTTCTGAGGTCATCAGTCGCCTAGAACTTAGAACTAATTAAACCTAACTAACCTTAGGACATCACACACATCCACGCCCGAGGCAGGATTCGAACCTGCGACCGTAGCGGTCGCTCGGTTCCAGACTGTAGCGCCTGGAGCCGCACGGCCACTCCGGCCGGCCGTTCGAATATAGTGTATGTTCTAAAACCCCACGGCAAATTGACGTTAGTGATATAGGCCTGTAATTTAGCGGATTACTCCTACTTCCCTTTTTGGGTATTGGTGTGACTTGAGCAATTTTCCAGTCTTTAGGTACGTATCTTTCTGTGAGCGAGTGGTTGTATATAATTGCTAAATATGGAGATATTTTATCAGCATACTCTGAGAGGAACCTGACTGGTAAACAACCTGGGCCGGATGCTTTGCCTTTATTAGGTGATTTAAGCTGCTTTGTTACACCGAGGATATCTACTTCTATGTTTCTCATCTTGGCAGTTGTTCTTGATTGGAATTCAGAAATATTTACTTCGTCTTCTTTGGTGAAGGAATTTCGGAAAACTGTGTTTAATAACTCTGCTTTAGTGGCACTGACATCAGAGACTTCACCGTTGTTATCGCACAGTGAAGGTATTGATCGTGTCTTGCCACTGGTGTGCTTTATGTATGACCAGAATCTCTTTGGGTAGTACCATGGGATGGACCTGATCATCCCTAATGGTCACGTAATCCTTGTCAATAATGCGACCTTGCAGAGTAATCGTGGACCCATGGAACACCACGATACGGCTGCCCAAATCATAGCTTAAACCCTACGATGTTTCACTGTTGGGATGTCAACTCGGCCAGAAGTTGGAAACATTGTGAAATAAGATTCATATGACCAGATGGCATTCTGTCATTGCTCCAGAGTACAGGCTTTATGGGTCCGGCGCTATGGTTTCCTGTGAGGGGCATTTGCATCACTGATGAGCGGTTTTGGAATTTCAGTTCGCCTTGCAGTTCCCTGCTTATGGAGCTCCTTTCGAGTTTTTTTTTTTTTTTTTTTTTTTTTTTTTTTTTTTTTTTTTTTTTTTTTTTTTTGTCAGCGTTTGCGAGTGCGACATTCAGTTCTGCAGTGAGTTTTGCAGCTATCGTCCCCTTATCTTCCGTCACAGTCCTCTTCAACGAGCGCCTGTCACGATCACTCAACACCCATGTTCGCCGCGTTGTGACTCAGCGGATGATGCTTTTCTGCTTTTCCAGTATGCGGTTTAAATCTTCGATGCGGTGCCTCTTTAAATATAAAACATTTGGGCTACCTTGTTTATGGAAGCACTCACCATACGAGCATTAACCATTTTCCCACGTTCGAAGTCATTTAGCTCCAACATAACGCAAAATGGCTAAGCAGGGATGGCTAGAGGACAAATGTAAGGATGTAGAGGCCTATCTCACTAGGGGTAAGGTAGATACCGCCTACAGGAAAATTAAAGAGACCTTTGGAGATAAGAGAACGACTTGTATGAATATCAAGAGCTCAGATGGAAACCCAGTTCTAAGCAAAGAAGGGAAAGCAGAAAGGTGGAAGGAGTATATAGAGGGTCTATACAAGGGCGATGTACTTGAGGACAATATTATGGAAATGGAAGAGGATGTAGATGAAGATGAAATTGGAGATATGATACTGCGTGAAGAGTTTGACAGAGCACTGAAAGACCTGAGTCGAAACAAGGCCCCCGGAGTAGACAATATTCCATTGGAACTACTGACGGCCGTGGGAGAGCCAGTCCTGACAAAACTCTACCATCTGGTGAGCAAGATGTATTAAACAGGCGAAATACCCTCAGACTTCAAGAAGAATATAATAATTCCAATCCCAAAGAAAGCAGGTGTTGACAGATGTGAAAATTACCGAACTATCAGCTTAATAAGTCACAGCTGCAAAATACTAACACGAATTCTTTACAGACGAATGGAAAAACTAGTAGAAGCCAACCTCGGGGAAGATCAGTTTGGATTCCGTAGAAACACTGGAACACGTGAGGCAATACTGACCTTACGACTTATCTTAGAAGAAAGATTAAGGAAAGGCAAACCTACGTTTCTAGCATTTGTAGACTTTGAGAAAGCTTTTGACAATGTTGACTGGAATACTCTCTTTCAAATTCTAAAGGTGGCAGGGGTAAAATACAGGGAGCGAAAGGCTATTTACAATTTGTACAGAAACCAGATGGCAGTTATAAGAGTCGAGGGACATGAAAGGGAAGCAGTGGTTGGGATGGGAGTAAGACAGGGTTGTAGCCTCTCCCCGATGTTGTTCAATCTGTATATTGAGCAAGCAGTAAAGGAAACAAAAGAAAAATTCGGAGTAGGTATTAAAATTCATGGAGAAGAAATAAAAACTTTGAGGTTCGCCGATGACATTGTAATTCTGTCAGAGACAGCAAAGGACTTGGAAGAGCAGTTGAATGGAATGGACAGTGTCTTGAAAGGAGGATATAAGATGAACATCAACAAAAGCAAAACGAGGATAATGGAATGTAGTCTAATTAAGTCGGGTGATGCTGAGGGAATTAGATTATGAAATGAGACACTTAAAGTAGTAAAAGAGTTATGCTATTTGGGGAGTAAAATAACTGATGATGGTCGAAGTAGAGAGGATATAAAATGTAGGCTGGCAATGGCAAGGAAAGCGTTTCTGAAGAAGAGAAATTTGTTAACATCCAGTATTGATTTAAGTGTCAGGAAGTCATTTCTGAAAGTATTCGTATGGAGTGTAGCCATGTATGGAAGTGAAACATGGACGATAAATAGTTTGGACAAGATGAGAATAGAAGCTTTCGAAATGTGGTGCTACAGAAGAATGCTGAAGATTAGATGGGTAGATCACATAACTAATGAGGAAGTATTGAATAGGATTGGGGAGAAGAGAAGTTTGTGGCACAACTTGACCAGAAGAAGGGATCGGTTGGTAGGACATGTTTTGAGGCATCAAGGGATCACCAATTTAGTATTGGAGGGCAGCGTGGAGGGTAAACATCGTAGAGGGAGACCAAGAGATGAATACACTAAGCAGATTCAGAAGGATGTAGGTTGCAGTAGGTACTGGGAGATGAAAAAGCTTGCACAGGATAGAGTAGCATGGAGAGCTGCATCAAACCAGTCTCAGGACTGAAGACCACAACAACAACAACAACGCACTCACAACTACACAGAACGCTGTTCTGACCACGACTGACACTTGTAACGTATTTAGACATGGCACAGGTGCCGCTAGTGGTCAAATACAACAGCGCAACATGCAGGCTTGGCTAGCATCTGTATTTATGTTGAGGCATGCTCTTCTCGCGGAGTTTCCGCATTTTCACCCACTCGCTAAGTGATGAGGTATCTCAACAAGAGCTCTAGCTAAACCACAGAAAAACTGTACATCTGCCGAAGAAGAATTCAAATCGACAGCTCAGCCACAATGTAAAACATGACATGTGACGCGAAAATGGAATGATTTAGGCAAATAATGATAAGAATACAGATCAGTCCATGGACTACCACTCTTGACTGTGCAACATGAAAAGTAAATGCGTGAACGATTGCGTCTTTGAGAGGTGTTTGTAAAAGTTCATTATCGTTTCTCCCCATTAATGTATAAAGTCTAAATTACACGACTAACGATTAAGTGAAAGTGCGACTATAGTTCACGTCTGAGCATTATAACTGATTTGTAAATCGGCTAATCAAATGGTTCAAATGACTCAGAGCAGTATGGGACTTAGCATGAGTGGTCATCAGTCCCCTAGAACTTAGAACTACTTAAACCTAACTAACCTAAGGACATCACACACATCCATGCCCGAGGCAGGATTCGAACCTGCGACCGTAGCAGTCGCGCGGTTCCGGACTGAGCGCCTAGAACCGCTAGACCACCGCGGCCGGCCTGGCTAATCAATGGGAATCAGAGCGTCTATTGATCGGTTTATAATCAATGTAGAATTCCCAGCTGCTCAGTCTAATCACTCGTTTAATTTTACATTCGTGTAATTAATAGTGAAGACGGAAGATTAGGAACGAGGAAGATATGGACTTTATGTCCTGTCAACAACAAGGTCATGAATGACGGAGCGCATTATCGTACTGATCAAGGATGTAGCTGAAAAATAGCCGTTCCAGCATTCCTTTCGAGTAATGTATGGAAATCGCGAAAAACGTACGTCAGGATGTCTCGATGTTAATTTCAGACTTACTTCTTCAGAACCAGAGACGTCGTATTGACTATTGTATTACCTTAGTTGATTAATATTTAACTTATCGCTCATCTAATTCTTTGTAAACAGAGATTCAGTTCAGATTGGACAAGGACAAAGAGATGAATCGTGGATAGGTTTGTCGCAGGCACCATCACGTCATTCACCTGAAGTTAGTTAGCAAAACAACGGGAAATCAGTGTCAAGTTGTTCAAAGAGCCAAAAAAAAAATGGTTCAAATGGCCCTGAGCTCTATGGAACTTAACTTCTGCGGTCATAAGTCCCCTAGAACTTAGAACTAGTTAAACCTAACTAACCTAAGGACATCACACACACCCATGCCCGAGGCAGGATTCGAACCTGCGACCGTAGTGGTCGCTCGGTTCCAGACTGCAGCGCCTAGAACCACTCTGCCACCCCGACCGGCGTTCGAAGAGTCAGTTCGAAATTCACCCCGTCTGAATATTAAGTCAGTTCATTCAGTAAACCTCCGATTCTTTAAGGAATCGAATTCCCATGTATAAAACAGCTTCAAAAGTTTGATTACTTTACTTTACTACTGGGTAAATATGTTAAATATGGAACGTTAAGCATGTATGCTAAAAAGTACAAAAAAGTTTCGATATTATGTTTAAAGTTTGTTGAAAGTCGACAAGTGGTCTTCCTATCACACATTCGACGAGGATAGTTTGAGTAATTTGTCCTGCGTTGTAAGCAAAATCTAGTTCAGTGGTATTGTGTGCAAAATGTGTTGCGGATACAGTTAGTATTAAGTAGGTAATAAAGTACAACTTCATACCTGACGTTGAAACTATATTGCGTGAACAGCGAAATGTAGTAAGCGCGCCGGCCGGAGTGGCCGTGCGGTTCTAGGCGCTGCAGTCTGGAGCCGAGAGACCGCTACGATGCAGGTTCGAATCCTGCCTCGGGCATGGATGTGTGTGATGTCCTTAGTTTAGTTAGGTTTAATTAGTTCTAAGTTCTAGACGACTGATGACCTCAGAAGTTAAGTCGCATAGTGCTCAGAGCCATTTGAACCGTTTTGTAGTAAGCGATGGTATCAGCAAGAAAAAGTTACGTAAATGTTTGAAATCATGTCTGAAGTTTCTTGGAAGTCGCTGCTGTCATCCTCAATTTCTGGATGAATATAGTCTGCATAACCTGCGCGCCGTGAGTTACGTCGCCTTAAGACATACATCCTACACGGTTTGTAATTGTCATTCTTGTTTTACTGTTGTAATCCTTTAACATAAGATTATACTTGTTAATGAGTAAATGATGATAACATTTGAAATTTTTAAATTTGATAATTAACTATGTGCGAAATTGTAAATCAAATTTTCATACCCCTTGAAGCCGTTAGATAGGCAACCTTAAACGGTAACCACGAACCAAAAGCCATGAACCAGATTAGCTGTTTAACAATACAGCTTATCCCAACAGGTCGGTATTATTCATCAACCGTATGGCCAGATCGTCAAAAGCAATACAAACTCCATAATTCACAACAGATTATTTTTAAAGAAATTAAAGGAAAATCGGGAAGAGACTTTTTCGAACGTAAAAGTAAGTAACGGTTAAGCGTGAAGAATGACTCTTTCTATGCATATTCAGTAAATATAGGATGTTTTAAAAACGTTCATCCGATTTCACAAGACTGTATCCTCTACATGAGTCAAGATAGGAACTTGGAGGTGAATTTTCACTTGTGCATCGTCAGTTATAAGTTGCCAATTAATATGTTAGATGGTGGTGTTCTCTCAGCAGCAGCTTACTTGCTCGCTTGATTATAGGAATCACATGGCTGGATATGTTGAAGAGCTGGCTTTTACACAATTACGAGAACATGCAGAAATTTTCTTTCTGAAGAAGGCAGAGAACCATCGCACTTGCGCCTGCATGTAAGAGCATTTCTTAACAACTAGCCGTCTCACCGATGGATCGCTCGTAAAGCATATAGGAATCTCGCATTGCATCATTGGCCTCCATTGTCGCATGATCTCAGGGTATGTGACATTTTCTATGATTGTTTTTCAAACAGTCCGTCTGTGCGTCTCCTCTTCCAACAACTTTGGGTGAAGTACACAGCCGCATAGCAACAGCACATACTCGCGTGAGACTGTCATTTGATTGATTGTGGTGTGTCCGATTGAAGGCACGTTGAGCATTTGTGAAATGTCTGTGTAAACACTGATCGTAAATGCAATTGAAAAAGGCATCCAAAGGTTTAATGTGAATGTATGTAAAAGATGTACTACGGCGGGTGTTCAATGAGTACTGTAACACATTTTTTCGGCCAGTTCCGGTTGAAAGAATGAAGAATTTGTTGTGGGACGTCGAGGAATATTCCCGCTTCAGCCCCTGCACTTTCACGAAGTTCTGATAGGTGCCAGCGCTTTACGTAGCCTTCAAAATGGCGAAAACCAGAGCATCGCAGATATTCATAGGCGCCTGCAGAATGCCTACAGAGAGCTGATAGTGAACGGAAGAAATGTGAATCTTTGGGCGAGAAGTTTGTCATCACCTCAACAAGGTCACACGGACCTGTTCGATCTCCCGCATGCCGGTCGGCTGTACGCACTCTCGGGAAACTGAAGAAACGAATTCAGCTTGTTCGTCGCCACAAAAATGCAAACAAACTCCTCATTCTCCATGACAACGCAAGGCCTCACACACGTCTGCGCACCCGAGAGAAGCACACAAAACTTTAATGGACTGTTCTTCCTAATCCACCCTACAGACCGGATCTCGTACCTTCCGATTTCCATCATCAGTTTGGCCCAGTGAAGGATACACTCAGTGGGAAAGCAGTATGTGAATTGTGGGAAGGATGCAGCAAGACGTGGGCTCCGCCGTCTACCACTAGAGAGGTATCATGCGGGCATACAGGCCCTCGAAGTAAGGTGGCATAATGTCATCGCTTTGAACAGAGATTAAGTCGACAAATAAGGTTTTGTAGCCAAAAGATTGGGGAATAATATGATGTAATGAATCTTTAATAAAACCAACAAGCTTTCAGAAAAAAGTATCGCATTACTTATTGAACGGCCCTCGTATTGTAAAATCGAAAGGTTCTTTTGAAAATAAAAACTTTATAGTCCTATAAGTAAGTTCAAATTTAACCCCAGTTTCTCTTTTCATTCATGAAATCAAGTGAATCTTCTTGAAACTCCCTGAACCTTGACAGCACTAAAGCCGTTGGCACACAGACCGCGCATCCGAACGTTGAGCGTTGACCGTGCCGAGTTTCTGACGTCATAGCGTGGAATAGCACGTTCGGGACTCTTTCCGAACGTGCAGAGCGATATCTGGCATGTCAGATATTCTGGGCGTGCGTCTGAGCGTTGACCAATAAGATAGCACAACGCTACCTACGTCACACGCACGCCGTCTCCCTTCAGTACAGAATTGTGGGGCGCCCTATTGGCATTCATTTCAAGCCTATATGTATATGTGCCGTTTCTGAGCACCAGAAAATTGAGAATCACTGGAAAACCCGTTGTTAACTGTGTGATTCGATCCAATAAAATAATGAGAATTATTGTAACTTGCGTATTATGAGAGTAGGCTACTTAAACGCTGGCACGGTAGCCCAGCCAGTTGTACACGTGCTGGGTGAGTGTTGAGTTTAGGGTGGTTGTTTAATTGATGCTAAAAAGGCGATTGACACGTGTAGTGATTTAAAGTACAGTCGAATTGATTAAAAAAGGCTCAGGTGCCAAAAAACATTTATTTTGATTCTGGAACAAAGAAAATGTAGGATAGAATACACCATTGCTGTATTTAAAGATTTCGAACAACATTACAACTAAGATATGGAAGCAATGGCAACGACTGCCCGAAAAATTCATCCGGTCTTGCAGAAAATGATTCAGAGTGGATGCCAGAATCAACAAAAAATTGCAGTAGATTTTCAGATTTATATGGAGCTGTGTGAAGTGGAAAAGCTGTGGAACGTTCGTCATCATTACAACGAATTACATGATTTTTTCTATCTGACTGGCAAACATTCTGCATCCTTTGAAAGTGACGAAATATTTATTCTATTGTCAATCACATCAGACATCTCTCCAGCATGGGTTGAAAATATTCAAAACGAAGTGTGCCGTAACACCTCACCAAAAAGCATAACATTAGCAATAAAGGAACAAGATTCTACTGTTGTCTATTATAATGTGGAAAGAGAACTAGCCAGTCCAGACTCCCCAGAAACAACACAAAAGAGAAAGAAGAAACAAGAGACACGTAATTTGATTGAATCAGAACTGCATCGACAACGATTAGACATTTATGAGTCAGCACTTAATAAACAGATTGGTACAGTTGTGCTAAATTCTATGTGGAAATTGACAGAAACATTCCTTGGTTATACCTATTACAATTTTGTTTTACATGCCAAAAGTAGAATAAGGACCATTGCTCTGACTGAATTTTTTCGGCAAGATCTGAAAGAAAGTAGTCTCCTCTTAAAGTATATTTATTGTACCTCTCATCATAGTGTTGAAATGCAGATCTTGGAAACCAACTTGTTCTGTGCAAAAAATTGTTCATATGTATATGAACAGTGGCTGTACCTTGGACTGCTGAAATTTTGTTTTGCATGTATATAGTCTGTGAGACAGAAAGTATAATTGTTGTGCAGCAGCTTTTTTAGATTAACAAATGACAGTGTCATGTAAGTATGACAAAAATGACTGAAATATGAGTGAAATATATGCATGCACCTAAAAAAAAAAAAAGGAAAGCGTGTTCGGTCAGAGAGCTGGTTGGCGTCTGCAAGAAAAAAACTGAGTGGAAGGATCAACAAACGAACTTGAACGGACGTCACCTGACGTCTGCAACAACCAAACATATCGATTAAAAAAAAAAAGAAAAAAAGAAAAAGAAAGAAACAGCGTAATGAGTAGTGTCACTGTCCTGTATGGAGTTGTTTGTCGGGGCGGTGGTTCGCGTCTTGATGCTTCCAAATTTTTTTCTTAACATTCGTGTTTTTATTAGGTTCTGATACTTTATTATTAATTTAATATAAGTATATACTATAATATTTGATGTTATGTAAGCATTTTCTTGAGGGGTGACTTTGTTCGATGGCTTAATCTACAGGACAGCTTGCGCTACTTGTATAAAGATATTTTGCTTCTTTTTCTTTTACGCTTCGTAATTCACATGTTGCAAAGATTCTGCTACTGGGTGGGAACAGTGATCAAGTGAGACTGACTTTAGGGTTTTAATAAAATGTGGGAATGATGAAATTATGTTTATCTTATGCGAAGAAGTATTCCAAATTTGTACCGCACTGTTTGTAGAGGAACTTTTATAAGCCTGTGTCCTTATTGATTGGATATGGTACTTTCCTTTTCGTGGATGATGGAGGAAATGTGCGTTTTAATAGAGCTAACGTGGGAATTCTACACGCTCCCGTTGAGTAAACAGTGTGATTTGCGAACTAAAAACATCCCTCAACTGCCGCTGGAGTGCGCTGCGATCGCGTATACCACGTTGGGGGCCACGTACCATATGCACAAGTCGCATCGTTCCTGCGCGTTCAGCAGCATGTTGAACTTGGCACGCTCAACGTTAACGTTCAACAGCACGGTCCGTGTGCCAACAGCTTAAGAAGTAAATTCAACGGGACGCTGCTGAAAACGCGGTTCGATTAACTGTATATGTGTACAGAGAAATCAGGGCAAAAATAGACTATAAAAGAGGAAACGCTTAGCAAATAGGTGGGATTTAGCACAGAACGTGCTTGGAACTTAAATAAGAGAATTGTTGTGGGCGCTAAGCTCCCTATTCAAAGGCTGCCTGCGACGACGGCGGAAGTATTTGGAGAATGCCGCAGCGGTCGCCTTCTGGACGGGCGGTTAGGTTTTTCGGCATCGGTCTCGGCCGGACCCCTCGCCGGCGTCCGTATGAAGATCGCATGATTACAGCGCAGCGCTGCCGAAGGAATATGGCACTCGCTACCTGCTCGCTTCCAATCTTGCTCAGTCACGACCAATAACAACTCGCGGTATATCCAATTAGAATCCTTTAGTCCGACAACAAGTCCACCAACACTGGCCTTGGGCATGCTCGCCGGCCACCTATAATTTTAAACATGATCACTAATCACATTCGCTTTATGAACTTAGAGGATAATGATTAGTCTATTCAGAGGGACTGGCTGGTGAAAGCGGCGGCGGTGGTGGGAGGCAAAGAGCGCCTCCTCGCCATGTATACACTTCTTAGCCGCGGGAGCAGTCATTTAACACTATTATACTGTCGTGTTCGCATGGACTTCTGTTTGAAGTGCCGCTACCGACTATAATACCAGTGAGCTCCTCTGTAAAACGCGAATGCTTTGTGTGTACCCTCGGTGGAGCACTTGTGTGTCTCCGGCGCGTTCCGAGAGTCACGGTCCTTTATCCGGCGCCCGCTGACTCAGCGCATGCCTCATCCCCCCCTTACACAGTCCCAAAGGATTCGCAAGAATTCTACGCCTCCGACTGCCGGAATGCTCATACAGCAAGTCCCGCGCTCGTTTCACTTGTGGAACTCTTCATTCTCCATCACTGCAAAGAGAAGTTACGCATTTTTTGACTAATCCTTTTTTCATGATTTGCTAGGCAATACGGGAGCGTCACGGGGTTACTAAGTGATTCGAAACGGAAAATCGCGTCAACTGGACATCTGTGATTCCGTGGAAAGGACACGGTGCAAAATCCGACTCACAGCGTTCGACTGGTTGCAGGAATACAATCGACGACTTGTTACTTTACCTTAGAGCAGTTTCCCATAATCATCCCGGCTGATCTCAAAGTCTTGCTTCATTCTCAGAGTGCGTTTCACCAACTATTGGTTTGACAAGACAGTACCTCATACGCCGATTTAAGACAGCGGCGACTATAAAAGTTTCGTGACAACCACACGCAGCGTTTACATCACTGGACTTCAGTGTGCACGTCTCTTAGTACACATTTCAAATATCTCTCACCTCGAAGATTAAAACTGTGTGCCCGACCGAGACTCGAACTCGGGACCTTTGCCTTTCGCGGGCAAGTGCTCAACCAACTGAGCTACCGAAGCACGACTCACGCCCGGTACTCACAGCGTTACTTCTGCCAATACCTCGTCTCCTACCTTCCAAACTTTACAGAAGCTCTCCTGCGAACCTTGCAGTTTCATATCAGCGCACACTCCGCTGCAGAGTGAAAATCTCATTCTGGAAACATCCCCCAGGCTGTGGCTAAGCCATGTCTCCGCAATATCCTTTCTTTCAGGAGTGCTAGTTCCGCAAGGTTCGCAGGAGAGCTTCTGTAAAGTTTGGAAGGTAGGAGACGAGGTACTGGCAGAAGTACAGCTGTGAGTACCGGGCGTGAGTCTTGCTTCGGTAGCTCAGTTCGTTGAACACTTGCCCGCGAAAGGCAAAGGTCCCGAGTTCGAGTCTCGGTCGGGCACACAGTTTTAATCTGCCAAGAAGTTTCATATCAGCGCACACTCCGCTGCAGAGTGAAAATCTCAATCTCTCACCTCATCTCTGTCGCAACACGAGAGCTTAATTAACTAGCATCTAAACTGTACCCACGAAAAAATAAATAAAATAAAAAAGATAAAAGGACAAGTGCCAGTGCCGCGCTGAGCGTTCCATACAAACTTAATTATATTTTATTATTATTATTTTCGATTTTTCCCATTTAAGAGAGCGATTGAACTTGAGGAGTCATGATTTCTTCTTCTTTCTTCGTTCTTCCCAAATTCTCTTCATACGTTCCTCTCTTGCGTTCTTCCGACCATCGTTTTCCCGTTTGTTCTCCGTGTGTTCTTGTTTAAGTGTGTGTTTTTTATGATATTTCTTAACAGTTCTCTATCGTTTATGTTGTCTTGTGTGATCCTCAGTTCTTTAATATCTTCTTCTGTTTCAGTGATCCACTTTGTCATGTTTTTGCTCTTGTTTACTATCTCAAAGATTTGGCTTGTGAGCCTGCGTTTATTCGTCCTGCTGATATGTCCATAAAATTTCATCCTTCTCTTTCTATATATTTATTTATTTATTTATTTACTTATTTATTGTTCTGTGGGACCAAATTAAGGTGAAGTCTCCATGGTCATGGAACGAGTCAATACATGAAATTATAACACGATAGTAGAAACAGATAAAATGAAATACAAGAAAAGTATTCAGGCGACAATTCGTAAGTTTAAATAAAGAAAATCAACAATGTGACACTGGAATTTGCTTAATTTTTCAGCTCTTCCAGGAGCTCCTCGACAGAATATAAAGAGTGAGCCATGAGGAAACTCTTCAGTTTAGATTTAAAAGCGTTTGGGCTACTGCTAAGATTTTTGAGTTCTTGTGGTAGCTTATTGAAAATGGATGCAGCAGAATAGTGCACTCCTTTCTGCACAAGAGTCAAGGAGGTGCATTCCACATGCAGATTTGATTTCTGCCTAGTATTAACTGAGTGAAAGCTGCTATCTCTTGGGAATAAGCTAATATTGCTAACAACAAACGACATTAAAGAAAATATATATTGTGAGGGCAATGTCAGAATTCCCAGACTATTGAATAGGGGTCGACAAGAGGTTCTCGAACTTCCACCACATATAGCTCGAACAGCCCGTTTTTGAGCCAAAAATACCCTTTTTGAATCGGAAGAATTACCCCAAAAAATAATACCATATGACATAAGCGTGTCAAAATATGCAAAGTAGACTACTTTTCGTGTTGAACTGTCACTTATTTCAGATACTGTTCTAATGGTAAATAAAGCAGCATTTAGTTTCTGTACAAGATCCTGAACATGGGCTTTCCACAACAGCTTACTATCTATCCGAACGCCTAGGAACTTGAACTGTTCCGTCTCGCTTATAATGTGCCCATTCTGTCTGATCAAAATATCAGTTCTTGTTGAATTGTGAGTTGGAAACTGTAAAAACTGAGTCTTACTGAGATTTAGCATCAAATTATTTTCCACAAGCCACGAACTTATTTCATGAACTACATTATTTGATAATGTTTCAGTATTACACTCAAGATCCCTCACTACCAAGCTGGTGTCATCAGCAAACAGAAATATTTTTGAATCACCTGTAATACTAGAAGGCATATCATTTATATAAATAACAAACAGCAGTGGCCCCAGCACCGACCCTTGGGGAACGCCCCACTTAACAGTGCCCCATTGGGACTGAACATCACTACCACTCTCAATATTGCGGAGAATTACCTTCTGCTTTCTGTTCTTAAAGTAAGAGGCGAACCAATTTTAAGCTACTCCCCTTACTCCACAATGGTCCAACTTCTGCAGTAATATCTTGTGGTCAACACAGTCAAAAGCCTTCGTTAAATCAAAGAAAACACCTAGCGTTCGCAACCTTTTATATAATCCGTCCAAAACCTCACAGAGAAAAGAGAATATAGCATTTTCAGTTGTTAAACGATTTCTAAAACAAACTGTACATTTGACAGCAAATTATGTGAATTTAAATGCTCCAGTAACCTTGTACATACAACCTTCTCGATAACTTTAGCAAATATCGATGGCATAGAAATAGGTCTATAATTGTCAACATTATCCCTGTCTCCCTTTTTGTAAAGTGGCTTCACTACCGAGTACTTCAATCGGTCAGGAAACCGACCACTCCTAAAGGAAAAGTTACAGATATGACTAAGTACTGGGCTAACATACATAGAGCAATACTTCAGTATTCTGCTAGATACCCCGTCATATCCATGAGAGTTCTTGGTCTTTAGTGATTCAATTATTAAGTCAATCTCCCTCTTGTCAGTATCATGGAGGAGCATTTCAGGTAACAGTCTCGGAACACTTTTTTCTACGAGCGCCATATGATTCCCTGTTGGGACTAGGTTTCTATTTAGTTCACCTGCTATATTCAGAAACTGGTTATTAAATACTGTATATATATGCGACTTATCAGTAACACGGACATTCCCACTACTCACTGATTCTATATCCTCAACTTGTCTCTGCAGACCAGCCACTTCCTTTACGACTGACCGTATGGTTTTAATTTTATCCTGAGACTTAGCTATTTTATCTGCATACCACATACTTTTTGCCTTACAATACTGTTTGTAATGGGCTGCTGCAATTAGATTTTGACTGTTTCTAACGTTTTGATATAATTGCCACTTTGTTCTACAGGATATTCTTATCCCTCTAGTCAGCCACCCAGGCTGCCTGTTTGTGCTAGTACCCTGTTTTGAACGTTCTAACAGAAAGCAATTTTCAAACAGCACGAGAAAAGTCTTGAGGAAAGCATTATATTTATCGTCTACTGTATCAGCACTATAAACATCTTGCCACTCTTGATCCTTGATAAGGTTTACAAGGGCCTCTACAGCAACTGGATCAGCTTTCCTAAAAAGTTGATAACTATATTTAACATGTGTAGCAGCACAAAAATCTTTTAGAGTTAAAACTTGTGCATCATGATCTGAAATGCCATTCACTTTTTTGCTAACAGAATGCCCTTCTAGTAATGAGGAATGAACAAAAATGTTGTCTATGGTTGTTCTACTGTTCCCTTGCACTCTCGTTGGAAAGAATACGGTTTGCATAAGATTATATGAATTAAGGAGGTCTATCAGCATCCTTTTCCTTGCACAATCACTTATACAATTAATACTGCAGTCACCACATATAATTAACTTGTATTTCCTATAAAGTGAACCAAGAACTTCCTCTAGCTTTAGCAAAAATGTTGTGAAATCGGAGTCTGGGGATCTATAAATAACAACAGTTAGAAGTTTAACTCCACTAAATTTAACCACACCTGCACAACATTCAAACACCTTTTCAGTGCAGTACTTTGAAACATCAATTGACTCAAATGGGGTACCGTTTTTCACATACATGGCTACTCCCCCACACCGCAAATAGCTCCTAGAAAAGCTGCCAGACAACCTGTATCCTGGTAAAGGAAGCCTCTGAATTATCTCCTTATTTAAGAAGTGTTCGGATATACCAATAATTTCACAGTCAACATCTGTTGTTGTTTCTATGTCTTTGTAAATCTCTCTACATGGTCTCTTCATCCAAATTCCTTCCCGAAACACTGGTCCATATATTTTCCTCAGAACTTTTCTTTCCTGCTTTCAATCTTCTGATCTTCTTATGAACATGAATCACTGTAGTTTCTGCAGCATAAATTGCTTCTAGTGGGACTACTGTGTTGAAATGCCTTAGTTTCGCATTGACAGAAATATATGTCTTATTATAGTGTTTCCAAGTGAGCTTATATGCTTTTTGTAATCTGGAGATTCTATCTTTATTGGCTATTGAGTTCAGTCCTGATGGTTGGATTATCTCTCCCAGATATCTGAAGTGGGCAACTTGTGCCACTTTCCCGTATTGAGTACTAATGTGGAGATTATCTACAGATTTGTTTTCCATGTACTGTGTTTTCTCTTAGGAGATTTGTAACCCAGTTTTCTGTGAGATTTCGTGTAGTTTTTCCAATGCAAGTTTGGCCTCCTCTCTATTGTTCGTTAGAATGGAAAGACCGTCCGCGAAAGCCAGATACTTCACGATGATTCTCTGCTCTTTTTTAATCCCAAGCTGAATTCCTTTTATTTCCTTTTCCCATGTCCTCACAATTTTTTCCAGAACCATGTTAAATAGAAGAAGGGACATTCCATCTCCTTGGCGAACACCAGTATGGATATGAAATGCTTCTGATGTTTCTCCAATGAATTCAACTTTGGAGGTTGTACCTGTTAATGCCTGTTGAATAATCGACCTTGTTTTCCTGTCAATCCTGAACTCCTCTAAAGTGTGGAATAATGATTGTCTATCTACTGAATCGTAAGCCTTTTTAAAATCGACAAAAGTTACCACAGCATTTCTACATCTTCTCATCTGCAAAATTGTTTCTAAGTTCCATCTCTGCAAGATCGACCTTTGCGAAACACTGCCTGGTACTCCCATATTAACTGGTCCGCATTTTCTTCTAGTGTGTTTAACAGGGCCTTTGGAAAGAATTTTGTGTATATATATAATAATAACAATAATAATAATAATCATTTCGTGTGGCCCAATGGCCTGTTACAAGTCTTTCTATTGGACACTACTTCTGCGATTTGCGTATCGCTAACCTACCCTAGTCGTCCAACCGTGGAAAGGGAACCTACAGTCTAACGTGGAATCCGAAACACGAGTTGTTTCTGGCGACTCCTCACATTGTTGGGACGTGAAGGCTAGATTAAAACTAAGACTGAAAAATCAGTGGTCCGACCGACATTCGATCCCACGACCGCATGGTTTCCAGGCACGAACTTCGCCGCCATACTACCATTTCCGACATTTAAGTGGATATTTCGTCAATAGGCTCTGGTGAGTGAGTTTGCGAGCACCAAAATATGTGACGTATATGTCCGTATCGTTTGACTGTATTGACTTAGAAGCTTAAATCATGTACTCCGCCAAGGTATCGTAGACCTTAGTGGTTGGTATAAATTTCAACTTGATATCTGTACTCGTTCCTGAGAAAAAGTGGTGTTTACAGGGGGTCGTATCTTTTGATGACAGTGACAGAGGGACCGCACCTGTTCGTCATCAACGATTTCGTCCAAATTCATGGTGTATGGAGGTATATGCCCGAAATGAAAGTGACAGAAGTGTGAGCTCCAGATGGCCAAGTGTTTAGGAAACAATAGCATTTTTGGCTCGAGTCGGTTCAGACACGAGATATTTATGTTACTTTAGTTTTCAGCCAGCGGATAGCGCAACATGAAAAATAGAGAACGGTAGCCCGAGAGACATGAGAGCTACTCCCTTTGCGAAAACCTTTTTCTTATTTTCAATTTTTGCGTTACTTACATTGCAAGTAAACCGAAATAATGCTCAGAGTGTTATTTATTAATGTGTTCATAAAAGGAATGAAATGGAAAGACAAAAGAAAATTTGGAATTGCAAATAAATTTCCAAGAAAGGACTGTAGGCGCCGGCCGGGGTGGCCGAGCGGTTCTAGGCGCTACAGTCTGGAGCCGCGCGACCGCTACGGTCGCAGGTTCAAATCCTGCCTCGGGCATGGATGTGTGTGATGTCCTTAGGTTAGTTAGGTTTAAGTAGTTCTAAGTTCTATCGGACTGATGACCTCAGAAGTTAAGTCCCATAGTGCTCAGAGCCATTTGAACCATTTTTTGACTGTAGGCTACTTATAGCGTTCACAAGGACTCTGTAAATATCTGTCTAAGAAGAGATTGTTGTTAAAGCTTGCAGCACTTCGTATTCCGTTAGTTTCATATCGATCTTCGAGCAGCCCTCGGCAGCTAAAAGTGAACAACAGGTTCCCAGTGCAGGTAAAATCGGCCCATCGGCCGTTGGGGACAGTGCTACGCCCATTCCCTTACCAATATTCGAACTGAGCTGATGCGTCAAGCGTGGTTATCTGCCACAATGTGCAATGAGAGAGAACCTTTTATGAACGTAAATCAAGTTTGATTTTCTATAGAAACTTTGAAACAACCATGTAATTCTAAAACTGCTGCGTTTACAAAATGTGCAAGATGCCGAGAAAATTACAGCTTCCTCCGTTTTTACGATGAATATCACCCCAGCACGGGTAAATCATCAACTGTAATATAATAAAAGTAGCTAATTTTATGTACAAAGTTCTTGTGTGCGCCGTACAGTCCCTTCCTGGAAATTTAGTTGAAATACCAAATTTCACTTTTCTTTTGCTTTCTATGCCGTTTTATGAAAATATTAATAAATACAATATATGTAGACTTATTTCAGTTTATTTACAATGTAAATCAGTTAAAAACTGAAAATAAAAAGTAATATTTCCACGAAGGCCCTCACGATGTTCTCTACCCTTTCCTCTGTGCCAGCCGCTGCTTAGGAACTACGCTAACATAAACTGACGGAAAAATATCGTAACACCGAAAAGTAATTAATGTAGAGTAATGAAATGTCTGGAATACACTTGTCTAGGTATTGTATTTAAGTGATTAACATTGCAAGATCAATCGTTAATGTAAGTGCGAGATAAGTCATGAAATGCTGGTTCACTAATGACTAGCGAAACCGACAGAATGCTGAATGCAAGCATGCAAACGTGCATGCACTGTGCTGCAAAGATGCCGGATGTCAGTTTGTGCGATAGAGTTCCATGCCTGTTACAATTGGTCGGTCAATACAGGGAAGGTTAATGCTGTTTGAAGATGACGCTGGAGTTGTCCTCCGGTGATGTCCCATATGTGCTCGACTGGAGACAGATCTGGAGATCGAGCAGGCCAACGCAACATTTCGACAGTCTGTAGATCATGTTGGATTATAACAGCGGTATGTGTGCGAGCGTTATCCTGTTGGAAAATATCCCCTATAGTGCTGTTAATGAATGGCAGCACTAGAGGTCGAAGCACTAGACTGGCGTACAAATTTGCAGTCACGATACTTAGGACAACCACGATAGTTCTCACGCTGTCATACGAAATCGCACCCAGACCATAACCGTAGGTGTAGGTCCAGTATCTCTAGTACGCAGACAGATTGGTTGCAGGCGCTCAACTGGCCACCTTTTTACCAACACACGGCCATTACCGGCACCGAGGCAGAACTAGCCTTCATCAGAAAATATAACAGACCTCCACCCTGCCCCCCAATGAACTCTCGCTTGACACCATTGAAATCACAAAAGGCGTTGGTTTGGAGCCAGTGGAATGCGCGCTACAGGACGTCTAGATCTAAGCTTTTCTTGAAGTAACCAATTTTTAACAGGTCTTTGAGTCAGTGTGATACGCCGAACACAATGGTCCTCCCTCTCGGTAATGTCACGTGGCCGTTCGAGCCCGGTCATCCTGCGACCGTACATTCCCATGACCACCACTGCTAGCAATCATGTACAGTGGCCACATTCCTGCCAAGTCTTTCAGCAGTATCCCAGAAAGAAGATCCAGCTTCTCGTAGCTCTGCCACACTGTCTCGTTCAAACTCAGTAAAGTGTTGACAGTGGCACCTTTGTCGCCTTGAAGGCATTCTTGACTAACTTCAACTCTCCACGTCCAGCTCAAAGGTTACTGACGTTCACGGCCGCTACAGTGTATGTTTAAAGCAAACCCGATCTGCATCCTCATAGTGACGAGTGGGCGATATCTGAATATACATCATGTTCCAGATGTAGAAAAACGTCTACCGACATTCGTTTATGTCGCACAACTCCTCCTTGCCGCTGCTATTTTTCCTTCCGTCAGTGAATATAGTCCATGCCGCGCCAGGCCCTCGTCAGAAACGCTATTTTTTATGAACGCTTGGCCATCTCTTACTCCCGCTGCAGTCACTTTCCTTTCTGGCCCAACCTTGCATCCATTAAAAATTTGGCGGAATTCGGTGATGATGGAGTAGACGCAGACCCCTAGTTAGAAGCTTAAAATGTTTAGACCGCCAAGGGACCGTGGACTTTAGTAAATGACGTAAATTTCAAACTGGTACGTCTATCCCTTCATGAGAAGAAGGGATATTAAGAGACGGACCGACAGACATACGGACAACAAAGCGAGGCTATAAGGGTTCCGTTTTTACCGATGGAGGTAAGGAACACTGGACACTCCCCAGACGCAATCAGTGATGACATCCACCTCCTGAAACAGCTTCCTTGCAGTCTACGCCGAGAACCGGATGGTTAGATTACAGTGCAGATACTCACAGAGGCCCATTGTGGGCTGTAATTATTATATGGCACCGAAAATTGGTAGATACGCTAATACCGATTTACGACAGAAAAAAATACACTACTGCCCATTAAAACTGTTACACCACGAAGATGATGTGCTACAGACGCGAAATTTAACCGACAGGAAGAAGATGCTCTGATATGCAAATGATTAGCTTTTCAGAGCATTCACACACGGTTGGCGCCGGTGGCGACACCTACAACCTGCTCACATGAGGAAAGTTTCCAACCGATTTCTCATACACAAACAGCAGTTGACCGGCGTTGCCTGGTGAAATGTTGTTGTGATACCTCGTGTTAGGAAGAGAAATGTGTACCATCACGTTTCCAACTTTGATAAAGGTCGGATTGTAGCCTATCGCGATTACGGTTTATCGTATCGCGACATTGCTGCTCGCGTTGGTCGATATCCAATGACTTTTAGCAGAATATGGAATCGGTGGGTTCAGGAGGGTAATACGGAACACCGTGCTGGATCCCAACGGCCTCGTATCACTAGCAGTCGAGATGACAGGCATCTTATCCGCGTGGCTGTAACGGATCGTGCAGCCACGTCTCGATCCCTGAGTCAACAGATGGGGACGTTTGCACGACAACAACCATCTGCACGAACAGTTCGACGACGTTTGCAGCAGCATGGACTATCAGCTCGGAGACCATGGCTGCGGTTACCCTTGACGCTGCATCACAGACATGAGTGCCTGCGATGGTGTGCTCAACGACGAACCTGGGTGCACAAATGGCAAAACATCATTTTTTCGGATGAATCCAGGTTCTGTTTACAGCATCATGATGGTCGCATCCGTGTTTGGCGACATTGCGGTGAACGCACATTGGAAACGTGTATGCGTCATCGCCATACCGGCGTATCACCCGGCGTGATGGTATGGGGTGCCATTGGTTACACGTCTCGGTCACCTCTTGTTCGCATTGACAGCACTTTGAACAGTGGAAGTTACATTTCAGATGTGTTACGATCCTTGCGAAACCCTACATTTCAGCAGGATAATGCACGACCGCGTGTTGCAGGTCCTGTACGGGCCTTTCTGGATACAGAAAATGTTCGACTGCTGCCCTAGGCAGCACATTCTCCAGATCTCTCACCAATTGAAGACGTCTGGTCTATGGTGGCCGAGCAACTGGCTCGTCACAATACGCCGGTCACTATTCTTGATGAACTGTGGTATCGTGTTGAAGCTGCATGGGCAGCTGTACCTGTACACGCCATCCAAGCTCTGTTTGACTCAATGCCCAGGCGTATCACGGCCGTTATTACGGCCAGAGGTGGTTGTTCGGGGTACTGATTTCTCAGGATCTATGCACCCAAATTGCGTGAAAATGTAATCACAAATCAGTTCTAGCATAATATATTTGTCCAATGAATACCTGTTTATCATCTGCATTTCTTCTTGGTGTAGCAATTGTAATGGTCAGTAGTGTAGTTCCAAGTTTGACCACCAGGTGCAAATACGGAGCTATGAATCCAACAAAGACGTCTATAAATGTTTGCATATGTAATGGATTGGGAACGGGTTGTGGACAGAAAAAGCGAAACAAGTGAAGAAAGCTAATGTTGATCTTTTATTAACGGCTATGTCTTGTCATTTGACAGCGTGGATGTCATACCTTCATACAGCCATGGTATAGCGCCAGATTTGCATCTGATGGCCAAAATTGGAAGCAATGTTTTTCAGTGTATATCGATTCAACATTACTGCATTAGCATACCTACCAAGTTTCGCTGCCATGACCTCTGTGAGTAGCTGCATTGTAATTATAACCACCCGATACAACTCCATGCTGTGTTCATGAGAAAACTGAAACACATGGTTTTGTCATCCTCATTTGTTCTCTCCAAAAATTTAAGGCCATGGAGATTTCTCTTCCTCTAATAGTGAAACAAATGTTTAATTCTTCTTAAATTAATCTTCTTTTCCTCTTCCTCTGGTTTTTGTCACTCATCTAACTTTATCCCTTCTCCTGTCTTTTTTCTTGTAGACCGCTGTCCTTCATGTTTCAGTCCTCTTCCTACATGTCCATTGCTGCTACTACCAATTGCCGCAGTAGTAACTCTTGTTATATTGTACCACATGTGTGGTAATGCATGTAACAGCAAAGCGTATAGAATTCCTGGTTAGTTCTAAATGTGGGTGATGTGGCTCGAATCTAAACAAGACAAATAAATTCCTAAAAAAGAAATAACAGAGAAAGATATAGCAGAACTCGATTTCCAACAGAATTACATGCTACACAAACAATGAACAAAACTAAGGCCACTTACCAGTTTGTTTTCATCAATCATATGGCTGGTTTGATGTGGAGCCGGTCTCCGTGACCGAGCGGTTCTAGGCGCTTCAGTCTGGAACCGCGCTGCTGCTACGGTCGCAGGTTCGAATCCAGCCGCGTTCATGGATGTGTGTGATGTTCTTAGGTTATTTAGGTTTAAGTAGTTCTGAGTCTTGGGGACTGATGACCTCAGATGTTAAGTCCCATAGTGCTCAGAGCCATTTTGTTTGATGTGGCCAGCGACGACTCCCTCTCTTGTTCCAGCCTCTTCATCTCAGAGTAGCACTTAAACCCAAACTCCTCAATTATTTGTTGGATATATTCCCATCTCTATCTTCCCCTACAGTTTTTACTCTCGAATCTTACAAGTTTGCATTAATGATCCACTAGCATGAAGCTCACGAAAGAGATTACCAGTTATGACTCTCTAAGACTATACAGGTGGGATCAATAAACGGTAAGTTTTCGGATGTTGAGCCAAGTTTCGATTTCATTTTTCAACAAATCATTTCTATGAGGGAATCAGTTGTTTCTGCCAGATGCTGTTGAATTACTGTGAGTATTCGTTGCACGGACACCAGCTAAACAGTGTAATCGGCGAGGTCCATCGTCGAAATACAGCGTGTAACGGGTATAAGTGCAGATATTGTTGTACCTTAATATGTACACACATCAATGTGCTTGTTGTTTTTATCAGCGTCCAAGAGCCTTCCCACAAACTCTTCCTAGACTTTACGATCTGATGTTTCCTGCTAGGTCGTACTGCACCACTAAGTGGACAACACCCATGAGTATAGACTAACTGTTTAGCGTCCACGCGTCCACATTTGAGCACCTGACCTACTTCCAGGGGAAAATAGGCATTATGACTTGCTCTTGTCACATGTACTTGGAGTTATTAACCAACCTAAAAACTTGTAATGGCTGGAATTGTTAGTCTGCATACGACGTAAATACTGACGTAATGCTATTCAGCACACCGTCTTCAATCACGAACAGAAATACCTGCACTTATATCCGTTACACGCTGTATTCGTTGAAAAAAAAATGGAATTGACATTCGGGATATGCATTACCTATTTATTCTACTCCGTTTTCTCGTTAACAACTATTGATCGTTATAGATAAAATTTACATTTATATAAATCATTATGACAATCGTTTCTATCGTGCTTTGCCAGGCGCTGGACACCAAAAAACACACAGCTGTTGATTTGCTCATTTGGACCGCCCTGTTTTGCTAAGAAGATGATGAAAACGTGAGTTACCTGAAACGCGAAGTCTTGTTTACTTCGCTGAATTTCACTCTATTATCTCCTATGGCGTCATATTTTGGGACAACTCTGTGCTCTGCAAAAAAATATTCGTAGCCCTGAAAAGGGCACTCAGCCAGATCTGCGGTGTCAGTTCGCGAACATAGTATAGGCCGTTGTTGAGATCTCTCAGAATTCTTACTCTTCCATCGCTGTACATATACTCCACCATGGGATTTGTTGCTGACATTATTCCGAAGAAATTGCAACATTCATCGGGTAAATCCAAAATGGAAAAATGATTTTCACTTGCACAACATTTAATTCAGCGTGGTACAGAAAATGAGGCACTGTTCACAAAGTCTCATTTTTAATAAGCTACGAACAAAACGAAAAAAAAAAAACTGGAGTGATTAACTCTAACTCTTCAAATTTATATTGGAAGGTTTCTTTGTGGTACACGCCTTCTATTCTGGAAACTAAATCCTCGCAATAGTTGAGAATCTATAACACTACCGTCTGCTACTGCTATACCATAACCTTAAAGTTGGAAGCAGGTCGTGAAATAAAACAATCTTGTTAAAGCAATTATGATATAAAGCAACAGAGCAGTGTTACCCTCTGAGAGGGATTTTGTTATGTTGACCGTGTTGTACCTAACGGAGATGGCTTATCGGAAGTGAAAGTCAGAATCAAACAATATTTTACATATCTACACTGTTCAAAGAATAAGGAAAACGGTCGCCAGCCTAATTAGGCAAGAGAATTATTGACATTCTTGTTCAAGAAAATAAGTATGAGTAACTTTAACGGACAAACACGACCTATACTTTGCCACACGCGAGTGCAATGAACTCTGACACCTGCATATGTTAACGTTAAGGACAGAACCAACAGCTAGAGCAGAACAAACTATTTACATAAATGTAACAGATAACAATACACACTATTACTTTCAGGACTTATTCAGACTGAATGGCCTTTATAACATTCCTATTAATATTCATTGTATAATCATAAATTGGACATAGGTTCAGTATTACTTTTCACACATTTTCCTAGCTGACAAAAAATTGTAAAAGTAGTTCACTGCAAAATTATGAACTGATAACAGGTTAAGTATCTCTCAACTAAATACTATTCTATTTAGAATGAAAGTTAAATGGAATTCACTAACAGGTTACTTCTCACTGTCCTTTGAATAAAGAAATTATTGTTTTCATAAATAGTGGTCTTTGTATTAATTGTTATTTATCATGAGCATAAGGGATAACCTGTGGATCTTATTACACTATTAATATGCACTTTCAATACCCAAAAGAAACAAGCGCTCAGCAAGCATGAGTATATAACTTTCCACAACTGCAGTTTCCACTTTTACTACAGTGAGACACAAAATTAACATATTTGTAAGATACTGACTCACCTTTTGCGATTTACAACAGGCATCAATGTGATCATTTACAAAGCAAAACTTTATAAGCCTCAGTCTTAAGTACTTTTAATTTTGAAGTTGGCAACCACATATTAACAAGCAGTTTTAATAGGAAAATTATTTTTAGCAAGCATCATTTACTTTAACTCATTCTCTTGCCAAATTAACTTTAACTTTCTTTTTACTGTGTTCAAGAGGTTGGTTCAAATGGCTCTGAGCACTATGGGACTTAACTTCTGAGGTCATCAGTCCCCTAGAACTTAGAACTACTTAAACCTAACTAACCTAAGGATACCACACACATCCATGCCCGAGGCAGGATTCGAACCTGCGACCGTAGCGGTCGCGCGGTTCCAGACCGTAGGGCCTAGAACCGCACGGCCACTCCGACCGGCCTTTATTTAATATAGTTCAACAATTGTCACCCTGTGTCAGTTCACGGCAGAATTAAAAATGTTTTACAAGCCAGAGCTGAGCCTCACCAAATTATACCTTTTGTCGATCTGGTAATTTTGTAAATGTTTTTGATTCAGGAATTACAAAAGACCGAAAGACAGCTGAATTTAGACTTCGGGAAGAATGGCCGTGGTGCTTTCGCTTTCGGTCAGCCGCTGTGTAAGGAACTCGGAAAAGGGGAAGTTAAGTGTTAGGCCGGTTACGATGGAAAGGCGCGCCCTGGCACGGAAGCGACATTTGAGGCGGTCGGTGTTGCGTGGAGCCCCCGGCTGGAGACGTGAGCGGAATGTGTCAGGGGTCAATATGATCGCACTACTTGGCCCTGACCCCGGCAGTGCAGGGGAGGGCAGCGGACTGCGCTCTGCGACCCGCGACACCGCCACAAAGACCGCCGCCGAGTTTGTCATCTAAGAGCCGGAAAGCGCGCCCCACATCACAAAAGCCCTCCAGCCACTGTCTTTAGGCAGTGTCAACGTGCTTCTAGCAAGTTCTCTACGCTCTTTGCCGCAGCGGTAAAAGCAGTCACGGCGAAGACATATGCCTATCTGCACTCGAACACATTCGGGGAAAGGCAAGCAAGACGAGTACAATACGAAAATTAAATTAGAATTGGCTGTTAGGGAGACGCTAATACATGTAACGAATTTTTACAAAAAGTGTGAATCGCCTAGAAGTTACACCCCTTTTGCAATGAAAAGCTAAAGAAACTGATACACCTGACTAATATCTTGTAGGGCCCCCGCGAGCACGCAGAAGTGCCGCTACACGACGTGACATGGACTCAGTTAATATCTGAAGTAGTGCTGGAGGGAACTGACACCAAGAATCCTGCAGGGCTGTCCATAAATCAGTAATATTACGAGGGGGTGGAGATCTTTTCCGAACAGCACGTTGCAAGGCACCTCAGATATGCCCAATAATGTTCATATCTGGGGTCTTTGGTGGCCATCGGAAGTGTTTATACTCAGAAGAGTGTTCCTGGAGCCAGTCTGTATCAATTCTGGACGTGAGAGGTGTCGCATTGTTCTCATGGAATTGCCCAAGTCCGTCGGAATGCATAATAGACATGAGTGGATGCAGGTGATCAGACAGGTGCTTGAGTGCGTTTTACCTGTCAGAGTAGTATCTAGACGTATCAGGGGCCCCATATCACTCAAACTGCACACGCCCCACACCACTACAGAGCCTCTACCAGCTTGAACAATCCCCTGCTGAGATGCGGGGTCCATGGATTGATGTGGTTGTCTGCATAATCGTACACGTCCAACCGCTCCATACAATTTCCAGTCTTCAACAGTCCAGTGTTGGAGTAGACGGGCTCACACACTCACTCAGAACTGCCACCGATGAGTGCGAGTAAATGTGGCATACGGATTAACTTTACACAAAACATGAGAACTGTGGATGTTGAAGACCGCGTAAAGCCCGAACGTTGTTTTTTCTGCAAACAGAACAGAGGATAGAAATATCTGGTGGCTTTGACATTGGACCAGGTACCATTGCAAAAACTGTGCTCTGACTAGATAATCATCTGGTTCCAGGCTGTGCACACGCTGTAAGTGAAATGGATTTACAATTGATCATGAAGGACGATTCTTACATTCGCCTGATTCGTCCCCATGTTATGTGCAATTGCACCAGTGCTGAGACTGATCACGCGCTCTACCGGATTATAAATTCTCGCAGGTATTATGACATCAGAGAAAAATGTTTGTTTTGGTGTCATGCAGCCTCCCAGAGTTTACCAGTTTAAATAATTTCCACCCTGTTTTAATTCACCCTATTTTCAACAGTGCCACAATTCCGATAGCTTGCTGCATCTGCCGTAAAATTTAAAACACCTGGAAATACCTACAATCTGAGACGAACTCTGCATTGACTAGAAAGCTAGCTAATAGAAAATAAAAGTATTTTTATTTTTATTTTATTATTCTGTTAAAATGCAACTGGTATCAATACAGTACAAAGCGAACGGTTTTGTACAACATTTTTTTAACGACCGTGTTTACTGACCTGTAGAAATATTCCTTGAAATATCCACACCACCTCTCGGCATGTAACACAACCCAAGACTTCCCGGAGATTTAGTTAGTATGAAGATGATAAATCTGTAATTAGATTTCACATTATATATGGCGTACCATCTCGTAGGTCCAGTTTTCTCATTTTGTGAAACGTTTCGCTGATAGCATCTACATTATGCAACAGCCAGAGGAGAACCGAGGCACGCGAAACAATTAGTTTTATGTGTGAGAATGAGATAAGTGGTAATAACTTATGATGGACGGGTAAGATATCATAGCAGAGGAGGAATGTTTGCGAGTGAGATATATTGTTATTCTAACAGGATGCATTTCGTGGCGTAAAATATTGCCATCAGATGTAGCTTTTTCTTGTGATAATCGATGCTTAATACTTATTCAGAAGAATTTAAGATCCAGAAAAGGACACAGATTCTCGTTTCGGCGGTGTTATAATTGCTTGATTGTAGGACATGTAACGATTGTTAAATGGGGTGAAATGTACGTACTGTAAGACATTTTAGCACGTGGCACAAGTTTGAAAAATGGTTCAAATGGCTCTGAGCACTATGGGACTTAACATCTATGGTCATCAGTCCCCTAGAAATTAGAACTACTTAAACCTAACTAACCTAAGGACATCACACAACACCCAGTCATCACGAGGCAGAGAAAATCCCTGACTCCGCCGGGAATCGAAACCGGGATCACAAGTTTGACACCACTCAGGCGACTTGAGCGTCGATAAAGACGAAATGATGATGAGGATAACACACTTACACAGAGCCGGCCGGGATTCGATCATGGGATCCCACGGTAGAGAGTCAGATACGGTAACCACAAGAGCACGAGCTGCTGACGTTAAATGAGGTAACGAATGTACAAAAAGAGTTATTGCAGATTGAAAAATCTGTAGCTAATGTTTGTGCTACATCGTACTAAACTTTAGCTCCAGTGGCTTGCTGGAGGCTATGTATCTCCCGGTGCTCGATTCTTTTTGCCAGTGGTTCCTCCAGGTAGCTACAAGACAGTATCTATTAGAATCACTGATTCTCCCTGCATGCGTCCATGTCCGAAGGAACATTGCATCGTAATTAGGAATAACACAGGCACCGCAATTTCGTAATTATCGTCAAACACCGGTCAAGCGACTTCTAAGTAAAATGTCTCCTCTATATGAAAATATACGAGGGTAATCCCAAAAGTAAGGTCTCCTATTTTATCATAAGTACAGAACTCTGTTTGTGTGGCAGTTGGTCACACTGTCGTGAAGAGTGCTTCCCGCTCTGTGTGTAAACATGCGCACGCCGCGCTGGGGCGCTGTCTTGGCTTGGCAGTCGTTGAGAATGGAGCTCCCGTTGGATGTTACTGCCCAGTGCGAATTGCGCGCAGTTATTCTGTTTTTGAACGCAAAGGGCACTGTGCCGATTGAAATCCATCGCCAATTGACGGAAGTGTATGGTGAGTCGTGCATGGATGTCAAAAATGTTCGTGAGTGGTGTAGAGAGTTTGCAGCTGGTCGGACCGAAATTCACGACGAACAAAGGAGCCGGAGACGTCAGTTTCTGAGGAGACAGTGTTGAAGGTTGAGCAAAGCAAGCGTGAAGATCGGCGGACCACCCTGGATGACCTCTGCACGTTGGTTCCTGAGGTTTCCCGAAGCACCGCTCACAGAATTTTAACGGAAACATTGAACTACCGGAAGATGTGCGCAAGATGAGTGCCACGCATGCTGACTGAGGAGCACATGCGGCAACGAGTTGATGCTTCTCGCGCATTTGGTTCAAATGGCCTTGAGCACTATGGGACTTAACTTCTGAGGTCATCAGTCCCCTAGAACTTAGAACTACTTAAACCTAACTAACATAAGGACATCACACACATCCATGCCCAGGCAGGATTTGAACCTGCGACCGTAGCGGTCGCGCGGTTTCAGACTGTAGCGCCTAGAGCCGCTCGGCCACCCCGGCCGGTCCCGCGCATTTCTTCACCGCCTTGCAACCGAATAGGACAACTTTTTGGACTCAATTGTCAAGGGTGACGAAACCTGGGCATACCACTTTACACCTGAGACCAGGCAACAATAACGCCAGTGGCGGCATCCTTCTTCGCCAAAGCAGCGGAAATTCAAACAGTCTGCCGGTAAAGTCATGACAACCGTTTTATGCCCACTGGGACCACAATTAAAGCTGACAGGTACTGTGAGACTCTGAAAAAACTCAAACGAGCAATTCAGAACCGGAGAAGAGGAATGTTGAGCAAGGGCGTACACATTCTCCATGACAACGCTCGCCCCCACATCGCTCGGCAAACCGTTGCTCTCCTGCAACAGTTTCAGTGGAACATAATCGCCCACCCACCCTATAGTCCTGACTTGGCGCCCAGTGACTATCACTTGTTCCCTAGGTTAAAAGAACAGTGGGCCGGAAAGCGATTCAGCTCCGCTGACGAGGTGAAAGAAGAGGTTCATAACTTTCTGAACAGCATGACGGCGAGCTGGTATGACATCGGCAACAAAAACTGCCACAGCGTCTACAAAAATGCATCGACATAAATGGTGATTATTTCGAAAAATAGCTAAATGTTCAAGCTGTAAACTGACGTAAACCATTGTGAAATAAACAGGTCTATGCACTTATAAAAAAATAGGAGACCTTACTTTTGGGATTACCCTCGTACATAATGGACGTACGAGTACAGGTTATAGACATACTGTTGACGACATTGAATTTTGGGTCTGGCTTTGAGTCATGCTCGCATAGCCTAAGCCGAAGGCTACCGTTGGCGAGAAGCAGGAAGTAAGGGTTCTAGTCCCGGCCTTGCACAAATTTTCATTGTTGTCATTCCTTCTGTGTCGGCTACTGAAGGAGTCAGCACAGGCACAAAGAAGGAAGGAGAGACGGTGCGATCGCCGGTGGCAGGAATCCAAAATGATCTGCCATTCAACTTTCTAATTAATACGACACTTTATTTCTAAAACGGAAATAAACTTGATTCCTGCGCCTCCTAGATGCAAGTACTTTTATCTACAGTATTACTATTCACAGAACGCAGGCTAAGTATCGTTTTCCTATTACGCAGTACTGATGGTCACGACGTCTGCGACCGAACTGAGGCCAACCAGCGACGGACGGCTCGTTAAATCAGCATTGACAGGGCCCACTTAACTCTGTCTTCCTGGAGGTGTGGCGCTGCTCGCTCTTCCAGTTGATTTAAATGGCTCGGAGCACTATGGGACTTAACATCTGTGGTCATCAGTCCCCTAGAACTTAGAACTACTTAAACCTAACTAACCTAAGGACATCACACACATCCGTGCCCGAGGCAGGATTCGAACCTGCGACCGTAGCAGCCGCGCGGTTCCGGACTGAGCGCCTAGAACCGCTAGACCACCGCTGCCGGCTCTTCCAATTTGCGCGCGGGTCTTCGCCATCTTGATGCCGTTTCGCAGGACTATGCTGGTTAGTGTGCAGTCGTTGCTTTAGAACTGCATAATTCCATCATGCAACTGACTGGCGTTCATATTCGCAACTGCGAATACATTTCATGTAGAGAACACTGAACATGTCTTGCGCCAGTCTCACGACAATTATAAACCGATGTCATTTAGCTTTTTACGCGGCCTTTGGACCCAGGACACTTAAAAACCGATTTCGTTTTGCTTTTTATGCTGCTTTTAGCCTCGAGACAATTAACAATCGATTTTTTCCGTCCTAACACTGCCACAATTGTTCACTGCCGAACTTGCGCAGTCAAACTATAGCCTTCGTTCACGGAAGTGTCATCTGTCTATGCAACTCAATGAAAGTAAGTTTGTTTTTTGCCACAAGCGTTTCGCATTTTTTGTTTGTGAAGCATCTTCAGTGACATGTAAAGCACGTTTCTTTTTATGCATCTAATATATGTATTATGCAGAAGTTACAATATGTTACTATGTCACATTTTATCACGATTTTCTCTTGTTTTTTCAGATTAGAAACAACTTTTGTTGCTTCCGATTTCCAGTGTTGTTAGTCCTTATTACTCCACTGACAGTACTGAAAATTGTAAGCAACACCAAACAATAATTTAACACCCGATATTTGTGCTACAAAGCCGGCCGGAGTGACCGAGCGGTTCTACGCGCTACAGTCTGGAACCGCGCGACCGCTGCCTCGGGCATGGATATGTGTGATGTTCTTAGGTTAGTTAGGTTTCAGTAGTTCTAAGTTCTAGGGGACTGATGACCTCAGACGTTAAGTCCCTTAGTGCTCAGAGCCATTTGAACCACTTTTTTGTGCTACAAAAGTTGTTTCTAATCCGAAAAACAAGAGAAAAATGTGACAAAATGTAACATAGTAACATATTGTAACTACTACGTAATACATTTATTAATGTATACAAAGAAACATGTATTACAGGCCATTGAAGATGTTTCATAAATAAAAGAAGCGATACGCGTATGGCAAAAACCAAACTGCCCTTCATTTAGTTGCATAGGCAGGACACACTTCCAAGAATGTTGAAGTAACTAGCCGGCTGAAGTGGCCGAGTGGTTCTAGGCACTACAGTCTGGAACCGCGCGACCGAGACGGTCGCAGGTTCGAATCCTGCCTTGGGCATGGATGTGTGTGATGTCCTTAGGTTTGTTAGGTTTAAGTAGTTCTAAGTTCTAGGGGACTGATGACCTCAGAAGTTAAGTCCCATAGTGCTGAGAGCCTTTTTTTTTTTTTTTTTTGAAGTAACTAAGAAACGCTGTAAAACGAAAGAAATTACGATATAGCTTTCGTATTGCGATTTGTGTCATTAGTAACCTACTCCATTTACGTTAAGACGCTTGCAACGCCATCTGTTGGTCAATTTTTTCCTCTTTGTCAGTAAGACGCATTTCAAATTTGGCGTCATTCTGAGCAGCGGTTGTCATTCTACATCATTTTGAAACTGGAACTGTAATTATGGACATCCTGTACACTATACATATAATTACTTCAGCTGCATTTCAGGACACAGGTTGCTGATCAGTTATATCTACACTTCACATTGTAAATGTCAAGTCAAATAGCAATGCTCATTTTAATTATCTTGAAGACGTCGTAGTTGCTATTGCTCATTGTCCTGAAATAAAAATGGGTACGACTCGCTGCAAAAGCCTAGGTTTTATTAGGTTTAAGAACAATATTCCTTTCTCTTCCTGCCATTCATGTTGTGGAGTGATTCTTTCATTAAGCTATATGGCCCATAATGAAGTACTGTTGCGTTACCAAACAGGTAACGTCGAAATAATCCTGACTGTAACACTTCTGAAAGTACCGCATTCATATTTTGTCTCACTTGAATAATCACAGTTCAGTTTCTCACATTTCTTGACCATCTATAATACTTTTTGCATACATTTCACATGGATGCAATGGAGGCAAGTTACAGTCTTGCCTCCTCACATCTGTCCAATACCAACACACAAAACAGACTTTCTTCTGACTCCCCTGCCACATTACAACTGCTACATTCAAACTACAGGGAGTAACATAAGCAAAAGATACAAAAGTTATTTATCGATAGATCATAGATTATAATTTAACTGAAATGATTTCTACGTAGAAATTATTGTTTAAATCTTGAGCACAATTTCTGTGAATTATATATTGTTTCGTAATTACTGAAAATAATTTTTAATAATATACTCTAATTTAAGCTTTCAGATATTCGTAAACTTCCATAGAGAAAATCTGATATTCAACAGCTAAAAATACCATAAGAACAAGAAATGTATCGAGAGTGTACATTAGACGCAGTGGTATCACTATCCACTGTAGCACAGGAACTACAGAGGTGTATGCTAATTTCAACAGCCATCACTCAATATCTGATACTGTTCACGCCACTTATATATCCTACAAGGCCAGGTCACAACACAGAACGCAGACAACACTAATGCACTCTTGTGGCCGTTCTACCTGTCACATAGAATTATAACTCAAATCATTTACCTACCAGCCGATGTTTTGTACGTGCACGAAGTTACATTGACCTCCATACATCACTGTTGTGTAAAAAAAACTGGTATGTAGACACTTGTTTCTCATTTTTGGTCACTAGATGGAGCCACATCTCGTTATTCCAGAAGAGCCAGCCCAGTGAAGTTGTAAATAGTTGCTTTAGTTATTTTGTTTATTTCAGCTCTGCATTCATCGGAAAAGAATGAATGAAAAACATTTCGTGACACTGTTGCTAGCAATATGACTTTGGACTGTGTGTTGTTCCATGAATTGAATTTAACAGTAGAAAAAATTATTTTAAAAACGTATACCTTTTACTTGATTGTAAAGTCGTGTTGATCTCAATAGAAGCATTAAAGGGCATTAATAATTTATCAAAATAATGAGGAAATGACAGCAGATGTGGTAGGAGTCGCCAAGTCGAAGTTTTGCCTGGGAGCCATTTACCCTTGCTATCTCACTGCCCTTATATAGCCCCAGGTTCCAGATTTCTGAAAGTATACAATGGACAGCCTCACAGTAATTTTAGTTGACAGCATGGTTCATGTTTTGCTGACCACCCTATGCTGTTTCGTTGGATACCATGTGTAATAGGCAAACATCTATCCAGACCATCACACAGGAATTCCAAAGTGCATCAGGATCGACTGCAAGTACTATGACAGTTGGGCGGGAGGTGAGAAAACTTGGATTTCATGCCGCGCGGTCTCAGGAGCTGCAGTCATGGACTGGGCGGCTGGTACCGGCGGAGGTTCGAGTCCTCTCTCGGGCATGGGTGTGTGTGTTTCTCCTTAGGATAATTTAGGTTAAGTAGTGTGTAAGCTTAGGGACTGATGACTTTAGCAGTTAAGTCCCATAAGATTTCACACACATCTGATCGATTTTTTTTTTTTTTTTTATTTCATGGTCGAGCGGCTGCTCATAAGCAACACATCACGGCGATAAATTCCAAACGACGCCTCGCTTGGTGTAAGAAGCATAAACTTTGGGCGACTGAACAGTGGAAAACCGCTGTGTAGAGTGACGACTCACGGTACACAATGTAGCGATCCGATGGCAGGGTGTTGGTATGGTAAATGCCCGGTGAACGTCACCTGCCAGAGTGTGTAGTGCCAACAGTAAAATTCGGAGGCGTTGGTGTTATGGTGTGGTCGTATTTTTCACGGAGGGGGCTTGCACCCATTGTTGTTTTGAGTGGCACTATCACAGCACAGGCTTAACATTGATGTTTTAAGCACCTTCTTTCTTCTCACTGTTGAAGAGCAATTTAAGGGATGGCGATTGCACAGCAACATCTCTGTAATGGACTGGCCTGCACAGTGTCCTGACGTGAATCCTACAGAACACCTTTGGGATGTTTTGAAACTCCGACTTCGTGTCAGGCCTCACCGACCGACGAATGGGCTGCCATTCCCCAAGAAACCTTCCAGCACCTGATTGAACGTATGCCTGAGAGAGTGGAAGCTGTCATCAAGGCTAATGGTGGGCCGACACCATATTGAATTCCAGCATTACCGATGGAGGGCGCCACGAATTTGTAAGTCATTTTCAGCTATGTGTCCGGATGCATTTGATCACATAGTGTATATAGAAGGTCCCACAGTCACAAGTAATTTTATATCTTCTACTCTTTTCCAAAGCTGGGGTGCTGTCTTTACCACTGGGCAAAATGTAACTAACAGTGCTGTGCTTATAAAATTATTGTAGAATGCTACACCCATGTTGTTTGTGTTTCATTTATAATTTTTGACAAAATTAGTTGCAAAATGGTTTACTTCCTATGGATTACATAAGTTCACGACAAGCTTGTTTCGGTATTGTGCCATTAGCAAGTGTTCCTGTTGACATTACGTTTATGTATCATTTTATTCTATGTCTACGTAATGCTACTATTAGATGTCTTATTATACTTGCATCTCGATGGAGTGACTTCCATAAATCATTTTGGAATATAATTTTCCTTTATGTACTATGTTGTTAACATAGGTCACATATTTACTTTCTATAGAGGAATAAAAGGAAAATTTCGTATTTTTTACAGAGTTAAAATTATAGATCGTTCCCGTGTCAGTTTAATAGTACTATGAGATTTTTTTCTTACCTGCATAGTTGTTGAGTTCCCAGTGTTATCTGGGTATGTATTTGTTCCAATCTACTTCCGGTGAAAGAAACACTAATTACATAAGCCATATTGGTGATGAACACCTCTTTATGAGCAGCTTGTATGAGAGTATCTGTCTGAGGTGATTTAACGTAGAAAGATCAAATAAATATAACCGCTGGGAAAGCTGACGCCAGTCTGAGATTTATTGGAAAACTAACAAGGTAGTTTAGTTAACAAACAACGAAACAGGGGTATGGTAAAAATACGTGTTGGACCACTTTATGGAAACTGTTCGTCGATCTGGGATGTCTGCTAAATTTATAATTTTGGACATACCGTATAGGGAACTGCAGTGACTAATCATCAAAAGCTAACATTGAAATAGTCTAAGTCGCTTTTTTATCAATTCTTGCTGACTGGTTACAGTTAAATCACTTAAAGACAATAATGTCAAAGTTGGAAGCATAGGTGAAGTAGTAATGTATTCTAGTTATCAGCCAGCTGTGCAAACTAAATAACTTGTGCTATTTTACATAGCTTACCGGTACGTACTAAAGATATTACTTCACCTATGCTGTCAAAGTTACCACCCTATCATGGACAATATGGTCTGTAGATGTTTCACCGAAACCGGTCAACACAAAAAAGCGACTATAACTGTTTCGAGATTTTTTTCTTTTTTCTAAATCTGATTAAAGTTAAAGACGGCGAAGATTTAATGAAGTTCTGTGCGATTCTTTACTGGTTTGTATAATAAGCGCGAGAACATCAATGAAACGTTCAACGAACTTCTGTGGGTGACACTATAAGAAAGGCAACGTGCACTAGGAAGCGCATTACTTTCAACACTGCGAGAGCTTAGATTTCAGTATGAGTGAAAAGACATATTACTTCATCCGAATAGGACACTCCTTGCGCAGTTACCGCTAGAGTAAAACACAGAAATTCATGCATATAGAGAGGAGTAAAATCGTTCTTGCGTACCGTATGGCACGGAGTAGAAAAGAGGGACAATGATTTTGGTATCCTATTACCATCCGGCACACATCGTACGTTAACTGGAGTTACATATACTATTTCGTCAAATGTACCAGGACACCCCTATGTAATGGGAAGATGTCATGGTAGGCGAAGCCGTCATTATAAAATCAGGTGAGGAGTATTATTTTGTCAGTAGAGAAGCAATAACATCAGAATGGAGACCTCAGTGACTCCAAACATGTACTAGTGATCGGATTGGTGATGTGAGTGTGAAGTAGAAACGCGAAGGAACATGCGTAGCTAAACCAAGCCCAGGCATACTTCATGTACTGACGGATGACGACTGTCGAGTATTGCACAGGGTGGTTGCAAAAACTCATGAACTCAAAAGAAGGAATTACTCGTGTTTTCTAAAGTGCTTCTAGCAGTACATCTACCACAATGACTGCGTCTGGGGAGTTAAAAGGATGGGTTACAATGGTCAAGCAGCTCTTGATAAGCCACTCATTTCTATGGTTAAGGACAAGCGACGATTCAGGTACTGTAAGGGATGAAGCCACAGGACAGTGTATAGCTGGAAACTAGTAATTTGGAGTAATGAATCACCCCATACTCTGTGGCAATACAACTAAAAGGATGGAGAACGTTACCTCCCTCTATGTGTAGTGCTACCAGTAGAGTATGGAGGTGATAGTGTTACGGTATCAGGAAGAGTTTCTTGGTTACTGTGTGCCACTCTTACTGCGCGTGAGAAAACGCTAAATGCTGAAGATTATGAACACTTTTGCAGCATTGTGTACTGCGTACAGGAAAGGAATCATTTAGAGAAGATGACTGTGTCATGAAGCAGCATCTGCGAGGCAATGGTTTTTTGGACAATAACACTCCTGAAATGGACAATCCTCTCCAAAGTCCCCACTTGAACCCAACGGAACACCTTTGCGATGAGTCAGAACGTCGAATTCGGGCCAGACCCAAGTGTCCAACATTACCACTTTCTCTGATTTCGTCTGTTGACGAAAAATGGGCTGGCACCCTCCATAGACATTCAGACACCTTGTTGAAACTGTCCCCAGAACAGTTCAAGCCCTAGTAAAGGCGAAGAATAGACATACCCCTTATTAATGGCCACTGTATCATGTTGTTGTTGTGGTCTTCAGTCCTGAGACTGGTTTGATGCAGCTCTCCATGCTACTCTATCCTGTGCAAGCTTCTCCATCTCCCAGTACCTACTGCAACCTACATCCTTCTGAATCTGCTTACTGAATTCATCTCTTGGTCTCCCTCTACGATTTTTACCCTCCGCGCTGCCCTTCAATACTAAATTGGTGATCCCCTGATGCCTCAGAATATGTCCTACCAACCGATCCCTTCTTCTAGTCGAGTTGTGCCACAAATTCCTGTTCTCCCCAATTTTATTCAATACCTCCTCATTAGTTATGTGATCTACCCATCTCATCTTCAGCATTCTTCTGTAGCACCACATTTCGAAAGCTTCTATTCTCTTCTTGTCTAAACTATTTATCGTCCACGTTTCACTTGCATACATGGCTATACTCCATACAAATACTTTCAAAAAAGACTTCCTGACACTTGAATCTATGCTCGATGTTAACAAATTTCTTTTCTTCAGAAATGCCTTCCTTGCCACTGCCAGTCTACATTTTATATCCTCTCTAGTTCGACCATCATCAGTTATTTCGCTCCCCAAATAGCAAAATTCATTTACTACTTTAAGCGTCTCATTTCCTAATCTAATACCCTCAGCATCACCGGATTTAATTCGACTACATTCCATTATGCTCGTTTTGCTTTTGTTGATGTTCATCTTATATCCTCGTTTCAAGACATGGTCCATTCCGTTCAGCTGCTCTTCCAGGCCCTTTGCTGCCTCTGACAGAATTACAATGTCATCGGCGAACCTCGAAGTTTTTATTTCTTCTCCATGGATTTAATTCCTACTCCGCATTTTTCTTTTGTTTCCTTTACTGACTGCTCAATATACAGATTGAATAACATCGGGGATAGGCTACAACCCTGTCGCACTCCCTTCCCAACCACTGCTTCCCTTTCATGCCCCTCGACTTTTATAACTGTATCATATAATACACATATACAGGGTGAGTCACCTAACATTACCGCTGGATATATTTCGTAAACCACATCAAATACTGACGAATCGATTCCACAGACCGAACGTGAGGAGAGGGGCTAGTGTAATTGGTCAATACAAACCATAAAAAGATGCACGGAAGTATGTTTTTTAACACAAACCTACGTTTTTTTTAATGGAACCCAGTTAGTTTTGTTAGCACATCTGAACATATAAACAAATACGTAATCAGTGCCGTTTGTTGCATTGTAAAATGTTAATTACATCCGGAGATATTGTAACCTAAAGTTGACGCTTGAGTGCCACTCCGCTGTTCGATCGTGTGTACCGGAGAGCACCGAATTACGTAGGGATCCAAAGTGAACGGTGATGGATCTTAGGTACAGAAGAGACTGGAGCAGCACATTACGTCCACATGCTAACACCTTTTTATTGGTCTGTTTACTGACGCACATGTACATTACCATGAGAGGTGAGGTACACGTACACACGTGGTTTCCGTTTTCAATTACGGAGTGGAATAGAGTGTGTCCCGACATGTCAGGCCAATAGATGTTCAATGTGGTGGCCATCATTTGCTGCACACAGCTGCAATCTCAGGCGTAATGAATGTCGTACACGCCGCAGTACATCTGGTGTAATGTCGCCGCAGGCTGCCACAATACGTTGTTTCATATCCTCTGGGGTTGTAGGCACATCACGGTACACATTCTCCTTTAACGTACCCCACAGAAAGAAGTCCAGAGGTGTAAGATCAGGAGAACGGGCTGGCCAATTTATGCGTCCTCCACGTCCTATGAAACGCCCGTCGAACATCCTGTCAAGGGTCAGCCTAGTGTTAATTGCGGAATGTGCAGGTGCACCATCATGCTGATACCACATACGTCGACGCGTTTCCAGTGGGACATTTTCGAGCAACGCTGGCAGATCATTCTGTAGAAACGCGATGTATGTTGCAGCTGTTTTGGCCCCTGCAATGAAGTGAGGACCAATGAGGTGGTGGTGGTGGTGGTGGGTAGTGTTTAACGTCCCGTCGACAACGAGGTCATTAGAGACGGAGCGCAAGCTCGGGTTAGGGAAGGATTGGGAAGGAAATCGGCCGTGCCCTTTCAAAGGGACCATCCCGGCATTTGCCTGAAACGATTTAGGGAAATCACGGAAAACCTAAATCAGGATGGCCGGAGACGGGATTGAACTGTCGTCCTCCCGAATGCGAGTCCAGTGTGCTAACCACTGCGCCACCTCGCTCGGTCCAATGAGGTGGTCGCCAATGATTCCGCACCATACATTTACAGCCCACGGTCGCTGTCGCTCTACCTGTCTGAACCAGCGAGGATTGCCCACGGACCAGTAATGCATGTTCCGTAGATTCACTGCCCCGTGGTTTGTGAAACCCGCTTCATCGGTAAACAGGTAGAACTGAACGCATTCTCTGTTAATGCCCATTGACAGAATTGCATTCGACGATTAAAGTTATCACCATGTAACTGCTGATGTAGCGACACATGAAACGGGTGAAAGCGGTGACGATGCAGTATGCGCATGACGCTACTTTGACTCAGTCCACCGGCTCTCGCAATGTACCGTGTACTCATGTGTGGGTTCATGGCAACAGCAGCTAACACACCAACTGCACCCGCTTCTCCTGTGACGGGCCTGTTACGGACCCGTTTGCGTGCTACGACCATACCTGTTGCATACAGTTGGCGGTAGATGTTTTGCAATGTGCGGCACGTTGGATGCTCTCTGTCCGGGTACCGTTCTGCATACACCCTGCAGGCTTCAGCTGCATTTCGTCGACACTCGCCATAGATGAGTATCATTTCCTCCTTTTCAGAGTTCGAATACACCATGGTCACAGTTCCTACAACACTACACAATCACAGACGTCTGGTAACACGGTGTACTACAGTTGGTCTGCGTGCGGAGACGAATGCAGAATAACAATAGCAGCAAGCGCTACATGGGGACACCGCGACAGCTAGACCAAACCACAACAGTGCACTACAGCCACACTCGTAAACACGGTCGTCATCGTAAACATGTCCCTGCAGATGCTGCTCGCCGACCGTGGCCCGTGTTTGTTGCAACACGCAACTGAACGTCGGAGGTTTCAAGCGTCAACTTTAGGTTACAATATCTCCGGATGTAATTAACATTTTACAATGCAACAAACGGCACTGATTACGTATTTGTTTGTATGTTCAGATGTGCTAACAAAACTAACGTGGTTCCATTAAAAAAAGTAGGTTTGTGTTAAAAAACATACTTCCGTGCATTTTTGTATAGTTTGTATTAAACAATTACACTAGCCCCTCTCCTGACGTTCGGTCTGTGGAATCGGTTCGTCAGTATTTGATGTGGTTTACGAAATATATCCAGCGGCAACGTTAGGTGACTCACCCTGTATAAAAATGGATGTATGTTTGTATGTCTGTGTACATGAAATACATTCGCAGTTGCGAATACGGACAAACATCAGCTATATTATGAAATGACGACAATGAAAATTTGTGCTGGGGAATCGAACCTGGGTTTCCCATCTTACACGGGTAGTCGCCTTAACCGCTTAGGCTATCGGTGCATGACTCACAGCCAGACCAAAATTTCTATATGTTGTCGTTCTTGCGTCACAGTTTGTACTCGGACACATTATGTAATTCCTGTACAGAGGAGGACATTTTACTTGAAATTAACTGCCTGGTATCAGTGGATACATGCGATATTGCAGTGGCTGTGTTGTTCAGAAGAAAGATGGAAAGACACTGTGGCGACTACAGACGTTATGAAATATATGAAACGTATTCGCAGTTGTGAATAAGGACAACCGTCAGCAGTGCATGTCCAAACGAAGATTTCATAAACTTCTTAATAACACAACACTGCAATATTTTATTTGCCCGCCGATACCAGGCAGTGACATTCAGTTAAAATGTCCTCCACTGTACGGGAATTATCTAATGTGTGTGTGAGTACAGGTTGTGACGCAGGGACGGCGACATATGGAAGTTTGGTCTGATCATGAGTTGTGCACGGATAGATAAAGCGGCTAAGGCGACCGCTTGCATAAAGCGAGAAATCTGGGTTCTAGTTCCGGTCCGGCACAAACTTTTCATTCTATTATACAGCTGATGGTTGTCCATATTTGCAACTGCAAATACATTTCATATGTTTCATAATGGATGCATATCCGAAGGGACATTGCATCGTTCTTCTTAACATAACAAGCACTGCAATATCGTACGTATATATGTATGTTCCACATCTCCTCCTAAACCACTGGATCGGTTTCAACTCAAATTGGTTCATATATCACTTATTGTGTGGAAAGTAGTAGACAGAGAAAGGGGAGGAGGAGATGTGTGTAATGTATTCATATGCACTTACATGTGCGAAGGCACGCGTATCTATATGAGGCGATCAAAAATCTTCCGTTTGCGTGCGTTGCTGCAGCGCATATGCAACATAGCGCGAGTCTGATGCAGGTATATGAGCACCGATATGGAAACGAGAGGTTAGTGTTACATTCAAACGGAAACTTTTTATCGTCCGTTATACACACATAAAAAAAATATATGTATCACCCTGGTTCCCAGAACTCCTGAAGATAGACGTTGACTGTCGATATTGTATCACAGACACAGCCCCTTTGACTGTTAAGAGATGTCACTAAGCCCGTACTAAGAGGTAAACAACCATGCATGAGTAGCAACTATTAGATGGAGGGGGTCCGACAGCCGATCAGTTCCAGTCATTCCACCAGGAAGGAGGTACACGGCTCGTGTTGTCTGTAGTTCAACCATGCCTAGACGGTCAATACCACGTTTCCATCGCGTCCGCATTGTTACTTCGTGCCAGGATGGGCTCTCAACAAGAGAAGTGTCCAGGCGTCTCGGAGTGAACCAAAGCGATGTTGTTCGGACATAGAGGAGATACAGAGAGACAGGAACGGTCGATGACATGCCTCGCTCAGGCCGCCCAAGCGCTACTACTGTAGTGGATGACAGCTACCTACGGGTTATGGCTCGGAGAAACCCTGATAGCAATGCCACCATGCTGAATAAAGCGTTTCGTGCAGCCACAGGACGTCGTGTTACGACTCAAACTCTGTGCAATAAGCTGCATGATGCGCAACTTCACTCCAGACGTCCAACGCGAGGTCCATCTTTGCAGCGCGGTACAGATGGACCCAACAACATGCCGAGTTGACCGCTCGGGATTGGCATCATGTTCTCTTTACCGATGATTGTCGCATAAGCCTTCAACCAGACAATCGTCGGAGACGTGTTTGGAGGCAACCCGGTCAGGCTGAACGCCTTAGACACACTGTCCAGCGAGTGCAGCAAGATGGAGGTTCCCTGCTGTTTTGGGGTGGCATTATGTGGGGCCGACGTACACCATTGATGGTCATGGAAGGCGCCGTAAAGGCTGTACGATACGTGAATGCCATCCTCCGACCGATAGTGCAACCATATCGGTAGCATATTGGCGATGCATTCGTCCTCATGGATGACAATTCGCGTCCGCGTCGTGCACGTCTTGTGAATGACTTCCTTCAGGATAACGACATCGTTCGACTAGAGTGGCCACCATGTTCTCCAGACATGAAGCCTGTTCAACATGCCTGGGATACACTGAAAAAGGCTGTTTATGAACGACGTGACCCATCAACCACTCTGTGATCTACGCCGATTCGCCATTGAGGCGTGGGACAAGCTGGACAAACAGTGCCTTGATGAACTTGTGGATAGTATGCCATGACGATTACAGGCATGCATCAATGCAAGAGGACGTGCTACTGAGTGTCAGAGGTAGCGGTGTGTACAGCAATCTGAACCACCACCTCTGAAGGTCTCGCTGTATGGTGGTACAACATGCACTGTGTGTCTTCATGAGCAATAAAAAGGGTGGAAATGATGTTTATGTTGATCCCAGTTCTAATTTTCTGTACAGATTCCGGAATTCTCGGGATCGAGGTGATGCCAAACTTTTTTTGATGTGTGTATATGTCCATGTTCAGAAAAAACCGAACACCTTGAACGAGACAGGACGTTCATATTCACAGGACCTGTACGTTAGTATGTTCTACAGAAATGATTAGCATCTGAACCATGTCGACCCGCGCGTTCAAGGCCAACATCGATATCGCGGCGCAAAACCACCTACCGGTAAAATGTCCCTTCGATTCTCGTTGTCGCTATAAACAGAAGTTAATGGATCAGACGTGCAGGATGGCTCGCAAACGTTTGCGCGAATCGTACCTTCAAATTAGAGAGTTTGAAGCAGAGCGCATTATTGGCATGAGAGAATGTGATGCATCCATCCGGGAAATTGCTGCTCGCGTGGGACTAAGTGTTACAGCAGTACAACAGGAGTGCGCAGAATGATTGACGGAAGGCAGCAGAACACGACGAAATGTGTCAGTTCGTACCACCCAGACCAATCCCCGAGAAGATCGACACCTCGTCCCAATAGCATTGCAGAACAGATCTGCGTCCTCGGCTCTGGCGCAACAGTGGAACACTGTAACACATCGTACACTATCAGGGGTGACAGTCCGTCACCGTTTATTACGGCATGGGTTACGTCCGAGTCGTTCACATCCGGCTCAAATGTTTCAAATGGCTCTGAGCACTATGGGACTTAAAATCTGTCATCAGTCCCCTAGAACTTAGAACTACTTAAACCTAACTAACCTAAGGACGTCACACACATCCATTCCCGAGGCAGCATTCTAACCTGCGACCGCAGCGGTCGCGTGGTTCCAGACTGAAGCGCCTAGAACCACTCGGCCACACCGGCCGGCCGTCCACTTCTCCGCCAACCTCTGACGAATGTGCAGAAACATGCTAGACAGCAATGATGTACAGAACGACATCAGATAGTGTTTTCGTATAAATAAAGATTCTGTTTGTTTGAAAATTAAGACCGTAATTTTGGTTCGCCGCAGGGAGAGGAAGCGGCTTAACAGGGACTCCATTCACACAAGACATACAGTGCCAACTCAAGGCCTTATGGTGTGGGGTGCTATGTGTACAACCACAAATCACAGTTGATGTATGGTCAGGGCGCTGTGACCAGTGTGACCTACGTGAATGACATCCTGTGACCCTTAGCCATAAGCTTTCTGCACACAACCCTAGGCACCATTTTCCAGCAAGATAATACACGACCACACGTTGCTGCATTAATACGTGCCTTCTTCGTGTCACAGGATGTCAGCCTTTTGCCCTGGCCCTCCAGATTACCAGACTTGTCGCCAATCTAAAAGGTGTGGGATATATTTAAACGATGGATGCAGCGCTGTGACCCGACGGTAACAACCACAGATGAACTTTGGAAACAAGAGAATGCAGCATGGATGGCTATAACATACTACACCTTTCGTCCTTTTACTCATCGATGCCATCACGCAAGGAAAACGTCATCAGGGCCCATGGCGGATCCTGTGTCTTCTAGGCAGCAGGACACGCACTGAACTGAGGTGACTGACGTGCTAATCATTTCTGCAGAATATACACTACTGGCCATTAAAATTGCTACACCACGAAGATGACGTTCTACAGACGCGAAATTTAACCGACAGGAAGAAGATGCTGTGATATGCAAATGATTAGCTTTTCAGAACATTCACATAAGGTTGGCGCCCGTGGCGACACCTACAACATGCTGACATGAGGAAAGTTACCAACCGATTTTTCATACACAAACAGTAGTTGACCGGCGTTGCCCGGTGAAACGTTGTTGTGATGCCTCGTGTAAGGAGGAGAAATGTGTACCATAATGTTTCCGACTTTGATAAAAGTCGGATTGTAGCGTATCGCGATTGCGGTTTATCGTATCGCGACATTGCTGCTCGCGTTGGTCGAGATCCAATGACTGTTAGCAGAATATGGAATCGGTGGGTTCAGGAGGGTAATTACGGAACGCCGTGCTGGATCCCAACGGCCTCGTATTACTAGCAGTCGAGATGACAGGCATCTTATCCGCATGGCTGTAACAGATCGTGCAGCCACGTCTCGATCCCTGAGTCAACAGATGGGATCATTTGCAAGATAACAACCATCTGCAGGAACAGTTCGACAACGTTTGCAGCAGTATGGACTATCAGCTCGGAGACCATGGCTGTGGTTACCCTTGACGCTGCATCACAGACAGGAGCGCCTGCGATGGTGTACTCAACGACGAACCTGGGTGCACGAATGGCAAAACGTCAATTTTTCGGATGAATCCAGGTTCTGTTTACAGCATCACGATGGTCGCATCCGTGTTTGGCGACAATGCGGTGAACGCACATTGGAAGCGTGTATTCGTCATCGCCATACTGGCGTATCACCCGGCGTGATGGTATGGAGTGCCATTGGTTACACTTCTCGGTCACCTCTTGTTCGCATTGACGGCACTTTGAACAGTGGACGTTACATTTCAGATGTGTTACGACCCGTGGCTCTACCCTTCATTCGATCCCTGCGAAACTCTACATTTCAGCAGGACAATGTACGACCGCATGTTGCAGGTCCTGTACGGGCCTTTCTGGATACAGAAAATGTTATACAGCTGCCCTGGTCAGCACATTCTCCGGATCTCTCACCAATTGAAAACGTCTGGTCAATGGTGGGCGCGCAACTGGCTCGTGACAATACGCTAGTCACTACTCTTGATGAACTGTGGTATCGTGTTGAAGCTGCATGGGCAGCTGTACCTGTTCACGCCATCCAAGCTCTGTTTGACTCAATGCCCAGACGGATCAAGGCCGTTATTACGGCCAGAGGTGGTTGTTCTAGGTACTGATTTCTCAGGAGCTATGCATCAAAATTGCGTGAATATGTAATCACATGTCAGTTCTAGTATAATATATTTGTCCAATGAATACCTGCATTTCTTCTTTGTATAGCAATTTTAATGGCCAGTAGTGTACTAATGTATATTCCCTGTGAGTATGAAGGTTCTATCTCTAGTCGTTCAAGGTGTTCTGTACTTTTTTCTGAACTATTCTGTGTGTGTGTGTGCGTATGTGTGTGAGAGCGCGTGCGCGAGCGCGTGCGCAGGAGTAAAGAAGACAGAATAGCATAACGCTCTCACGTCCGGTCTCTCCACAGCCCTGAGCTATAAGCGCGTGAAGGTCCTCAGAAAGCTGAGAAAATATTTAGAGAGCGCTTAGCTTGTCTCAGCTGGCGCTACGTGTGGCGCGCTTCCGTGGACAACGCCGGAAGTGCAATTAGAGAGCATACCAGGCGCGAAGAGAATTTTATTTTAACGCAATTAATATTAGCAGCCGCCCTCTTCACGGGTTTGTTAACACACAACAAACGATCGCTGTCGGACATAAATACGGTAATGACGTCGGCGACACTGGCATGGAAGGTGTGGGGGCGAGGGAACGTTTAATTGTCGGCGCCACCTGTCCCGCGCCAGGAAGCTGATATCTCTTTTATCAGAAGTGAATAGTCACGTTCCAATAACGACAGCGACGGGCGGCGCGGCACGCATCGCCGTCCCCTCACCCAACAAGCCTAGCTTTGCTCTTGCTGAAAACAATTCCTTCTTCTTTATGTACACGTATCCCGACGTTCCAGGAGAAACGAACAAGGAAAGGAAGAAAATCAGTTAGCTTTACTAGCTGGCGATAATGATGTCACCGTAAAGAAGGATATAGGTTAATATTTTGTCTACGTCCGTATCATTAGGGACAATGTAATAGTTCGGTTGTGTAACAATATGTCTGGATGGAGCGTCAAGATTATCTATAAACGTATTTCATCTTAAAGAAATTGTAGGCATTTCCAGGCAGACCTCTACAAAGTATCAGTGTGGTGCAAATGGTGGGAGCTAACAATTAATGTATAGGAATGTAAAATTTTGAATTTCACGAAACGTCGAACTGTAGTACCTACTGAATACAAGATTAATGACTCAAAGACAGGGTTGGTTACGTAATAAACATAACTGAGAAGAACAATAAGAGGTATAAAGTGGAAGGGTAAGTAAGATCACTTGTAGGTAAAGCAAATATAGTGGGTTCAAATTGCTCTGAGCACTATGGGACTTAACTGCTGTGGTCATCAGTCCCCTAGAACTTAGAACTACTTAAACCTAACTAACCTAAGGACATCACACACATCCATGCCCAAATATAGTGGGAAAATATAGTCTGCGTACAAGGTGATCGCTTACGAAACACTTGTATGAAGCACACATGAATACTTTCCAGGTGTTTGGAAGCATATCTGTTTTTATTAACAGGGTACATTGAGCGTATACAGAGAAAGGCTTAGTGAACATTGACACAGCTGTCTGAATGGCGAGTGAGTAAACCAGAAATGCCGACAGTCTAACACAATAAACGTGATATATATCGCGAAAATCTGCTTACAAAATTGCTGCATTTTTACATTTTCTTCCTTCATCAGTTAAATTCAATATCTCCTCTGTTATTCAAGGATTTCTACTAGCCCTTGTCTTTTTATATATTTGATCCTCTGCTGCCTTACTATCTGCCCATTCATCTACTACTTTATTCCATTCTCCTGTTCCAGTTAATCGTTTCCCAACGCTACCTCTGAAGCTGTCAACAGCATCTGGTTCTTTCTACTTATCTAGGAGTTTTTGCAGTTTCTTTAGTGTTTGTTTGCAGTTCATAACCAAACAATTGTGGATATAGTTCACATCTGCCCCTAGAAATGTCTTACAATCTAAAATCTGGCTACGAATTCTCTGTCTTACGATCATATAGTAAGTGTGAACCCATCCGATGTCTCCAGGTTTCTTCCCCGTATACATCCGTCTTTCACGATTCTATCATACCCTGTGCAAAATTCTACCAGGCGGCTTCCTCTTTCATTTCTTTCCCCCATTCCATATTCACTTACTATTTCTCCTTCTCTAACGTTTCCTATTATTGAATTCCAGTCCCACTTTCGTCTTCCTTAACCATCTGAATAATTTCTTTTATCTCATAATACATTTCTTCAATCTTCTCATCATCTGCGGAGCTAGGTGGCATATAAACTCGTGCTACTACGGTGGGTGTGGGCTTCGTGTCTATCTTGGTTACGAAAATTTGCGAATTATGCTGTTCACAGTAGCTTACCCGCATTCCTATTTTTACTCCTGCATTACCGCTATTTGATTTTGCATTTATAACCCTGTATTTACCCGACCAGAAGTCCTGTTCCTCCTGCCACCGAACTTCACTAATGCCCATTATATCTAACTTTGACCTACCTATTTTCCTTTCTAAATTCTCTAATTTACCTGCCCGATTAACGGATCTAGCATTTCGCGCTTCGACCTGTAGAACGTGTTTCTTCTGGTGACGACATCCTCCTGAGTAAACCCTGCCCGGAGATCCGAATGGGGGGTATTTTATCTCCGGAATATTTTACCCAGGAGGATGCAATCATCATTTCACCACACAGTAGAAATCTATGCACTATGAATATTTACGACCGTAGTTTCCCATTGCTTTCAGCCGTTCGCAGTAGCAACACACCACGGCCATTTTGGTTGGTGTTATAAGGCCAGATCAGTCAGTCATTCAGATTTTTGCCCCTGCAACGACCGAAAAGCCTGCTATCCCTCTTTGGGAATCACATGTTTTTGTGGTCTTTCTACAGATATACCGTCACCGTGGTTGCACCTACGGTACTGCTATCCATATGGCTGAGGTACTCAAGCTATTCCACCAACGGCAAGGTCCAATCTTCTTAATACCTATCACTTTTCCTATATGTTATGTCGTCTACAGCTTCGTAAGTTACTTGTCGCCTAGTCATCTTTCAGTTGCAGCTTGACAAGCTATTGGATCTTCCATCGCCGGCCGCTGTGGTCGAGCGGTTCTAGGCGCTTAAGTCCGGAACCGCGCTGCTGCTACGGTCGCAGGTTCGAATCCTGCCTTCCAGACGAGGGGTGTCTGTTTTTCGTCCTGGTATAGATTTAAATGGATCCACGAGACACCACGCATTTCCACAAGGAACTCTTAATAGCTATAACAAGAGATTTTCATGTTTGCGTGTGGTATGTAGGTGGTACGTGAGGTTTTCATCTTACATTACGTAAACAGATCACCACATCGGACCTGTGTCTGCAGTAATTAGTTTTACGGCTTGATCCCCCAACGTGAATCGTAGGAAACATGTTTAGGATTTTATCGGAAGGTTTACAGCTGACAGCGGTCATCCCAGACCCTTGACATACTGAGAGAAACTTTGAAAGAATGGCATTCACTTACCACAGAGCCCATCAAAACCATCGTTAACACCATCACACAGAGCTATATGCACTGTGCTTCTACTCAGTGTAATCAAACTGAAGACTGATATCATTTATATTTTTCTATACTGACGTCTAGTTAAAAACATTTAGAACATATTATATTTAAGAATATAATTTGTTTGTGTTGGACTATGTTTTCGTAGTTTGTTTAATCTGAATCTTTTGTTCTACGTACTGGATAAGTTTCACCAAATTCGACAAATTATTTTTGTAAAATGTTGAATAAAAACACCTCCAGCGGTCTAAATTTCCAGTTGCTACTTTATGTGAACAACCAGTTTCAGCGCTACGTTACACCATCTTCAGGCTCCCTTCGATCGAAGGGATCGCTGTGTCATTGAATGCTCGCACCTATTTTGACTGAATCAGAGGCAGAATTCTTTCTAAACGTCAGTGAGCTTGAAGATGGTGTAACGTAGCGCTGAAACTGGGTGCTGAAATAAAATAAAACTGGAAATCTAGACGGTTGAAGGTGTTTTATTCGATATTTTACATTAAATAGCCGACGTCCCGCAACCATTTGTATAAAGATAGACTTACAGAAGATTATTTTTGTAGTTATCGTTATCATTCTGACGTTTTCCATGTTCTACAGGGTGGTAAGAAACAGTCTGAAAAGCTTGGAAGGGTGTAGAAGGATAGGCTGTGCTGAGAAATAATTGTTAAGAAAAAAATCGATTCGTTGCGCTGTTTCCGAGTTAATGAGCTTTGAAGTCAGCCAACCAGGCCACTGCGCGCGCAAATTCAAGCAGCCCGCCAGAGACGGTGCCGCCAAACGCGTCCTCCCTTTGGTTTCCTAAAACCGAATAAGAGGCCTATACAAAAACAGGAGATGGGACGATCGTAAGGATATAACTCGAACCAAAGGCTGAGCAATCTCGGGCGTTATCATCTACTTTATAACAACTGACACTAATTGTGTCTGGCTGGCCACTTGAAATTGCGAGCATACCATCCTAATTGGATAACTTCAATGCAGATTAACTCGGGAACGGCGTAACTTACCGAATTTTTGTCTTAACAATTATTTCTCAACACGATATAACCCGCAGCAACCTTACAAAATGTTCGGACTATGCCAGCCGGAGTGGCCGTGCGGTTCTAGGCGCTGCAGTCTGGAGCCGAGCGAGCGCTACGGTAGCAGGTTCGAATCCTGCCTGGGGCATGGATGTGTGTGATGTCCTTAGGTTAGTTATGTTTAAGTAGTTCTACGTTCTAGGGGACTGATGACCTCAGAAGTTAAGTCGCATAGTGCTCAGAGCCATTTTGTTCAGACTATTTCTAAGCACCCTTTGTAGAAATCACTGTGTGAGGAGCTACACTTCCTACAACAAACTATCCAATTTCACCGGCTTAAAAACTAATGTCCAAAAATAAAATTAAAACTAGTAAAACTCAGTATTCTTAATCGCAGAAAATAAAATACGATAACAAAGTGTAATGTGTAAATGTGTGGATATGTAAAACCGTCGTTTCGACCACCTTTGAATCGGTCCTCTGAAGCGTACTGCTACAACGGCGGCCTAAACATCAGTTTTTATAGTTTTAGTGTTTCATAAACATGCGGATTTACACCCAAAAGGATTTTTTTCGAAATGTTTATTCTGTTTTTATTACGCCTCAAAACTTTTTTCGGAAATTTAAACTGCCAGCATTGACAAAAAAAGACAATTGCTGTGATTTAAATGTGTATTTTGAGTTTCCTTGAGACTCTGTCTACGAGTAATGAACGCACATTACAACTAACATTTGCTGATCAATCAAGAAAATGGAGAGAGCGTGCGTTTCAGTTAGTTTTCCCTCACTTGCATTCCGGGAAGTTGGATGATTCTACGTCAAGTAGAGGCTGTGAAGGAAAAGAAAGAACGATTTTTCTTTGTTATTGGTTAAACGAATATGTGGTGGAAGGAGCATTATCCAGAATAGATTCAGAGATATGGGTTTGAGTTCCCATCCAGGACACAGAGCAGTCTGTCAGAAATGTCCCAATTCACAAAACAGTCGATTGCAAAGAGAAAGAAAGAGAGGGGGAGGGAGGAAGGGAGGGAGGGAGGGAGAGAGGGAGAGAGAGAGAGAGAGAGAGAGAGAGAGAGAGAGAGAGAGAGGTACAGAGATATGATTATGTGATAGACGAACACATGTCATAAACGCGTTGCCCTGACCACATCTGACAGCAAGGTGAAACGTTCTCGACTTGATACCGAGATGGTATTGATATCTATGACTTTTCCTTTCACTGTCTTACTGTACGTTGTACAATAATATAAGTCAAATAGATCTGCCCAGCTGTCTTGTAGATACGTTGTTTTCTTTTTTTAATTAGTCGTGTCACATGTGTTTTTTAAATGTGTAGACTGGTATACATTGATCTCACAAAATTCTACGTTTTAAACGATTTATCATCAACCGAAATTCGACATAAGGTGGTGAATTATGTAAGAAGCCTGTTTTTTCGTTTACATCAGTTGAAGAATGGGTATATGCGTTCACATGTGGCCAGCGTCCACGTGAAGGACGCTCCAAAACTGCAACAAAAAATGAAAAACATTGAGGAAGTACACAGCATCGTATTGGGCGATGGGGAATGAGACATGTGTGCAGAAGCCATAGTCATGTCAAAAGAAAGAGTGCGGATAGGCTAGTGAACTTAAAAATTATTGTAAGAAGACTGGCTATAATGTAGGAACTGCATTTGTTGAAATCTAACCATAAGCAAATGCCAAAACAAATGTTTGGATGGCTATAAAAAGACTCCAACTTACTTTTTTCTCCAGTTTGTTACGGTCAATAAGACGAGAGACCACCACTTACCTTCGGAAACGAAACATACATCAAAGCAATGGGTGGGAAGTAATAGCTCTGCACAAAAGGAAGGACGATGACGATTCCATCAGCTAGAAAAGACAGGATATGAAAGACAGAATACAAAAGGGGTTTCTTATTATTTTTTGCCTTGCAAGGGATAAGACGTTTACTAGTGAATACTAAGCAAGTGAGAAGAATATTGGGTTAAAGAAAAGTCTTTCATCACTATAAGCACTTGGCCTCAAACGTGTTCGACAAAGGCAAAACTGAGGGGTTTAAGCAGAAATTATCGTAAGTCCTCAACATTTAAAATATCTGGTACCCTCTGACTTCCACCTATTCACACATGGCATCAAATTCGTGTCTAGAAAACGTTTTGGTCTAATGAACAGGCAGATGATATTTTATAGATCTTTCAGTACCACACCTCAGGGATGGAATGTACCCTCTAGAAAGGTATTTGATACATTGCTTAATTTTTCTGCATTATTCTGTTCGAAATCAGCATTTCTCACTTTCACAAAATTCCCAGAGATAAGCTGTATGTGATATAGAATATAAGAGTTCCTGTAAATACTCACCATCTGATGATGAGCCTGTAATGTAAATGAAACAGTTTACTGAGTCAGTAAATCTGTAGTACCTCAAAATTGGTTAGTGGGAGAAAAGTAATTGGAAACGTTATAAACCGAATTGTTGCAGCTTCCACACACATTAATCGCTTTTACCGATATTACACTGAGGTAACAGATGTCATGGCATGTACATATACAGATGGTGAAAGTATCGCGTACACATGGTATGAAAGGGCAGTGCACTGGCGGAGTTGTCGTTTGTACTCCGGTGAGTCACGTGAAAAGGTTTCCGACGTGATTCTGGCCGTACGACGAGAATTAACAGACTTTGAATACGGAATAGAAGTTAGAGCTAGGTACATGGAGCATTCCAATTCGGAAATCGTTAGGGATTTCAATATTCCCAGATCCACAGCGTCAAGAGTGTGCCCAAAATACCAAATTTCAGGCATTATTTCTCACCACGGACAACGTAGTGGCCAATGACCTTCACTTAACGACCGAGAACAGCGGCGTCTGCGTACAGTTGTCAGAAGTCACAGACAAGCAACACTGCGTGAAATAACGGCAGAAATCAATGTGGGACGTACGATGAACGTATCCGTTAGGACAGTGCAACGAAATTTGGCGTTAATGGGCACAGGGAGTGCCTTTGCTACCAACACGAAATCACCTGCAGCGTCGCTCTTGACGATATCGGTGGGACCCTAGAGGACGTGGCCTGGTCAGATGAGTCCAGATTTCAGGTAGTAAGAGTTGATGATAGGTTCTAGTGTGGCACAGGCCCCACGAAGCCATGGACCCAGGTTTTCAACAAGGTTCTGTGCAGGCTGATGGTGGCTCCATAATGGTGTTGGCTGTGTTTACATACAATGGACTTCTGGTCCAGCTGAACGATGATTGATTGAAAATGGTTATGTTCGGCTACTTGGAGACTATCTGAAGCCGTTGATGGACTTTATGTTCCCAAACATCGGTGTCGTATCACCGGGCTAAAGATATTCGCGGTTGGTTTGGAGAAAATTCTGGACAATTCGAACGGATTATTTGGCCACCGGTCGAACATTTATAGGACATAATGGAAAAGTCAGTTCGTGCAGAAAATCGTGCACCCGCAACACTTTCGCATTTATTGACTACTACACAGGCACCATGACTCAGTATTTCTGCATGGGACTTCCAACGAGTTCTTGACTCCATGCCACGTCAAGTTTCAGCATTACGTGGGACAAAAGGAGGTCCAACACGGTATAATGAGGTATCTCATGACTTTTGTCACATCAGTATGCTTGGGAAGAGTCTTACTGAGAGCATTCGAGGTATGAGTCAGTACTTACGTCGTGTTTATCCCCATTGTGAATTGTGTTCAGCATGGGACTTGCCTTTCTAGCTAGCGCACGTTCAGCGGCGTCCCTACGGTAAGCTTGCCATGGCTCCGGTACTACAGCACGTATCTGCCAGAGGCTGTACACAGAAGAACGTAGAACTGCAGGAGAAAAAATCTCAGTCTACCAATAGCACACTTACTTACACCTCACGGTTGCAAAATACCGATTAATTCATCACAGAAGAACGGAAAAGCTGGTAGTAGCCGACCTCGGGGAAGATCAGTTTGGGCTACGGAGAATGTAGAATCTTACGAGGCAATATTGATCCTACGACTTGCTTAGAAGATAGGATAAAGAGAGAAAAACGTGCGTTTATAGCATTTGTAGCTTTAGAGGACATTTTGAGTGCGTGCAATTGTTAAGGTTCAAATGGTTCAAATGGCTCTGAGCACTATGGGACTTAACTTCTAAGGTCATCAGTCCCCTAGAACTTAGAACTACTTAAACCTAACTAACCTAAAGGTATCACACACATCCATGCCCAAGGCAGGATTCGAACCTGCGACCGAAGTGGTCGCGCGGTTCCAGACTGTAGCGCCTAGAACCGCTCGGCCACTCCGGCCGGCTAATTGTTAAGGTAGCAGTGGTAAAATACAGGGAGAAAAGGATTATTTACAACTTGTACAGAGACCAGCAATAAGACTATATATATGAAAGGAAAGCAGTAGTTGAGATGGAGGTGAGACAAGGTTGTAGCCTATACCCAATGTTATTTCTGTCTATCGTAGCAGCTTAGTTTTACTTCAGGAGGAGGGCGAGTGGGTACTACAACACTTATAAAATATTAGTTCATTTTACTACAACTCTTCAATATAGAATATTTAACTTAGATGCATCCCATGTCCACTTGAATGTCATTATATATATTTATCATTGTCGTAAAGTACAAGAAGAACTGTGTATACTTCACTTTTACTGTAGGACAGCATAGGTGGGCACAAGACTGTTAATTCGTAAATGATTAATCAACAAAGTTAACTTTTCGAGTAACGGATTAAATTTTGTTAATGTAAAAAAAACGTTAAAGGACTCTTTAACTTCCATTAACTTTCTTTGAGTCATTTATCGTTAATTAGTTACCTACTATTTATGACAAAAATGACGCCTAACCGCCCGCGGCAAGTTATGTTCATGCATGTGTGTGGCTACGCCGAGGTGCACGCGATTGTGTAAACAATCGAGTGCGAGCGAGAATAACTATTTTTTGTAGGTATTAGCTGTTTGTTGATGTCTACTGAGTATTACTTTTTGTTTGTGGATTAATTTTGGAAACTAAACCGTGGAATTGGATTCTAGCTCTAAAACTGAGGGAACTCCGTGGCTGAATTTTAATGTGATTGCCTAAAAAATCAACAATTTGGGCTCACATTTCGAACCTTGATAATATGAAACATCCCATAAGGAGAGCACACGAATCGTGGTCTGCACAGTTTGAAGAAACTGTGAAGTCAGGATCCAGTCGAGGAAAGCCAAAACATAAAATCAGTTTGGGGCATTCGATATCGACAGCAAAGCTAGTAGCAGTAACCCAGTTAGAAGGAAGCGACACATTAGTATTGGAGAGGCTTTGGCACTGCAGTAACTGGCAGTGGTGTGCCTCAAGATAGTGCAGACCAATGCAGAGTAAACTTTTTTGTTACGAACATGATTCCTTTACACGTCGTCGAATCGAAGTCGTTTGAGAAGCTGCTAAAAACTTAAAATCCCAGCAAAAGTTTAGTTTGGAGGAAAACATTGGGCAGACGCATTGTTAATGAGCATATTCTTTATTAACTAAGTAGATACTTTTTCACTGAAACGCATACTAATCTGTCTACAGTATTTCTTGCGGTACAGGTTTTAGTAAATTCATTTATTAAATATAATATCCCTGTACCCTCGAGTGCTGCAGTCTGACGACTTCTTTTGTGGGCAAAGACATTTTTTCTCCTAAGCGAGTCCGCTCTCGATGAAATCTTTAACGTGCTGATGTTCGTGAAGGGAAATACGACCTAAAATCAGATACTATCTGATGCTTCTGTATTTTGGTTCTCCAGTGATGTAACATTGATGACTAAAGAGTTATAAAACTAAATGATTTAATGATTAATCTGTTTTTGTTTATATTCGATGTCCTGTCTAAACCCAACTGAAACATTTTTATTTAAGCAACGGTAGTACGTTTGATTTATTTGTTCATTTCGCTACGCCACAATATACAGTTTACTATTTGGAGTCAACGATTAACTTTAGTTTCCTATAAGTATTCTGTAAAGTAACATAATTTTTCCACTAGCTTGTCTTCGACCTATACTCGTTTTTTTTTATTTAGTTTACTGTATGTGTTTAATTCTATTTAATTATGTTGTTGTGTATTTATGTACTGTGTAAGAATACGGAAGGAATAGTTACGGAGGTTTTCTTCTTTTTGTTTTGGTGGGGGGAGAGAGAAGCCATGCGTATGTGGTAGTGTGATGGAGTGTGAGTTGCAGGAGAAGGTGAGGAGCAAGAATGAAATGAAATGGGAGGGGGGGGGGAGATTCTTTTTCCTGTAATTTCATCAATTATTTTATATAGAGTCTGGCTGTATTGGCAACACTACAAAACACAAACGACAAAACATATTTAGAAGTATGAAATCAAACAGAAAACAGTGGTGTGTGACTAAGTGTGCAGTGTAAAACATATAAAATGCATAGTGCTGCAGAGAAACTAAAAACTAGACCACAGCTCTCAGTGTCTAAAGAAGAAAAACACCAACGATGTACTAGCATACGGCATTTCCCGACGTAGGCGAGGAATTAAGCGGAAATCACCGTAAGTAAAACCAGCATAATGTTAACGAACTGTTTTTCGATCTTAAAGTAAATCAAAATGTAAATAAATTAATTACAGACCACTGATGATGCTTTATCTCAATAAAGGGAAACATGTCTGGTGAAACAAAGACACTCATTTCTTGTAGTTGAGAGCACAGAACGAAAATACCCTCAAGAATTGTAAAGCAACTACGGATAATATGGCCATACAAATGAAGAATTTTAAAAAATTATTTGTGTGATGGCACTGCAATTCTCTCAGAGACGGCAAAGGACTTGCAAGCGCAATTCAATGGAAGTATAGTGTCTTGAAAAGACGTAAGATCAGTATACAAAAAAGCAACACAAGAGAAATGGAATGTACTCGAATTAAATCAGCCAGTGCTGAGGGGATAGATTAGGGGAAAAAAACACCAAACACAGAAGATGCAGCATTTTAGCAGCAAAATATTTCATGGTGATCGAAGTAGAAGACATAAAACGCAGGCTCCTCAATAACAAAAAATGTAGTCCTGAAAAAGTGGAATTTGTTAACAATTGCTAGTTTGCTTTTGTTCTACAGTATTACTTTTATTGTGTTAACCGGTTTTCGGCTTACAAGGCCATCTTCAGACATTTACCGACTCATGTACATGTCTGAAGATGGCTTTGTAAGCCGAAAACCGGTTAGCACAATAAAAGTAATACTGTGGAACAAAAGCAAACTAGCACTTTTCATTTCTTATAATGTTGTTCTGCCGAGAACCGACGGAAGAATCAGTTAACATCAATTTAAGTGTTTGGAAGCCTTTTATGAAAGTATTTTTCTGGGCTATACCCTTGTATGGAAATGAAACGAGGACGATTAACAGGGCAGACAAAAAGAGTATAGAAGCTTTTAAAGTGTGGTGAAACAGAAGACGAAAAATTAGGCGGATTCATCGAGTAATTAATAAGTAGGCAGTGAAGCGAACTGTGGAAAAAAGACATTTATGGCACAAATTGACTAAAAGGAATTTCAGGTTGATAGGACACATTATGAGGCATCAAAGAATCGTAATTTTGCTAATGGTGAGATGTGCAGGGGTGGGGGGGGGGGGAGGAGGATGAGGGAAATTGTAGAGACAGACCAAGATATGAATACGATAAATAATTTTAAAAGGATGTAAGTTGCAGTTATTCAGAGATGAAAACGCTTGCACCGGATAGACTAGCGTAGAGAGCTGCTTTAACTGCTCTTCGGCCTGAAGACCACAACAAGAACGTAGTATAGGAGGGAGCGTACATGGTGCTTTGAAAATATAAGTATTACTTGTGGATCAAGAGCTTCATTTTTCGTATTTTCCATAATTTGGTAGAATCTTTGTAAATTTAGCTGTTTTCAGCAGTATCAAATCCCAGGGACGGCACACGTATACTGTAAAACATCCCTAGAAGTACCTACTATATGATGATAACAGCCTGCAATGGCTCGACAGCTATCTAAGGGGACAGTAACCTTTAAAAACGTTATAAAGCGACGTTGCACTTCCCACATGTTTCCCACTATTAAATCATTGTTGAGGTGTTCGGCGTCTAGAATAAATCGTAATAATTATTAGGTGTACGGATACGGTTGGGAGCTCGAACAAGTGCTGTGATATTCGTCCACAAGTACTTGCTACACCGTAATAAAACTCGTCATGGTAACTGCTATTGTTTACATCTTAAATGCAGATGTTACAACACAGCGAATAACTCTATACCGTATGGGTGGGGGGGGGTCACGAAACACTTATCCATTATACCTAGTAGACTCGGCAAGTGCAATATGCTACTATTTAACCAGACACCGTTCTTCAGCGTGTCATAGTTCTGTTTCCCGACAGTGCGTACTGTAAATGAAACGAGAAGCTCAGAGCAACTGAGTGGAGTGAAAGTGAAGGCTGCGTGTAGAGGGAAGAACAGAAGCAGGAGCAAGTGTTTAGCAGGCAGCGAGGCCTACTTCCTGGTGCCGTCCAAACAAACTAAAAGTGTGCATCTGATTAATTTTCACACCAGGACGCGGCTGTTCAGTGCGGCAGAAAACGACGCAAGGGAAAGAAGGGCACCGCCGCTACAAGTCGCAAGTCAGTCGTGGTGCTTCTGATTCTCCGAGGTGTGCGCGCCTGAGCATGAAACGAGGGCCACCAGCTGCTCGATAATAGCGGTGCTATATGCTACCGGTACCCGCAGGAAGTAAAATGAATACTGGTCAGTGAACGAGACAGAAATAAACTTTGCGGTACTCAGTAAAAATATCACTACTGTGGTGTTCTTTTCCTTTTAAGAAACACCGACGTAAAGAAATATTTCTCCGTTCGCTCTCTAGTCCGGTGTCGCTAGACGCGGAGCACCTATCGCTCTGTTTTATCAAATGGAAAAAAGGGAGATACTGCGAAGTTCCTGATCACTAGACCTTACGTCAGTGAAGTGGCTTACATTCCAAACCTCCCTACATTGTCCTGATAGTAGTCGTCCGTCAGACGGGAGGGCTGAACTCGGAGATCCCCTTGGTGCCCTTCAATAGGACCATGCATATGCCAGCACCCTTCCTTCCATTTCATAATTATCCAGAACATTATAAACATGGCATACACTGAAGAACTGAAGAAACTGGTACGCCTGCATAATATCGTTTAGTATCCCCGTGAGCACGCAGAAGTGCCGTAACACGGCGTGGCATGAACTCGACTAATGTATGAAGTAGTGCTGCAGGGAATTGACACCATTAATCCTGCAGGGCTGTCCATAAATTTGTAAGAGTACGAAGGGGTGGAGATCTCTTCTGAACAGTACTTTCTAGGGCATCCCAGATACGCTCAATAATGTCCATGTATGGGGAGTTTGGTGGGCAGTGGAAGCGTTCAAACTCAGTGTTCCTGGAGCCACTCTGTGTACGTGTGGGTCTTGCATCGTTCTGCTGGAATTGCCCAAATCAGTCGGAATGCACAATGGTCATGAACGGATACAGCTGATCAGACAGGATGCTTACGTACGTGTCACCTGTCAGAGCCGTATGTAGATGTATCACGGGTCCCATATCATTCCAACTGCACACGCCCCACAACATTACAGAGCCTCCACCAGCTAGAACATTTCCCTGCTGACATGAAGGGTCCATGGATTCATGAGGTTGTCTCCATACCCGTAGACGTTCCGCTCGATACAATTTGAAACGAGACTCATCCGAAAAGGCAACATGTTTCCAGTCATCAACAGTCCAATGTAGGTTTTGACGGGCCGAGGCAAGGCGTAAAGCTTTGTGTCGTGCAGTCGTCAAGTATATACAAGTGGACCTTCGGCTCCGAAAGCCCATATCGATGATGTTTCGTTGAATGGTTCGCACACTGACATTTGTTGACGGCCCATCATTGAAATCTGCAGCAATTTGCAGAAGGGTGCCGGCCGGAGTCGCCGAGTGGCTCTAGGCGCTATAGTCTGGAACCGCGTGACCGCTACGGTCGCAGGTTCGAATCCTGCCTCGGGCATGGATGTGTGTGATGTCCTTAGGTTAGTTAGGTTTAAGTAGTTCTAAGTTCTAGGGGACTGATGACCTCAGAAGATAAGTCTCATAGAGCTCAGAGCCTTTTTTTTTCAGAAGGATTGCACTTCTTTCAGGTTGAACGATTCTCTTCAGTCGTCGTTGGTCTCGCTCTTGCAGTATCTTTTTCCGGTCGCAGTGATGTCAGAGATGGGATATTCTGCCGGATTCCTGATATTCACGGTACACTCATGAAATGGCAGTACGTGAAAATCCCCACTTCATCACTACCTCGGAGATGCTGTGTCCCATCGCTCGCGCGCCAATTATAACACGATGTTCAAACTCACTTAAATCTTGATAACCTGCCATTGTAGCAGCAATAACCGATCTAACAAATACGCCAGACATTTCTCGTCTTAGGCACTGACGACCGTAGCGCCGTATTCTGCCTGTTTACATATCTCTGTATTTGAATACTCATGCCTATACCAGTTTGTTTGGCATGTATCTACACTATAAAACCACTCATCAGCTCTCATACCAACAATGTAAGCTAATGGTTAACTTGCGGTGTAGACATTTGAAGATAATGCAAGAAGGTTACAATGTGTACAGTTTTAACGGCAATATGACACATATCTACGATCTTGATCCTTTTGTTTGATGTATCTTTCCTATCAAAACATTGCAAGCCTAAATATGGTATATATAAGAAACTTGTTCTACGTAGTTCTGGTATAAGGTTATGCGAACGTAACCGAATGTTGTAGCCTAATATGAATTAAGCTTAAAACATAGTTACAAGCTGCAAAATTTCATTACACACAATACTGAAACATACTGAAAAATTACAGTTTAAAGTCAAGCGTGATATCAAGATAATCGAAACAACTGAAGCTAGGCCGGAGTGAACGAGACACCATCGCAGAAGGTGAGTGCTCAACAACTGCATCTCTTCTGTGAGAAACGAAACTGTTAGTGATCCACCACAGTTTCACAAAATATTTAATAACCATTTCTTATCAGTAGCTGGCCAACTAGATAAAATTTTTATTAGTACAGTCAGAGCAAAATTTTTAAAATCCGGTGTTCCAAACAATTATGTCACATGCAGCTACATACACAAGCGCTGTGTTCAGTCGCTTGTACAACATTTATTTATGGTGAGACCAGTCTACTTACGATTGAAATACTCATTAGGAAATCTGATTCCCAAAAGGGAGAAAAGTATCACTTTGAGAATTACAGGCCGATTTTCTTTTTACCAGCGTATTCGAAAGTATTAAAAGTAACTGATCACAGAATTTTCTGTCACACTCGGGGAAAAAGTATAAACAGCAATTGAAATTTATTCGTTTGTAACAGAAGTATTTGCGCAGCTACATGACAAACTGAGAACGTTAGCTATCTTATTTGATTTAAAAAGCATTTCATCGTGTGAAATACGTTATACGTCGACACAAAAGTTTTCTGGGTATGGTACTGCGTGATGTTATAGACTTTTCTGGCGAAACCAACGTTTCGACCACGGTTACAGTGGTAATAGCTTGTTTTACAACATGACGCGATAACATACCCAGGAAACTTTCATGTAAACTGACTCCAGTCACGGAAGCCAACGTAGCTACGTTATACTTCGCTTCTTAAGGGAAAAGCTCATCAGTGGATCATTTCATAGCTACACTCCTGGAAATTGAAATAAGAACACCGTGAATTCATTGTCCCAGGAAGGGGAAACTTTATTGACACATTCCTGGGGTCAGATACATCACATGATCACACTGACAGAACCACAGGCACATAGACACAGGCAATAGAGCATGCACAATGTCGGCACTAGTACAGTGTATATCCACCTTTCGCAGCAATGCAGGCTGCTATTCTCCCATGGAGACGATCGTAGAGATGCTGGATGTAGTCCTGTGGAACGGCTTGCCATGCCATTTCCACCTGGCGCCTCAGTTGGACCAGCGTTCGTGCTGGACGTGCAGACCGCGTGAGACGACGCTTCATCCAGTCCCAAACATGCTCAATGGGGGACAGATCCGGAGATCTTGCTGGCCAGGGTAGTTGACTTACACCTTCTAGAGCACGTTGGGTGGCACGGGATACATGCGGACGTGCATTGTCCTGTTGGAACAGCAAGTTCCCTTGCCGGTCTAGGAATGGTAGAACGATGGGTTCGATGACGGTTTGGATGTACCGTGCACTATTCAGTGTCCCCTCGACGATCACCAGTGGTGTACGGCCAGTGTAGGAGATCGCTCCCCACACCATGATGCCGGGTGTTGGCCCTGTGTGCCTCGGTCGTATGCAGTCCTGATTGTGGCGCTCACCTGCACGGCGCCAAACACGCATACGACCATCATTGGCACCAAGGCAGAAGCGACTCTCATCGCTGAAGACGACACGTCTCCATTCGTCCCTCCATTCACGCCTGTCGCGATACCACTGGAGGCGGGCTGCACGATGTTGGGGCGTGAGCGGAAGACGGCCTAACGGTGTGCGGGACCGTAGCCCAGCTTCATGGAGACGGTTGCGAATGGTCCTCGCCGATACCCCAGGAGCAACAGTGTCCCTAATTTGCTGGGAAGTGGCGGTGCGGTCCCCTACGGCACTGCGTAGGATCCTACGGTCTTGGCGTGCATCCGTGCGTCGCTGCGGTCCGGTCCCAGGTCGACGGGCACGTGCACCTTCCGCCGACCACTGGCGACAACATCGATGTACTGTGGAGACCTCACGCCCCACGTGTTGAGCAATTCGGCGGTACGTCCACCCGGCCTCCCGCATGCCCACTATACGCCCTCGCTCAAAGTCCGTCAACTGCACATACGGTTCACGTCCACGCTGTCGCGGCATGCTACCAGTGTTAAAGACTGCGATGGAGCTCCGTATGCCACGGCAAACTGGCTGACACTGACGGCGGCGGTGCACAAATGCTGCGCAGCTAGCGCCATTCGACGGCCAACACCGCGGTTCCTGGTGTGTCCGCTGTGCCGTGCGTGTGATCATTGCTTGTACAGCCCTCTCGCAGTGTCCGGAGCAAGTATGGTGGGTCTGACACATCGGTGTCAATGTGTTCTTTTTTCCATTTCCAGGAGTGTATAAAAATGGTAGAAGAACGTTGTCCACTATTGTTAATTAACAGGAAAACACTTTGAGATACTATAAATCGTGCAATTCTCCCGATGACGCAAGTTTCGATGTGAATTACATAAATATTATGTAAATTATTGACTAAACATCAGTAACATCAACGTATAGCTTCTGGGAAAGAGGTTGTCACTCAACTGCAACAAAACACAGAGCAAACCGCTTCAAACGCGGAATTTTTGTAAAGGTGCATTAAAATTATCGTAAAAGGTGGACCTAACAAGTACAGTCAAACATTTTTATTTCTTAAGACTAAAAATAGATAAAAAGCTTTCTTGCAAATATCACATTTAGGACCTTTCCATAAACAGTGCTGCGTCTTCAACAGGAATAATGACCATGGTTTTCTACGCAAATGTGCATGGTTGTTTACTTCGCTCATTTTCATTTCATTATGCAATACGGTGTCATATTTCGACGCAAATTTGTTAACACGATTCGTAGTCCAGAACGGTGCCAGTTCTCCAACTTTGCATTATCTGTTATTAAAGTATATCGGGACTGCCATCCGACTACGTATAATACTACATGTGATGGTATACGATTCCCGATCACGAGATTTCGCTACAATATCCTGAATTAAGTTCTACACCTCTCTATAATTTTCCGTGAAGTGAGGGCATGTGAAACTCTTGATGGTGATCCGTCGTCGGACGAGGACGTTAAATTTAGTGCCTCCCTAGGTACTTCTTGAGAGGAGTAGGCTATGTGCTGGCATCAGGTTTTGCCCTTTCTTTCCTACCGTCGTGATCATGATCGTCATCATCATCACCATCATCATAATCAACAACAACAACTCAAACACTGTACACGCATTCATTACTGTCATTTACACCTGGCACCCGTAACAGCCGGCCGGAGTGGCCGTGCGGTTCTAGGCGCTACAGTCTGGAGCCGAGCGACCGCTACAGTAGCAGGTTCGAATCCTGCCTCGGGCATGGATGTGTGTGATGTCCTTAGGTTGGTTAGGTTTAATTAGTTGTAAGTTCTACGGGACTGATGACCACAGATGTTAAGTCCCATAGTGCTCAGAGCCATTTGAACCACACGTAACACCTCTGATACACAGGCTTCTTAAGTGGTGTCATATACAGTAGTACCCAAAAGGTAACCACAATCATGAAAACACGAAAATAAGAAGAGAAACGGAGAGCAATCACCCAACATCACCGTAAATATTTACCTATAAGCCCTACTTATTCTCTCTGTATACGGAAAGGAGTACCCCGTGCTGTGATAGTGGCGTAACCGAAAGGTAAACACAAACAGAGCATGACACCACTCATGTCTCAGTCTTCTGTGTCCGTTCATAGTGAGCGTTTCTGAAGAAGAGAAATATTTTAACATCGAGTGTAGATTTAAATGTCAGGAAGTCGTTTCTGAAAGTATTTGTATGGAGTGTAGCCACGTATGGAAGTGAAACGTCGACGATAAATACACTCCTGGAAATGGAAAAAAGAACACATTGACACCAGTGTGTCAGACCCACCATACTTGCTCCGGACTCTGCGAGAGGGCTGTAAAAGCAATGATCACACGCACGGCACAGCGGACACACTAGGAACCGCGGTGTTGGCCGTCGAATGGCGCTAGCTGCGCAGCATTTGTGCACCGCCGCCGCCAGTGTCAGCCAGTTTGCCGTGGCATACGGAGCTCCATCGCAGTCTTTAACACTGGTAGCATGCCGCGACAGCGTGGACGTGAACCGTATGTGCAGTTGACGGACTTTGAGCGAGGGCGTATAGTGGGCATGCGGGAGGCCGGGTGGACGTACCGCCGAATTGCTCAACACGTGGGGCGTGAGGTCTCCACAGTACATCGATGTTGTCGCCAGTGGTCGGCGGAAGGTGCACGTGCCCGTCGACCTGGGACCGGACCGCAGCGACGCACGGATGCACGCCAAGACCGTAGGATCCTACGCAGTGCCGTAGGAGACCGCACCGCCACTTCCCAGCAAATTAGGGACACTGTTGCTCCTGGGGTATCGGCGAGGACCATTCGCAACCGTCTCCATGAAGCTGGGCTACGGTCCCGCACACCGTTAGGCCGTCTTCCGCTCACGCCCCAACATCGTGCAGCCTGCCTCCAGTGGTGTCGCGACAGGCGTGAATGGAGGGACGAATGGAGACGTGTCGTCTTCAGCGATGAGAGTCGCTTCTGCCTTGGTGCCAATGATGGTCGTATGCGTGTTTGGCGCCGTGCAGGTGAGCGCCACAATCAGGACTGCATACGACCGAGGCACACAGGGCCAACACCCGGCATCATGGTGTGGGGAGCGATCTCCTACACTGGCCGTACACCACTGGTGATCGTCGAGGGGACACTGAATAGTGCACGGTACATCCAAACCGTCATCGAACCCATCGTTCTACCATTCCTAGACCGGCAAGGGAACTTGCTGTTCCAACAGGATAATGCACGTCCGCATGTATCCCGTGCCACCCAACGTGCTCTAGAAGGTGTAAGTCAACTACCCTGGCCAGCAAGATCTCCGGATCTGTCCCCCATTGAGCATGTTTGGGACTGGATGAAGCGTCGTCTCACGCGGTCTGCACGTCCAGCACGAAAGCTGGTCTAACTGAGGCGCCAGGTGGAAATGGCATGGCAAGCCGTTCCACAGGACTACATCCAGCATCTCTACGATCGTCTCCATGGGAGAATAGCAGCCTGCATTGCTGCGAAAGGTGGATATACACTGTACTAGTGCCGACATTGTGCATGCTCTGTTGCCCGTGTCTATGTGCCTGTGGTTCTGTCAGTGTGATCATGTGATGTATCTGACCCCAGGAATGTGTCAATAAAGTTTCCCCTTCCTGGGACAATGAATTCACGGTGTTCTTATTTCAATTTCCAGGAGTGTAGTTTGGACAAGAAGAGAATAGAAGCTTTCGAAATGTGGTGCTATAGAAGAATGCTGAAGATTAGATGGGTAGATCACATAACTAATGAGGAGGTATTTGATAGAATTGGGAAGAAGGGGAGTTTGTGGCACAACTTGACTAGAAGAAGGGATAGGTTGGTAGGACATGTTCTGAGGCATCAGGGGATCACCAATTTGGTATTGGAGGGCAGCATGGAGGGTAAAAATCGTAGAGGGAGACCAAGAGATGAATACACTAAGCAGATTCAGAAGTAGGTTGCAATAGCTACTGGGCGATGAAGAAGCTTGCACAGGATAGAGTAGCATGGAGAGCTGCATCAAACCAGTCTCTGGACTGTAGACCACAACAACAACAGTGAGTAGAGCGTAGTTTCTTGGTGAAGTTGAGAACGTAATGCCACAAAGATGCCATATTCGGCCACTTGGAAGCAGGCCAGACAGAGATCGAATTGTCAGTATGATTGAATGTGCCACAAAGTGTCATTTCAAGGATTTGGTGACGGTTTAGAGGCACAGCAGATAATCTCCGTACGCCAGTTCAATGTCGCCCGAAGTCCACACAGAGGGACCGACATCTGGCCGTAACAGCGCAACGAAACAGGACTATACCTCAGAATGAGATTTTCACTCTGAAGCGGAGCGTGCGCTGATATGAAACTTCCTGGCAGATTAAAACTGTGTGCCGGACCGAGACTCGAACTCGCGACCTTTGCCATTCGCGGGCAAGTGCTCTACCAACTGAGCTACCCAAGCACGACTCACGCCCCGTCCTCACATCTTTACTTCTGCCAGTACCTCGTCTCCTACCTTCCAAACTTCACAGAAGGTAGGAGACGAGGTACTGGCAGAAGTAAAGCTGTGAGGACGGGGCGTGAGTCGTGCTTGGGTAGCTCAGTTGGTAGAGCACTTGCCCGCGAAAGGCAAAGGTCCCGAGTTCGAGTCTCGGTCCGGCACATAGTTTTAAGCTGCCAAGAAGTTTCAGGACTACACCTGCAGGACAATCGGCTGCAGAACTTACAGCTGCCTCAGGAATAGCTGTTTTCCGAAAGATTGTCTCTCGGAATCTCAGGACAGCAGAGCTGTTTGCCAGAATTCTGGCCGTGTGCATCCCGCTCACTCCAGCAAAGGCACGGGCCCGTGTATTGTAGTGTCGGCAACATCGAGACTGGATCATGAATCAATGGAGGAATTTACTCTTCACAGATAAATCCCGTTTCAATGTCGAAAATGATTCTTGTCGCACATTGCTCTGGAGAGAACCTGGTAGCCAGTATAGCCCCAGGAACATCGAGGAAGGAGACCTCTTTGGTGGTGCCGGCGTAATGGTGTGGACATCGTGCCGTACGGAGGTGCACATCTTTGTTGGTGGTCGGAGGAATACTGTAAACGCTGAGACGTACAGAGATGAGGTACTATTTCCACGTTTTAGCCTTTTAAAAGGTGAAGTTGGCCCAGTGTTGCTCTTCACGGAAGATAACGCACGTCCGCATCGAGCTGCTATGCTGAATGAATTTCTTGAAAGTGAAGATATCTGTCGGATGGACTGGCCAGCGAGGTCACCGAAACTGAACACCGTACAACATGCCTGGGATGCATTAGGGAGGCGAACTCTACCTCGTCAGCCTCCACGAAGGGCACTTCCAGACCTCCGCACCGCACTTGCTGAGAAATGGGATCGATTGCCAAGAAACCTCTTGAACCATCTCGTGGAGAGCATGTCACGTCGCTGTGCATATTGAGTGGCTGTTACAGATAACCACATCATTTATTATCAGCTTTTTTTGTACTGGAAGAGATTTCCGAGTTGTATATGTGTGTCTTAGCTATTAGAGCTTCTCTGACATTCTCTTTCTGGCACTGCGGTATGCCCAAAGCCTTGTGATTAAGCTGTATCTTGTTTAGTAATCCCCCCGACATCCTGATGAGGCAGTATATCCTCCTTTCGTGATTACGCTTAACTTCTGGACAACGGCGTGATGCCAGTCCAGAACGGTCCATTCCGCATGTTGTTGGGTCCATCTGTACCGCGCTGCACGGTGTCGTAGTTGCAAAGATGGACCTCGCCATGGACGTCGCGAGTGAAGTTGCGCATCATGTAGCCTATTGCGAACAGTTTTAGTCGTAATATGACGTCCTGTGGCTGCACGAAAAGCATTATTCAAAATGGTGGCATTGCTGTCAGGGTTCAAAATGGTTCAAATAGCACTGAGCACTATGGGACTTAACTTCTAAGGTCATTAGTCCCCTAGAACTTAGAACTGCTTAAACCTAACTAACCTAAGGACATCACAAACATCCATGCCCGAGGCAGGATTCGAAACTGCAACCGTAGCGATCGCGCGGTTCCAGACTGTAGCGCCTAGAAACGCTCGGCCACCCCGGCCGGCACTGTCAGGGTTCCTCCGAGCCATAATCCGAAGGTAGCTGTCATCCACTGCAGTTGTAGCCTTTGGGCATCCTGAGCGAGGCATGTCATCGACAGTTCCTGTCTCTCTGTTTCTCCTCCATGTCCGAACAACGTCGCTTTAGTTCACTCCGAGACGCCTATATACTTCCCTTGTTGAGAGCCCTTCCTGGCACAAAGTAACAATGCGTACGCGATCGAACCGTGGTATTGACCGTCTAGTCATGGTTGAACTACAGACAACACGAGCCGTGTACCTCCTTCCTGGTGGAATGACTGGAACTAATCGGCTGTCGGACCCCTCCGTCTAATAGGCGCTGCTCATGCATGGTTGTTTACATCTTTGGGCGGGTTTAGAGACCTCTCTGAACAGTCAAAGGGACTGTGCCTGTGAAACAGTATCCACAGTCAAAGCCTATCCTCAGGAGTTCTGGGAAGCGGGGTGATGCAAAACTTTTTTTGATGTGTGTGTTATCGACTGAACCGTCGATCTAGATCTACCGACTACTTTAGGACTACTTTACGAGGATTTGCACTGATTATGCAAGCTCAGAATAAGTTTTCTTTCAGTTATGGTGGTCTCACTATCCTTACAGCCCATGTTGCAAACTGCACTATCCCTGCGCCACTCAAAACAATTAGAGGTGGCTAACTGTGGTTGACAACAGTTGACGCTTGAGTATGACGTGGTTCAGCATTAAAGTTTCGTCCTTGGGCGCGAATCTGAGGCGTATTCAGAAGGTAGAGGGAAACTTTATGAAGTAGTTTGTTAACCTTGCTCTTGCTATGAGTGTATTTTGTTCCTTGTTTTTCAATAAAAACGATTTACTGAAATACTTTTCGCAGCACTGGCTCTTCAGATTTTATATTCGCTTCTTTTCGTGTACTACTTGTTTAAAAAATGTACAGCACTATGAACACTTTTTTTTTTTTAGGTAGCGCAGTGGTTAGACACTGGACTGGCCCGCTTCCAGTCATCCTGATTTAGGTTTTCCGTGATTTCCCTAAATCACTCCAGGGAAATGCCGGGATGGTTCCTCTGAAAGGGCACTGCCGACTTCCTTCCCTAATCCGATGAGACCGATGGCCTCGCCGGCCGAAGTGGCCGTGCGGTTAAAGGCGCTGCAGTCTGGAACCGCAAGACCGCTACGGTCGCAGGTTCGAATCCTGCCTCGGGCATGGATGTTTGTGATGTCCTTAGGTTAGTTAGGTTTAAGTAGTTCTAAGTCTAGGGGACTAATGACCTCAGCAGTTGAGTCCCATAGTGCTCAGAGCCATTTGAACCATTTTTGAACCGATGACCTCGCTGTCTGGTCTCCTTCCCCAAACAACCCAACCCAATACTTTTTTACTCCATGTATGACTGCTTGAGCGATGCTTGAGACACTTTAAGTAAGGTGTCTGAATGTCTGTGGAGGAATGCCATCCCATTATTCATCGACAGCCGAAACCAGTCTAAATAGTGATGGACAGTAAGGTCTGGAAAGAAGTCGACGATCTGACTCATCCCAAAGGTGTTCCACTGAGTTCAAATCGGGGATGCTTGGCAGGCCAGCCCATTTCAGGAATGTTATTGTGTCAAACCATTGCCTCACAGCTGCTGCATTAAGACATGATGCACTGAAGTACTGATACTATCATTGTCTCCGAACTGTTCCTCTAATGTATGCAGTACTCAATGCTGTAAAATGTGTTCATAACCTTCTGCATTTAGCGTTCTCTTAAGTTCAGTAAGGGGATCACACTCTAACCACGAAAGGCAGCCTCACCACCTCCTCAGTACTTCACTGGAGGCACTACATATGACGGTAGCTAACGTTCTCCTGGCATTCACCAAACCCAAACCCTCCCATTGGATTGGCACAGGAATAGCATGATTCCGGCTGGCCCCGTCGGAGGTTCGAGTCCTCCCTCGGGCATGGATGTGTGTGTTGTCCTTAGCGTAAGTTAGATTAAGTAGTGCGTAAGCGTAGGGATTGATGACGTCAGCAATTTGGTCGCATAAGACCTTACCACAGATTTCCAGTTTCCAGTAGCATGATTCATCACTCCAAATAACACGATTCCAATGATCCAGTATCCAGTGTCGTCGCTCTTTGCACCGTCTCCAGCATCGCTTACCATTGACTACAGAAATGTGTGACTAAGGAGGGGCTGATCGACCAATGTACGCCTGTTTCTTTTTTTTTTTTTTTTAACTCCTGCGACCAGTAATGTGCTATCTGGACTGCTGGTAGCGTTTTGGACCTCACGAGTGACTCCTTACAAGCGATTTTATTGCATCCGTCCTCCGCAACCATCGACGGTTCCTGTCCATCAGTACATGAGGTCTTGGTTATGCTGTGATTGCTCCTACGCGTTTCTACTTCACATTCAAAAAAATCATCAAAGTCCACTTGGGCAGCTTTAGAAGGGTTGATATGTCCCTGATGGATATGTAACTCAGGTGCCATCCAGTGGCTAGTCCACGTTCGAAGTCATTCCTAACCGACCCATTCCGCTGTTACTGTTGCTCTGAAAACACAATACTACCCATCTCCGCATTACGTAGGGGTGCCCTAGAATCTTACCCAGTGACCACCATCCCGAAATTATTAAGCACACTTCTTCAGTCGTAGCGAAATTCATCTTCGGCGCAGAGATTTTGCCCTTAACATTTTTCTGCGACTCATTGTATCAGTACCTCCGTATCGTGGATTGTCGGACGACAGATTCTTTTGTCATTAAGGATGTTTGTCTTCTAGTGCTCAGAAAGAAAAAAATCTGCTATCAGATGGTAACCTATGTTAGACAATTCCGACATCATCGTAGTAAAGGTGGGGGATAAACTGAAAATAGTGTGACATAATTCTCGTTACCACAGTTAATCACACACTGAACACGATGTTAAAAATCATAAAATGATAATAAAATCCTGTCATTGTATTTAAAATCACACTGAGGTTCCTTAACCAAGTATTCAGTTTCATGAGAGGTTACGTAGTGTGAAATTCTACCGCCTGTTACTCCGACATCCTGCGTCTTCGTGGCCATGGTGACGATCAACTCAACGTTGAGCGGAACAGAAACTCTTTTCGAAAAAAAATATCGTAATTAATAGTAGGATAGAAAATTATGGTTTAGCATCCGTCGGCGACATCGTATTACACTTGGAGCATCAGTTTCGTTCGACTAACCCAAGAATGGGAATGGAAATCTCCGGGGGCAATCAGCACGGGATCTGCCTGAACTAACTTAGGGCAACCACTGATATCCTAAACTGGGTTGCTGGACGGAGTCTGAACCGTTCTCGTGCTAAAATGGTTCAAATGGCTCTAAGCACTATGGTACTTAATATCTGAGGTCATCAGTCACCTAGAACTTAGAACTACTTAAACCTAACTAACCTAAGGACATCACACACATCCATGCCCGAGGCAGGATTCGAATCTACGACCGTAGCAGCAGCACGGTTCCGGACTGAAGCGCCTAGAACCGCTCGGCCACAGGGACCTCATGCTAAACCCAGCTTAGACGTCAAATGTGGAATGTCTAGGAAACCTGCTTTCTCGGATCGCTAGACAACATTCAAATAAATCGTATTAATGAGTTTTATTACGAAAAGCAAATGACAATACTTCACTTTGAGAAGCCGGCCAAGGGTGGCCGAGCGGTCTAGGCGCTACAGTCTGGAACCGCGTGACCACTACGGTCGCAGGTTCGAATCCTGCCTCGGGCATGGATGTGTGTGATGTCCTTAGGTTAGCTAGGTTTAAGTAGTTCTAAGTTCTGGGGACTGATGACCTCAGAAGTTAAGTCCCATAGTGCTCAGAGCCATTTGAGCCACTTTGAGAAATACACAAATGTGTCGCAAGCAAAGGGCGACATGCAAAATAATCAAGTTTCTTCAGTATAACAATTCCATGTTTGAGCTACATAGAATGTACAAGCAAAATAACGAGCGTTGTCGCTTCTTTCTAAGTCGCTAGTCTTGTGGCTACTCCTCAACTGGCCACGACCAGTCGGGCGCGGCGCTTATGTTCTCTTCACATATTAGCCGCTGCTGTCACCGTTGTCGTCCTGGAGAGGGGTTGGCTCGTATTCAGAGAATAGGGCATCATCGAAGGTAATAGCATTCAGTTTTTGACTGTCTACCTTTTTTGTTGAGAGCCAGAATATTCCACTGTGTCTTAAAGAACGAACGTGTGAGAGAATGCTCATGGTAAGTCGTTGCAACCTCGGATGCCATCAACCACATTCCCCGTAAGTCGCAACAACCAGTCACAATCCTGGACTTGCACTCATCACGGTCAAGCACTATCTGCGATAACAAACTTTCCTTACTTGATGGAAGGCCACGACAAAGGGCCACTTTTAGGCCATTTTCCAGAACGTCAAGGGGTTATCAGCCAACGGCCTTGCCGCAGTGGTAACACCGGTTCCCGTCAGATCGCCGAAGTTAAGCGCTGTCGGGCTGGGCTAGCACTTGGATGGGTGATATCCGGTCTGCCGAGCGCTGTTGGCAAGCGGGGCACTCATCCCTTGTGAGGCCAACTGAGGAGCTACTTGATTGAGAAGTAGCGGCTCCGGTCTCGAAAACTGATATAAGGCCGGGAGAGCGGTGTGCTGACCACATGCCCCTCCATGTCCGCATCCAGTGACGCCTGTGGTTGAGGATGACACGGCGGCCGGTCGGTACCGTTGGGCCTTCATGGCCTGTTCGGGAGGAGTTTAGTTTTTAGTTTAGAAGGAGTTATCAAGCACTACAGCCCACACTCACACACCGATGAGGGACAGTAGCTTTCCTACCACGCTATGATTTACATTTACAAAATCCTTAAGATATTTTTGTTGACCAATTGTTTCAAATCCTAGCAATGAGACCACAACACATAAGGACACTTGATCAGAAAAAAATTGTACCATGAGGAAATAAACTACGCTGGCTCCGAAGCATATCTATACTGATGTTCAAAACTCAAGGACGAAAGTAACCACCGTACGATGTGTTATTACCAAGTAACATGAGCTATCGAATATATTGTTTCCCTTTACTTATGTCTCCCGAGGAGATCACGAATGTAAAATTAGAGAGATTCGAGGGCGCACGGAGGCTTTCCGGCAGTCGTTCTTCCCGCGAACACTACTGGAACAGGAAAGGGAGGTAATGACAGTGGCATGTAAAGTGCCCTCCGCCACCCACCGTTGAGTGGCTTGTGGACTATAAATGTAGATGTAAATGTAGATGTAGACTCAATAAAAGTTGGACCCTACATGGAAAGGACTGCTGCAGTATAATACAGAAGGTAACTGAAAGAAATACGCAATGAGACGAACTAAAATGACACCTTTATTTAAAGACAATAATTACACTGAAGTCACCGCTATCTATCATGTTCCCCTGGACATTACGAATGACGCGGCATGGTTCTTAATAGGGGATGAGATCACCACAGGCAGAAATGCTTGCTCTGCAACGTGTTCCCATGCTGGCCACTAGGCTGGTAAGGAATTTTTGTGTTAGGGCGTTCCATTCCCCCACCATCGCGGCTAACAACAACTGAATGGTCGTTGGTGCGGATGGACGTGCTGCAATTCGTCTCGCCGGCCGCTGTGGTCGAGCGGTTCTAGGCACTTCAGTCCGGAACCGCGCGACTGCTACAGTCGCAGGTTCGAATCCTGCCTCGGGCATGGATGAGTGTGATGTCCTTAGGTTAGTTAGGTTTAAGTATTTCTAAGTTCTAGGGGACTGATGACCTCAGATGGTTCAAATGGCTCTGAGCACTATGGGACTTAACTTCTGAGGCCATCAGTCCCCTAGAACTTAGAACTACTTAAACCTAACTAACCTAAGGACATCACACACATCCATCCCCGAGGTAGGATTCGAACCTGCGACCGTAGCAGTCGCGCGGCTCCAGACTGTAGCGCCTAGAACCGCTCGGCCACTCCGGCCGGCTGACCTCAGATGTTAAGTCCCATAGTGCTAGAGCCATTTGAACCATTTTGAACGAATTCGTCTCCCTAACGCACCCCACACGAGCTCGATGAGATTTAAGGCGGGCGAACGGGCAGGGCAGTCCATTCGCCCACGATCTTCACATTCCAAGGGCTCCTCCACCTGTGCTGTTCGACGCGGTCTCGAACTGTCATTTATAAAAGTGAAAGCAAGGTCTAACCCTCCCCTGAAAATACACACATGGGGAAGATCTACAATGTCACAATAACGTTGACCGGTGAGTGTACGGTGATTAAGAATCTGGAGATCAACATTATGCCTCCCCACACCATAACAAAAATGGTTCTAATGGCTCTGAGCACTATGGGACTCAACTGCTGTGGTCGTAAGTCCCCTAGAACTTAGAACTACTTAAACCTAACTAACCTAAGGACACCACACACATCCATGCCCGAGGCAGGATTCGAACCTGCGACCGTAGCAGTACAGCATAACAGCTGGACCACCAAAACGATCGCGTTGGACAACGTTTCTGGGTGCATTACGTGTTGCCACCTCTCGCCATATAATGGGTGCATCCAGAATCTCTACTCAGACTGAATCTGCTCTCACCGGTAAAGAGCACGTGACTCTACTCCTCGTTGGGCCAGACACTATGCTGTTGGCACCATCGCAAACGATACCATCGATGTGCGGGTCTCAACAGAACAAAACTTACTGGTCGTCGGTCACAGAGATCACACCATGCAGTTGCAGTGCTACTGTGGAGAGTGAGATTGCGTGCCTTGCAGGCTTGCTAAACGTGGTTGCAACGAATCCCGCTGTTTGATGTGGGTCCCATCTTGCCTGTTGCGCAATTTAGCGTCATCTGCTGCTATAGTTGACAGTGGTCGACCACTTCCTCTCCTTAGGGCACCAGCGCTTGTGGTTCACAACACTCCCCATACACGTGAATAATGCTGTAGGCAATACCGAACTCCTGGGCTACACTCGTCACACTTCGTCCTTCTTCCGCGTTCCTGATGAACCTTCCCCAAGTGGAATCATCCATAAGTTGTCTCCGGGCTGTGTTCTAATGAAGAACGGCTCCGTAGCGCACCGCAACTACTCGATGATTCCTTCCACTGTCTCACGTTGCGGGGGGAGCATCATTGGAGTTGTAATCACGCTGATCTCACAACATGAGGCATCTAGTTTTCTGTGTGTGACTGGGATAGCTCTGGCAATATGCTCTCGCATTTTGATTCATTTCCGTCGAGTTCTTAATATATTATCTTACTTTATCTCTCTCGCTCTTAAGTTTACCAAAGCAGTGTATAAATAATTCATCGAGATAATAAAACACAGGCAGAAAATTTCAGTTTTACTTCTTGTTCTCTTGGAAACAAAACATGATATGCGTCAGTCAAAATCAGTTTTGGACAAAATAGTGTGCTGCTGACAGGAAAGTATAGGAAATCAGAAAGTTTAGATTTTTTCATTATTTAAGCAATTAAGAAACAGTGAGTTATCCCAAATAATGTGCGATACTAATCAATTGCCTATTTACGCTCCAAAATGAGTAACCGTATCCATGGGTAGAAAACTGAAAACAAACACATTAGACACAAAATTTAAATCGCGAACAGCTTTTAATATTCTCTTACTACATGCAAATATTCTTAGTGATAACAATTAATTATAGGAGTTACGACGTTGGTTTGCAATATTTCCGTTGGCAATATTTCACCCCTCTTCACAAGAACTGCTTTCCTTTGGAAGTTTTTATCTTAAATAAGACGGCTTACTACTCAGGGTTGTAGCAATGTTAGGATTTACTATCTGCGTAGCTATCATATGATACAGATGCTGCAGCACAGTGTTCATCCAGTCAGATACAGAAAATATTAATAAAATGGTCGAAATCTCAGAAGAATAAAGTGTGTGCGCTCATGACATTTCAGTATAAAAACAGAGTTTTTCTTTAATTTCAATACTAAGGCAAGGCGAAAGTTTCTACAGGTACCAGCAAAGACTGCATTTTCTTTCTTTGGTAGGAAACGCAGGCTGTTTTCCGAAAGAATGATATTATTTTTCTTCATAATCCATCTTCTTCTCACGTACATTTTTATCCATTTCATCTATTAAACTTTCGTCGTGTTCTCTAATTTTTATTTCACCAATTACATGGGAATTAATAGAGGAATCCTTCCAGTATCGCAGAAAATACCGGCCATAACCTTTTGGTGGATGAAATCGACTTCACCTTTTTGGTGCAACATAGTCTCCCACAAACTGATTTGGTTGTTGTATGTTTCCAGGCACGAAGTAGTGAGCCCATGACTAATTTATAGATACAAATCGACGAAAAAAATCAGAAGAATTTTGTTTAATACGGTTCTAACATTGCTGAGAAATTAGTTTTCTTGCTTGCTTGTGGTCACAATTCAACAAATGCGATATCCAACTCATACAAAAGAATTTCTATAGTGTCAGGTAATTGATGAAGCTTTAATTGCCTTACGTACAACTTTCCTCCAAGATTGCAGTTTTGAAAGTCATTCAAAATAATCATTTTCATGTTTAATTCAGTGGCCCATTTATCAGTTGCTGAAGGTGACGAAGAAGATCCCTTATAAACGTTCAAAACCTGTGTGTTAAATTCCATGTACCGTCAGTTATCCAAGACTAAGGACATTTTTGCAATGTTCCGTTCATCTTACTGCAAACGTTTCGTGAAATGTCGGAGATAATGTTCGTATTAATATACAGAATTGTATTAATGATCGTGTTAAAGAAAAAAGAAAAACGCAGCTTCAGCCTCACTGCATTGCTTACATGCTTAATATCTGGTTGTACGATAAAATGATCCACGAAAAATTTGAGAATGAGATTTAGGATCTCAAAATGGGTCATCTAAACAAAAAAACATCTTAACAGTGGCAGTGTAAAAATCAGTAACTGTCAGGCTAAATTTTTTCTCACTTTATTCATTTGAACGAAGTACACATAACGTAACTAATCCAGAAGATCGTATAATGAAAAATATTCCACAGATCAAGTTGACACTTGACCTACGCTACTGTACATGCCGTACTACCTCAGCGTGATACACAACGCTTTTCTTGTAGTGTTTACCAGTGGTATTCAATGAGTATCCTCGTGTCCTTGCCCCACTTACTGAACAGACGTGTAACGATAGGAGCTGCTCTTCTACGGACGACAGAAAGAATACTAGCATTTAACGCCCCGTCAACGATGAGGTTATTACAGAAACAGCACATGCCCAGTTAAGAGAACGAAATCGCCGGTATGCTTTACAAAGGAACTATTCTGGCCGGCCGAAGTGGCCGAGAGGTTCTAGGTGCTACAGTCTGGAACCACGCGACCGCTACGGTCGCAGGTTCGAATCCTGCCTCGGGCATGGATGTGTGTGATGTCCTTAGGTTAGTTAGGTTTAAGTAGTTCTAAGTTCTAGGAGACTGATGACCTCAGAAGTTAAGTCCCATAGTGCTCAGAACCATTTGAACCAATTTGAACTATTCTGGCATCACCTTAATCAATTTAAGGAAACCAGAAGCCTACTGGACGGAAGAGGGTTTGAATGCTTATCCTCCCGAATGCGGTTCAAGTGTCCCAAGCACTGCGTCATCTAATTCCGCACGCTCTTCTTAATTTCTCTATAAATCCTTTAAAGGCATTTCTTCCTGGTTAGGCACGCTAAAGAATTCAGATAGCTAAGCTTTTGATATAAGCTAATTCGTTCACCGACACCCGTTCAACAATTTATATGTGAAAGAAAGTCTCGCAAATGCATTTAGATAAATACAGCCTTTTCTCAGTTTAAGAAAGGCGCGAGCCTCATTACTCAGCTATCAGGCGTTGTCTTTCATTGGGTGAAGCTAAAGTAACATAAAACTGAAAAAGTAGTACAGAAATATATACATGAGCATTATGAGAATCCCACGTAAATGCTCAGAAGACATACGACATTTTAAGAATGGAAGAATATATTAGTTACATTTTTCAGTCACATATGACGCTGAAGATTGTGTATCGTAGTACAGTAGCGTTCATGATAATTGATCATAAGCACTTATGTAAAGGCGGCCCAATTTTCCACGTGGATTTTATCAGCCAGTTCGCAATACTTTCTATTAGTAGAATACAGTACACTCGAGTAAATGATGAACGTTAACAACCGCAGCACTGCTGCAGCGCCCCCGGTCGATAAAACATAGACTACTGTGGAAATTCATTTTTTTTGTTAAAAAATCTTACTTGTTTCCCAAGATAAATGTTAAATCTGCAACGCGTGAATGCTAGTAGTTCTCGAGTAGTGATTTTCACTTGTTCTGTTACTTTTTAATCACAATGTAAATGACTGCGGATGAAAGTAGCTAATGTAATATGCATCTTCGTTGGATTGAGAAAAGACTACAGTTAACAGCGCTGGAGCATTGAGTCTGTTCAAGCAGGTACGTGACCGGAGCTTCGTCCTGAATAAACACGCATTCCTGCGGACACAGTGTTGTACGTTCGGGTCTGGTTGGACGCTACTAGCTATACATCTCGGTCTCTCTCCTTCATTTTACGAGAAATGCCCAAAGTCACTGTTGCATCGGAAGAACTGCTGTGGTCGCAGAAGGAAGTTTATAATGGTGTACCAATATGCAGACCACAATTTTACGCTCTCTGCTGTTTTCAAGTATCGATGACCACTATTTTTGAGACGCAACTGCACGTTTTCTGTAACAGAAAATGAAAATAAAAACACGTACGTTCACCACGAAATTTGTGTAGTTTATTGACCGAATGTTATCAATGACAGTGGTTGTATAACTGGGGTGCAGCTTCTTTCTCGTCGGACGAAACTGTACACGCGATTTGGTAAGGATTGGGCGCCCATCTGTAGTCACGGGTAAATTTGCGCAAAGACTAGGTGAAACGCTCAGAGAAAATCGGCCATTTACAGTTATGCAGTTTATCTCATTATTTTCGTTACTTTTCACTGACAGTTTTGTGTGACATGATAACTAAAATGATAGCCTACCACATTTTTTCGCTCCTTGTGGGCCTATATTTCTTCCTGACGACCATAGGGGTCACTGAATGGTTCGGCTGTCACATAATACGGTAACCAGTTTCTCAATCACTTTTTTTTTTACAGGTAATGAGATCATAGGTTTTCTATGGAAAATTCAAGAGAAAACATCAGTCTATGGACTGGGCTCATGACGGTTAACAATGGAAATCTTCTTTTTCGTGGAAGGATGATATGGACACTGTATTTTGGGACAGGAATGTCGTACTGCTGATCCATTTTATGTAATGAATCGTAACAGTTAAATCTCCAGTGCACAGCGTAACTTAAAAAAACTAATAAGAACGTTTCAAAACAAATGACACAGCACATTATGTTCCGGTGCAGCTTTGCTGCCCCAAATACACTCACCCACACCTCGTCAAAAACTCAAGAACTGTTGATAAGTTTTCTAAAGGGAGTAGTAGAGTCATCTTCCGCTTCATATTCTCTAACGTTAAAAACTGGCTATGACCACAGTGTTTTGCATACGAAGAGGGGCTTCAGTACACAATCGAGGAACGGTGAAATTTGTTAGCAGCGGACGTCCATGACTAAGGTATACAGAACCTCGTTCCTAATGCCATAGGAAATTATTGATCATAAGCACTTATGTAAAGCGACGAACGCGGCCCCATTTTCCACGTGGACTTTAACAGCCAGTCCACAATACTTTCTATTAGTAGAATACAGTTCAAAAATGGTTCAAATGGCTCTGAGCACTATGCGACTTAACTTCTGAGGTCATCAGTCGCTTAGAACTTAGAACTAATTAAACCTAACTAACCTAAGGACATCACACACATCCATGCCCGAAGCAGTATTCGAACCTGCGACCGTAGCGATCGCTCGGTTCCAGACTGTAGCGCCTAGAACCGCAAGGCTACTCCGGCCGGCTAGAATAGAGTACACTCGACTAAATGATGAACGTTAACAACCGTAGGACAGCTGCAGCGCCCCCGGTCACACAGATTGTAGCTGTAGGATGTGTTCAGACTTTTTCCGCAATTTTGTTACAAACTTTAACGAAAGATGTAGAAGGACAAATGCATCAGTTTTTGAATTGGGAACCTGGACCATTAAGTTACACTAAATACGAGAAAATTCCGAGTTTTCGCGTTATCTGCTGACGCTTACAAAAATTCAAAAACACATGTTTCTTAAATAATTTGTGCTAGACGAAACAAGCACAACAGCCGTTCAAACTGGCGTCCCCCAGCTTCTCCACAGGAATGACATTGTTGCACAAACTTCTATCGTACCTGTTCGGACAATATCGGTGTTGTTCGAACTGTATTACAGGCATATTTCCCAGAAGCTCCTCTTGTTTCTCCAGGTGTCATCAACACAAAACACTTCTCATGAACGCATACGACAAAACTGAGTTAGTTCAGATCAGGAAAACGAGCTGGCCATGCAACAGGATCATACGTTCGTCGTAGGTCCGACGTTGATTTTTGCGGTTATTTCACGCAGTGTTGCTTGTCTGTTGGCACTGACATCTCCATGCAAAGGCCGCTAGTCTCGGTCGTTAAGTGAAAGCCGTCGGCCACTGCTTTGTCCGTAGTGAGAGGTAATGCCTGAAATTCGAAAATTCGATATTCTCGGCACACGCTTGACACTTTAGATCTCGGAATATCGAATTCCTTGACGATTTCCGAAATGGAATGTCCAATACGTGTAGCTCCAACCACCATTCCGCGTCCAAAGTCTGTTAATTCCCGTCTTGAGGCTATAATCACGTCGGAAACCTTTTCACAGTATATGTGCGTATTGCTGTCCCATGAATTTCGTCACCTCAGTGTATCACTGATTGGCACATACACACCACCTCACTGCCATGACTTACGTCAGAGATGGAGAGTCTCATGACCACTTGGTACCAGCTTTGCTTCCTCAATAACGTTGCAAAGCGACCCGTGTGCTCCTTTAACGTGGTGAGTAATACCTTATCCGATGAGCTTATTAAACTTTTACAAAACAGTTTATTACGCCGTACAAACAACAATTCGTAGGTTCCCTTATTCCATTAGCAGAGTTAGTCTGTATCACTTCTGGTTTCGTAACTTTCGACTCACCTGTTCCTGGACCAGGATTCCTTACCACAAAATGATACATTCGTCTTTCTCTAACGTTCCTTAAACTTTGTCAGACGGTCACGGAAACATCTTGTACTACAAACATCTTGTACTACAAACACCTTGTACTACAAACTCATTAAATTTTTTATTGTTTTCTCAGCAATCAAACTGAAGTTATTATCCAAACTGACCTACGTATGAACGCATTACTTTTATTTTAACATTCTTCTGTGAACTCCGCTGGTGAGCAGACCTTAAGGACGAAACTAGCTTTCGCGTGACATGTCACTGACAAGTAACATAGCCCGATGAAGCTCGAGCCATTCGTAGAAAGAAATCCAAAACTGTCGTACGAAAGCTAACTGAAACAAATACGCCATAAACAAACAGAAATGGCACTTTTATTCATAGGCAGTAATGACACTGAATGCATCAAGATTCAAGGTTATCCCCTGGACTTCACAAAAAATGTGACATAGGCTGTTTGATCACCACGGAGAGCAATGCATGCTCTGCAACGTGCACCCATGCTCGTCACAACAAGGATAAGGATTTCTTGTGATTGGACGTTTCATTCATCCACCAACGCGGCTGACAGCAATTGAAGGGTCCTGGGCGTGCTGCAAACTTCTCCCCAACGCATTCCACACGTGCTCGATGGGATTTAAGTCGGGGGGAACGGGCAGACCAGTCCATGTACTGAATATCCTCTCGTCCCAGGAGCTCAGTTGCCCATTGCCATTCATAAAAATGAAGTCAGGATCGAATGCACCTCTGAAAAGATGCAAATTTGGAAGAAGTACAGTGTGTCAGTAACTTTGACCTGTGAAAGCACTGTGTTCAAAGATTTATAGGTCAGTATGCTCATGCAACCTTCTACCCCACACAACACTTGGATCACTAAAACGATCATATTTGACAATGTTCCTGGGTGCATTATCTGCTCCCACCTGTCGCCATATGCTCTGATCCGAGAAGAGCACGCGAACCCACTCCACCTTGTTTCAGTCCCTATGCTCCTGGCACCATCGCAAACGGTGCCAACGATGTGCGTGTCTCAACGGAAAACAACTTACTGGTCCTCTGGCAAAGGTACTATAGCCATGCAGTCACCATGCCACTGTCAAGCGTGAGATTGCCTGTCTTGCATTCCTGTTAAATGTGTTTGCAACTGTACCCGCTGTTTGACATGTATGTAGTTGCAGACGTGGGTCCTTCTTGTTTGTTGCACAATGTAGCGGTCACAAAAAAAAAAGGTTCAAATGGCTCTGAGCACTATGGGACTTAACTTCTGAGGTCGTCAGTCCCCTAGAACTTAGAACTACTTAAACCTAACTAACCTAAGGACATCACACACATCCATGCCCGAGGCAGGATTCGAACCTGCGACCGTAGCGGTCGCGCGGTTCCAGACTGTAGCGCCTAGAACCGCTCGGCCACTCCGGCCGGCAATGTAGAGGTCATCTCTTGTTGAGGTTGATTGTGGTCGATAACCACCTCTCCTTCGGTCAGCCGTGCCTGTGGAAGAATCCCCACACACGTGAATAAAATGCTGTGGGCAGTACGAAACTCCTGAGCTACACTCGTCATATTTCGTCCTTCTTCCAGTTTCCCGATCATTTTTCTTCGTGTGATGTCATCCAGATGTTGTCTTCGGGTCATTCTGTAATGAAGGAGCCGGCCGTAGTGGCCGAGCGGTTCTAGGCGCTACAGTCTGGAACCGCGCGACCGCTACGGTCACAGGTTCGAATCCTGCCTCGGGCATGGACGTGTGTTATTTCCTTAGGTTAGTTAGGTTTAAGTAGTTCTACGTTCTAGGGGACTGATGACCTCAGAAGTTAAGTCCCATAGTGCTCAGAGCCATTTGAACCATTTTGTAATGAAGGACACCATCACATTGCACCGTAACTGCTCGTTAACTGATAAATATTGTCTTTCACGTTCCTTCAGCTGCCTCGTATTGCTTGCCCATCCCCATTTGGCGCTATAGTCACGTTAACCTCACTCTATTTGACGTCCAGCTCTCTGCGCAGGACGGGGACACAAGTCTCAACATCATCTCGCACTTTAATTCGTTCCCACCGATTAGTTAATATTCTACGTTACTTTATTTATCTCGTCCTTAAGTTCTGCAGAGCAATGTATGCACGTAGTTCCATGTTGCCGAAAGAGTATCTTAGCTTTCACACCATCCCAGGAAGCTGGAGGAAATAAAAAAGATAATAATATCTTGTCCCTGGTAATGACCGCAAGTTGGTACGACCTCCACCGTGTACGTCGACAGAGCTAACAACAAGAAAAAAGATTAAGATCGGGCGCAACTAAATGACTAGCTGAAATGTTCTCGGAGATGTATCCAAAAGCAGCTCATTACTAATGCTCAGGGAGAAGTCAAGAATCTGAAGAACGGTCAGAACAATGGGAAACACTGAACTCGTTTCCGAGACAGATCACAAAGACGCTTAATGGTATGATAATCGAGTTATTCAGAACAACGTTGCCAACACGATTCAAGAGCCAAACATTAGGCAGCGCTCCGGAAGCTGGCTCTAAATACTCCGGCTGAACACAATAAGCGCGCCAGATAAGATAAGGTCTTAATAAATACGGCGCATTTAAAGAGGCAATTAGCGAGCGGCCCGCCTTATCGAGCAGCAGACACGGCCGTTGGCTGGCGAGCTTCCTCCGCTGCCTTCCTGCCGCCACGACATCGACACCCACTTTGCCGGCTGACGCACTCTAGTTGCTTTCCGTAGAAGCGATATCGAATTCCCAACCAGCTACCATCATATAGTATACTAGTTGGGTACCCAGCGTTGGTCCGGTGCGTGTTTATTCCAGTGTTCTATTAGTCCATGACTTCCTTCCCCCTCGTCCTGTCCATCTCCTCCTCCTCCCTTTCTATCCCTCTCCCCCTCCTACCTCTCTCTGTCCATCTGCACCTCTTTCCTCCGTCAGTCTGCTTGTTCCCCATCCATCCACCACCTGCTCCCCCTCTATCTCATGCTCACCTCCCCCAACTCCGCCACCTCCACACCACCTCTAAGCCTATCTCCTCCTACCCCCTCTCTCCCACTTCGTTCTTCCCGTCTCCCTATGCATGTTCTTCCTTTTCATTTCTCAGTCTATCTCCTCCTCTTCCATTTCTACCCATTTCCTCCTTCCCCTCTCTCCGTCCATCTCCTCCTACCCCTCTTGTCTCCCCATCTCCCGCTACTGCCTTCTCACACACCATGTTATCACCCCTACGTCAGTAGGAGGCTCCTGGTTCTTACTAACAGTTTCCTTTCACATTGTAAGTAATATACACAACTGACCATTACAATTGCTACACCAAGAAGAAATGCAGATGATAAACAGGTATTCATTGGACAAATATATTATACTAGAACTGACATGTGATTACATTTTCATGCAATTTGGGTGCATAGATCCTGAGAAATCAGTACCCAGAACAACCACCTCTGGCCGTAATAACGGCCTTGATACGGCTGGGCATTGAGTCAAACAGAGCTTGGATGGCGTGTACAGGTACAGCTGCCCATGCAGCTTCAACACGATACCACAGTTCATCAAGAGTAGTGACTGGCGTATTGTGACGAGCCAGTTGCTCGCCCACCATTGACCAGATGTTTTCAGTTGGTCAGAGATCTGGAGAATGTGCTGGCCAGGGCAGCAGTCGAACATTTTCTGTATCCAGAAAAGCCCGTGCAGGACCTACAACATGCGGTCGTGCATTATCCTGTTGAAATGTAGGGTTTCGCAGGAATCGAATGAAGGGTAGAGACACGGGTCGTAACACATCTGAAGTGTAATGTCCACTGTTCAAAGTGCCGTCAATGCGAACAAGAGGTGACCGAGACGTGTAACCAATGCCACCTGCATACCATCACGTTGGGTGATACGCCAGTATGGCGATGACGAATACACGCTTCCAATGAGCGTTCACCGCGTTGTCGCCAAACACGGATGCGACCATCATGATGCTGTTAACAGAACCTGGATTCTTCCGGAAAAATGACGTTTTGCCATTCGTGCACCCAGTTTCGTGTTGAGTACACCACCGCAGGCGCTCCTGTCTGTGATGCAGCGCTAAGGGTAACCGCAGCCATGGTCTCCGAGCTGATAGTTCATGCTGCTGCAAACGTCGTCGAAATGTTGGTGCAGATGGTTGTTGTCTTGCAAACGTCCCCATCTCTTGACTCAGGGATCAAGATGTGGCCGCACTATCCGTCACAACCATTCGTATAAGATGCCTGTCATCTCGACTGCCAGTGATACGAGGCCGTTAGTATCCCGCACGGCGTTCCGTATTACCCTCCTGAGCCCACCGATTCCATATTCTGCTAACAGTCATTGGATCTCGACCAACGCGAACAGCAATGTCGCGATACGATAAACCGCAATCGCGATAGGCTACAATCCGACCTTTATCAAAGTCGGAAACGTGATGGTACGCATTTATCCTCCTTACACTAGGCATCACAACAACGTTTCACCAGGCAACGCCGGTCAACTGCTGTTTGTGTATGCCGGCCGAAGTGGCCGTGCGGTTCTAGGTGCTGCAGTCTCGAGCCGAGCGACCGCTACGGTCGCAGGTTCGAATCCTGCATTGGGCATGGATGTGTGTGATGTTCTTAGGTTAGTTAAGTTTAATTAGTTCTAAGTTGTAGGCGACTGATGATCTCAGAAGTTAAGTCGCATAGTGCTCAGATCCAGTTTTTTGCTGTTTGTGTATGAGAAATCGGTTGGAAACTTTCCTCATGTCAGTACGTTGTAGGTGTCGCCACCGGCGCCAACCTTGTGTGACTGCTCTCAAAAGCTAATAATTTGCATATCACGGCATCTTCTTCCTGTCTGTTAAATTTCGCGTCGGTAGCACGCCATCTTCGTGGTGTAGCAATTTTAATGGCCAGTAGTGTATGTACCAAGTTTGGTTAAAATCGATCCAGAGGTTTGGGAGAAGCGTTTTACTCGTTGCTTTGGCGGCATACCCACATGTCACATGTTTTATCTATATCTAACGTATTTCATATACACTGCTCAAAACAATTAGGGGATCAGGTGAGATATCATACACAATAGACATATGGCAAAGTATTTTATTCAGATATCGGTTACAATTGTAATTTGTGTGTAATACACTACCATATTTTGCTGCCTCGACTCTTTACTTAACGTTTACATGGCGTTTACGTAGAAAATGGTTCAAATGACTCTGAGCACTATGCGACTTAACTTCTGAGGTCATCAGTCGCCTAGAACTTACAGATAATTAAACCTAACTAACCTAAGGACATCACACACATCCATGCCCGAGGCAGGATTCGGGCCTGCGACCGTAGCGGTCGCTCGGTTCCAGACTGTAGCGCCTAGAACCGCACGGCCACTCCGGCCGGCGTTTACGTAGAGCAAGGCACCGATAGTGAAACAATCATTCTCGCTGCCCTCTGATATGGTGTGCGATCACCTCGGACGGCCAGTACAGTTGCACGCCTGCGTGGCATGGACAGTATGAGATTATCAATCAGCTCTTGAGGGATATTTGGCCACTCTTCCATGAGTGGAATATCCAGTTCTGCAACCGTTGTGGGAGATGCTGGTCTGGATGCAATGCGCCTGCCATGTGCATCCCAGACATGCTCAATCAGGTCTAAGTCCGGTGAACAAGCTTGCCACTCCATTCGTTCAATTCCCTCAGCTTCAAACGCGTTGTCCACCAGCGCAGCTCTGTGAGAACAAGGGTTCGTCCACCAGAAGGAACCCATCTCTTATGGCACCAGCGTAGGGCACAACAAAGGTCTAAGGATCTCGTCTCTATACCTCTGAACAGTCAAAGCGCATAGAGGTCCATACGTCCGCTAATACTGACTCCTCCCCACACTATTTGTCCACCAACATAATATGGTGATGTTTCCTACACATAAGCAGGATTGTTCCACGTTCTCTCCAGATGAGGGAACGACGATTGTCCGGCTGAACACAAAATCTTGACTCATCTGGGAACACCACCCGGCGCCATGCGTTACGACTCCAATCCTGATATTCCTCCGCCCAGTTTCGGCGGCGTAAACGGTGTCGTGGTTTTAATGGGATACACACCATAGTTCTCCGTGCGTAGAGGGCACATTCCTGAAGGCGATTTCGGACTGTTTCTGTTGATATTGCGCGTCCTGTCGCTTCCTGGAGGGTGCGTTGCATCTGAGCTGCATTCAGCCTCCTGTCTCGATGGGCTGTTAACTGGAGATAACGGTCATCTCTTGCTGATGTTACCCGTGGACGACCTTGGCCTTGTCTTCTTTTAACGGTTCCTGTTGTCTGAAATCGCGTCCAGGTCCTGGAAATTACACTTTGGGACACTCAAATAGCTGAAGCCACCTCCCTCTGTGTCTGTCCCGCTTCCAACCGTCCAATGGCTCTGCAGCCATAACTTCGGGTAAGTCGCGTTATAACACAAGCCTGCCTGTCATACGTTACTCTTCCCTAACAACCGAACCTGCTATTCTTGTCCTGCGAAAAGCCACTTATCACGCTAACTTGCAGTTGAACAAGCTAATGTTACCCTTTGAGAGGATTTTGAAAGTTTTACCGCGCGTGTGTCTAATGGACCAAGATATCGGACTATAATTTTGAATATGGAGAAATTGACAGAAAAACTAAACAGACTTTAAACCCTTGGAGTTAAAGAAAGTGGTGCCCCATTGGGCACACTAATTTGGAAATATATTTTTAAGAAAATTGAATATTAGTTGTTGAAGTTACTTTCATTAATATTTCCCTTTGAATAACACACAGGATACAAACTGACGCGGGGCACTCTGAGCTGTGTGTAGCAGCAGTTACCAATAATGCACACGCCAGTAATCATAGAAAGCAAACTTGCACCATCTCATATTAAAACAGCTACACTCAAGATCATAGCTTAAACCAATACTGAAATATTATTCCATGAAGTGCATCACTAAATTTGGACATGAGGGGCTTCTATCTTAACTGACATGTAAAAACACGAATAAAGATAAATAATATCATAATTACACTGTTTATTCTCCCATATATGCCAGATTTCCTTATTAGCTATAACAGCCCAATTAGCGTTCTAACATGTGAAGAGTATGATGGTGACTCATAAACTAGTATAGTGTCACTAGACAAGCTCTATGATTATTTCAGTAGAAAAGTCTAATTCACACAAAGCCAATCCTTAACTTCACTTGGAATAGTTTAATTTTACTTTGCAAGGCAAAAATTCAACATCGAGCTCAATTAACTTTAAAAAAAAAAGGAATCATTCATTATAGGAATCAAGACTACGTTGTGTTTAAAGTGAGCTTAACTTATTTTCCGTTTTATCACCTGTGAAGCAGGTATTTCAGACAATAACATTTACATAAGCTGCCACTGTATTCTTGCAAAACTATCCTTTGCAATGCACTGAGAGTACTTTATCAAAATCCTACCTGACTTCACTTTTGTGGTTTTAGCTTTAACTTTTGCTACTCATTTCACAATTGAAAAACAAAAAAGGAACCACTTGGAATCACTTGAAAGCAATAATTGTTCATTTAAAACAGGATACTCGGTTTTAGTAGCACTTACGAGAGGACCCTGCACAGGCTCGTGATCAGGATAGAAGATGTGGTTCAGAACACAGATTTATAGCATTTGGATTATTATTAAAACCACTCAAACAAATCAACTGGCTCTGTGCCCATATACATATCTGGATGTATGAAGTTAGTGAAGCAGTGACGAAGTTTTGGTGGCAAGCGACGTGGCGGTTAGCTGTACTCATTGCTCCTGATGTTCGAATGCTCTATAAAATCTCTTCTTGGCGTCGGATTTTCAACATATCAGAGCCATACCAAACAATAGCCAGACCCACATCCGAGGCAAAATGCCTTGCAAAGCAGCGTCCAATTGCCTCTCTTGGCACCGTCGAAGAGTACCATGCTACGGCTGGCCACTTACTGAGTACCGTTCCCACCAAGGAGCCGCCCAGTTCGACCGCCAAAACCACCTTTTACATCGCGCCATATCACTTCCGTTGCGGATGAACTTCACTACATCTTTTACCTTTTACAGTACAAGTGCCCTAAGCATGAACCAGCTTCCAATAAACATTATCTTTCTTATAAATATACACATATTATAAAAATTCGTTATTTTAACAAATCATTTTGCTTTTTTTCTTATATAATTTACAAAACTCTAAATTTCCTGCCACAAATCAATGACCTCAACTAACACAGAATACACACTCCATAATCGCAGATACACAGTTATATAATATAAGCCTACTTGTAATCGATATACGTGTTACAACGTTATTGTTGCATTGCACTACCTGCTCACTACCGTATCTGAATCCAACTGCTTGTGTAATTCGTTTGGTAGAGTAAACATAAGTCAACATCAACCCCCTCTGTAGCATTTGCAGCAACTTTCCGTTATTGCCACTATCTCGGTGGCCGTAATGTTGTCTCCACTCCGTAGAACCGACACAAACACGTCGAACCATTTTAGCTCATTCTGCTGTCGACAATCCTTCAGAACCTAGATATCTCAACTGATCACTTAATTGTTTTGACCAGTGTATATCTGTACACACAGTTCACTTTTATCTCTAGCGAATATCGCCCTGCAGAGTCATCTTCACGCAGCCCAATATTTATGACGTCGTATATCCTGAACTATGTGTAGTACAGTGATATATTTTTGTAGGTACAGCGACATACGAGTATGTGGATACCGTCTGTGAAACGTGTTGTGAATAGAATTAGTAGCAAAGAAGTAATAAATTTAAATGTCATAAATGGTGCGGCAGTTTTTCACGCATCTCAGTGTTTATGACGTCATCTCTCCTGGACAATGTGTCGTGCAGTGATGTAAGAGTAACTTCGCTGGTACATTCCGTGGTATATGTAAAGGCTATCTGTAAAATGTGCCGTGAATACAATAGGTTGTAAAGTAGTAATAAGTTAAAACGTCATGCTTCATGCGGCAGTTTTACTGCATGAACAGCGAAAATGTAGCAAGTGATAAACTTTTTTCCTTTCATCATTTGGTGAGCGTTGTCTGCGAGAAAAAGTTTCGTAACCGTTTGAAATTATGTGATACATTTCTTGCAAGTCACTGAGTGCTCTCATTCTTAAATACCGATCGAATAAAGTATTAGTATTGGCGCGTCGTGTGCTACACTTATTTTCCACCTCCCCATTCCTTTGATAGGTAGGTACATATAAGGTAGCCCATGTGTTAATTCATGCAATCTGTTTGCATTCAAAATTTCATTCAAATCCATCCAGCCGTTCCAGCGTGAAGGAGTAACAACTTTCATGCACCCCGCGATGTTATAGCTGGCTTTAACAGCCCAGGCGCGAGATTTTCATATTCTCTCGCCCGCTAGCGCAGACTATAAGTCATCGGAAAAGAAATGGGCGGGACCTTTTCGTAAAAAATTTGATGTAGTTAAATTATGTACTGGGATACGTTTTCGCTGCACTCATATCTCACAAGTCAGAATTTCTAGCATGTTCTTCGTGGTACTCACTCCTACCACTGTACAAAAATTTCTGACTGCGTGAACTATTGCCAATATTCCACCTTTTTTATCTATATTGAATGAACTATTAAGCTACAAGCATACTTCGTTAACATTATTAATTTAAACGTGTTCATAAGGATAATGAACGAAAAACGACCATTGTACATTTTGTGCTGGTAAAATTCACAAACTTGTCAGGTAAAATTTACACGAACTTCAATTTTACAATTTGTGAGTGCTCCACTAAGCTGTTGGCGTAATAAGGCCAGTCAATGAAGACCAAAAAAGGTCGAACGTGGAAAAAATTTGTTCAGTCGCAAATATTTGTACAGTGCTACGAAGGGTGTCATGAACAACGTACTATAAATCCTGACCAATGGGGCTTGAGTGGGTGAAGGGGTGCGGCTGACGGCAGCTTTTGTACGTTTTCCTTGAACAACTCGAAAACTACAGCCTCTAGTGAAAACGTATCCCAGTACAAAATGTAACTACTGGTAAATTCAATTTCCTACCAAAAGATCCTGTTCATTTTTTCTGTAGGACGAACAGTTTGCGCGTAGCGAGCGACAGAATATGAAAATCTCCGCGTGGTTTCTGTAGGCCATCTACAGCATTGCGGGTTGCACAAAACGGCAGCGGAATGGGCAGCTGATGGAAATAAATCCCAACACCAAAAAATAGGTAATGTAGACTAATTAATTTTGAGGGACGAATTTATCTAGGTACCAAATTTTAAGTGACTAATACTGCAAGATCACAGGTTAACGTAAACATGAGATAAATCATTGCAAATGTGAAGTGCTGGAACATTAATAACCGATGTAACCGCCAGAATGTTGAATGCAAGCATTCAGACGTTCGTGCATTGTGTTGTACAGCGGGGATGGAGTTCCATGCAGGTTGCACTTGGTCTGTTAATGCTGGTTGTAGATGACGCGGGAGTTGTCGTCCGATGATGTTCCATATGTGCTCGATTGGAGACAGATCTGGTGATCAAGCAGGGCCAAGCAACATGTCTACACTCTGTAGAGCATGTCAAGTTACAACAGCACTATGTCTACGAGCGTTATCCTGTTGGAAAACACCCACTATAAATCTGTGCATGAATGACAGCACGACAGGTCGAAACACCAGACAGACGTTCCAATTTCCAGTCAGGGTGCGTGAAATAAGCCCGAGAGTGCTCTTGCTGTCGTACGAAATCGCTCCTCAGACCATAATTCCAGGTGAACGTCCATTGTGTCTAGCACGCAGACGGGTTGTTTGCAGACCCTCATCTAGCCTCCTTCTAATCAGGGTACACGGCCATCACTGGCACCTAGGCAGAACTAGCTTTCAACAGAAAACGTAACAGTCCTCCACCCTGCCCTTCAGTGAGCTCTCGCTTGACACCTCTGAAGTCACAAATGGCGGTGTTTTGAGCCCAGTGGTACGCACGCTTCAAGGTGTCTGGCTCGAAGCTGTCCTTGAACTAGCAGATTTATAACAGTCCGTTGGGTCACTGTGGTGCCAAGTGGTGCTCGAATTGCTGCTACCGTTGCAGTACAATACGCGAGAGCCATACGCCGAACAAAATGGTCTTCCCTCTCGCTAGGGCAACGTGGCGGTCCAGAGCCCAGCCATCTTGGGGTTGTATATTCCCTTGACCACCGGTAACAGCAATTATGTACACTGGCTAAATTATTGCCACTTCTCTTCACCGCGCAATAGGATGGGCAGGTATGGCGGGCCTCTCATCCTGGCCGCCCTTTACCACGGGGACGATTCCAGGCTGATTGGACCTGGGACCGTCGTGGAGGGCCAGGATCCAGGAAAAATCCCCATCGTTATGTGGGACTCAACCCGAAACTACCAGGGCTACAGACTAGCGCACTATCCGCTAGACCGCCAGGGCCACCGTTTATAAAATCTAGTGAAACAGATTGCTAATATCAACTGAGTGACCAAAAGTCATGGGAAGAGGTGTTCCAGTTGAAGATGTGCCGTGTTTGGTACCCGAATGTTGTGGCATACGGAGCGAGGGTAGACATGATATCTGAGCATACTGATACAAACAGATGTGTAGTGGACATGGCAACATTTCGTTGGTTCACCGGCTTTGTACGTGGGATTGATTCAAGGTGCATAGTTCATGGCATACTGGAGATTTCACAAGAGCTCGGATTTCCTAGGTGGACAATGTCACTCGTCGCCACTGTTTCATGGTCCACTGACAACGTTCGTGAGACCATGGCAGTCGCTGAGCTCTACGTCGAGGTGTCAGCATAGGAACGCGAAATGGTTGTCGGGTGCCGAAGCCGTCGCACAGGATGCTGACAAGTGTTTGACGAACGGGTGTCCCGTCACGTCCTCAGAGCCACATGGGGCGACCGACAGTCTACTTAACTCAAATCGTCACCTATTTAAATTTGGGGCGTCAGGAACAGATTTCTGCCAGCACCACACGGAAATAAATGTACCTCGTAGGCTTCGGTACCCGACAACCATTTCGTGTTCCTATGCTGACACCTCGACATAGAGCTCAACGACTGCCATGGTCTCACGAACGTTGTCTGTGGACCATGAAACAGTGGCGACGAGTGACAAGACGCGATGGATCCCAGTTTCTGGATCCGGTGATGAGCACCAGAGAGTGTGGCTTATAACCGATGAATCTATGGATCCTGAGTGTCGTCATGTGTCCGGGCAAGAGGTGGCTCAGTGATAGTCTAGGCTGTGTTCACATTGTAGCAGCTAGTACCCATTGTCAGGCTGCAGAGACCAATGACAGCTAATTATATGGGCATTCATGCACACCGCCTGCATGCCTATGACACACTTCTCCTGTTTTCACCCGGGTCTACTAGTCAAGCTGACGCAATATTTCGATGGTCCACCTGGCCATCAACTTCAGGTACCGTCGAAATATAGTGTCAATTTGACTTGAAGATTCTATTGCAAACAGGAAACAGATTCACAAGTGATTCCGCTGGGAAAGCTTACGAAGTCACATTTGCATTCCCATTCTGGCATTATAGTGTCCTGACGGAGATGCCATGTTTGAACAAAAGAATGCAGCACATTGCTGGTCTTCGGTTGAACACAGGTGACTCGATGAACTTTCTAGCGAATTCACGACCGTGGCTTGGCCCTCTGGACCACCTGGTTTTTAACCCAGTGGAGCTTTTCAGGGATGCTGTAGATACCTGTGCAAGCTCGATGTATCTAGCATGAACCACACTAGAACACTGCAAGATTCGAAGATCAGTGCTCCCAGGAGAGCGACTCGCTATTAATATCATGTCCAGTGCTTTCCCACGATGTTTAGCTACTCACTGTATAACTACTGTAGTTCTGATGAGCGGCATTAAACAGTTATTTAATATACAAATAAATATTTGTTGTATTATGGATCTGTTCTCTCTCATTGATGCCCGTCACCTACTTACCTTCTAATCATTCATTGTTGCCTCGTTGGTATGGACAAGACGCTAAAATAAAACTTAACAGTCCAAGAAATTTAATAAAAAAAATTAAATAAAGTAGTGGTTGTTCATATCCACAAATAAACAAGCTCCAGGTTATGTCAGAAAAATGCATGGAAGCCATTTCAAAAATATATTCAGCAGTGAGATGTCTCTGTTTCTGCTGTCGGCCTACAGAATAAGATACCCTGCACCCTATGCACAATTCAATGCCCTTCTGTCAACCTTACAGTCTTTCACCAAATATTAACTTACATGGACAATTTTCCTCTGTCAAACTACAAACAAATGCTCCCATCTTGTCCCAGTTACACGTCTTTCTCCTTTCATTTCTCAATCTGTCACACCACTTTCTTTCCCGTTACTTTGCGTTTTATCACGCTCCCCTTCCTCTCTCTCTTCCCCTCACGTTTCATGTCCATTGCTGCTACAAACCGTACATTAAATCTTCTTCCCTGTGTTTTGTCTTTATCGTTGTACTTGGCAGGATCGAATACGAACTGGTTTTTTTCGGTACTTTTTATGTCGCGGTAATTTCTAAACGTTTGATTCTGTATTAGATGTAAATTATAACATGCTAGTCGTAATAAAAGTAATTTTAAATATATAGATGGCCCTAATGCTACCAAGTTAAATAAGTAAATAACTACATAGTATCTACTGGCAGTCTTAACGCCAGGGAAATTTGGCTCTGTTTATTTACATATAAGACGTCGACCTCGGGGCACGCAGGCATCAGACACAGGACTTTCGTTGGCGGTGTGTGCAGGGCAATTCATTACCACTATGTGGCTCTGAGCTCTATGAGACTTATCTTCTGAGGTCATCAGTCCCCTAGAACTTAGAACTACTTAAACCTAACTAACCTAAGGACATCACACACATCCATGCCCGAGGCGGGATTCGAACCTGCGACCGGTGCGGTCGCGCGGCTCCAGACTGAAGCGCCTAGAACCATTACCATTATGAGATGTAAGGTCTGAGTAGTCAAGTAGACGCTTCGGCAGACGGACGGGATATTTTAAGATGCGTATCTTATTGCTGGTTCACTAGCCATCTAGTCGCAACTTAGGTGAAGATTGGGTCCTAGGCTCACCTCATCTGAGGTAACGCAGCCGGTGATCTCAATAATATTCCCTAGTGGCTGCTGCTTGTTCGATGAAATGGACCGCCTTGAGCTTGCGTGGGACCCAGCTCAGGGCTTTCAGTCAGATGGGGTAGCCTACCAGTCTTTGGAGGAGAATTCAGTACAGATCAGACACAATTAGAAATGAAGTCTAATCTTTGGGATAAATTCTTTTAAGTAAATTGAGTAAAACTAATGCCATAGTTTTTCTGCACCTCTGATAGCAACATGAATGAATCCGGAAACATCTTCAACGAAATTAAAAAATGAGTGCAAGTCTGCTATGACCTACACTGAGGTGATAAAAGTCATGGGTTAGCGGCATGCACATATACAGATGGCATTAATATGGCGTACATAAGGTATAAAAGGGCAGTGCATTGGCGGAGCTGTCATTTATACTCAGATGATGCATGTGAAAAGGTTTCCGACTTGATTATCGCCACGCGACGAGAATTAACAGATTTTGAAGGTGGAATACTAGTTGGAGCTAGACGCATGGGACATTCTATTTCGGAAATCGTTGGAGAATTCAATATACCGAGATCCACAGTGTCAAGAGTGTGCCAATAATACCAGATTTCAGATAGTACCTGTCCCACGGAAAACGCAGTGGCCGACGGCCTTCACTTAACGACCGAGAGCAGCGGCGTTTCCGTAGAGGTGTCAGTGCTAACAGACAAAGAACACTGCATAAAATAATCACATAAATCAATGTTGGACGTAGAACGAATGTATCTGTTAGGACAGTGCGGTGAAATTTGGAGTTAAGGGGCTATGGCAGCAGACGACCGACGCGAGTGCCTTTGTCAAAGCACGACATCGCCTGCAGCACCTCTCCTGGGCTCTTGACCATATCGGTTGAACACTAGACGACTGGAAAACCGTGGCGTGGTGAGATGAGTCCCGATTTCAGTTGTTAAGAGCTGATTGTAAGGTTCGAGTTTGGCGTGGACCCCACGAAGCCATGGACACAAGTTGTAAACCAGGCACTGTACAAGCTGGTGGTGGCTCCATAATGGTGTGGGCTATGTTAACACTTTAATGGACTGGGTCTTCCGTATGTTAGGCTACTTGGAGACCATTTACACCCACTCACTGACGTTCTGTTGCCAAACAACGACGTAATTTTTATGGGTGACAATGTGCTATGTCACCGGGCCACAACTGTTCACGATTGGTTTGAAAAGCATTCTGAAGAACTCGAGCGAATGATTTGGCCACCAGATCTCCCGAAATGAATCCCATCTAACATTTATGGAACATAATCGAGGAGTCAGTTCGTGCACAAAGTTATACACCAGCAACAGTTTCGCAATTATGGACGGCTATACAGACAGCATGGCTCAATATTTCAGCAGGGGATTTCCAACGACTTGTTGACTCCGTATCACGTCGAGTTGCTGCACTACGCCGGGCTATATTAGGATTATCCCATGACTTTTGACACCTGCCGGCTGGAGTGGCCGTGCGGTTCTAGGCGCTACAGTCTGGAATCGAGCGACCGCTACGGTCGCAGGTTCGAATCCTGCCTCGGGCATGGATGTGTGTGATGTCCTTAGGTTAGTTAGGTTTAATTAGTTCTAAGTTCTAGGCGACTGATGACCTCAGAAGTTAAGTCGCATAGTGCTCAGAGCCAGCCATTTTGACACCTCAGTATAAAGCTTTATGAAGTTCACTAAGGCAGGCATATCGTATAATTCTTGTTTCTTGAATGGGCAAACCGTGTTCCGTCTTCGTCGGTACTGGTGACCGTTACAAAGTGTCTTGCTTTCTTCTGGCACCTGATTTCTCTGTGTTTCTAGTAGTTGTTTCCAGTACTGATTTCTGCTGGACTGGAATAAAAATTCCAAAGATAAATTCGCTTTTCTCTCTCGCCGCGCTAGATTTCCGCTTCATAGCTCCGTCGGAACCAACGAGCAAGGTCTCTTCACTTGCTACAAACACATTTCTGGCTGAGCAGTATTACAGCATAGAAATTAAAGAAACTTATTGTACGAAACGCCACACACCTAATCAATCGATCTTTCTTGTTTGCTAGCTACTGAAAAGCGCCCTGACAGGAAATATTCAGCGTCTCCACTTCAGGTCCGCTACTTATCATCGTTTCTCGACTGGAAGAGTTCATTTCCTTGGCTTAGAAATCGCTGTAAGTCATATAATGAATCCCGGCAGGCATTACAGTTCTTGATTTTCAGGAACTGCAATTAATCATTTCATGCGAAAACTGAAATTGTTCTTTCAAAAGGCCGCTGCCGTTAGTTTCCCCCGACTACCGCGTACTAATCTTGCACTCTATAACAAGTGTCGAGTGAAGGGCATCTGAGACTGTGGTTAAGACACTGAACGCGCAAATGGCAGGAGCGGGGTTAAAAGCGACGCTTCGCTAACCAAATTCAAATTTTCCTTGGTGTTCCTAAATCACTTGGGCGCCAACCCTGGTATGATACCTTTAGCAATTGTGTTAATTCTGTTTAGTGTCTACATACATACCTCACACACCACTGTAAAGTGCATGGCAGAGGATATTTAGCATCGTACCATATGTTAGGGTTTTCTGCCGGTAAAATTTCACAAGGAGGATGGGAGGAATGATAGCTTCCGTTTCTCTGTGCACGCTGTAATTTGTTTAATATTGTATTCGCGGTCCCTACGAGAGCGAGCTGAAGTTTATTTCTAGATTCTTCACTTGTTATTGAGCCCTGAAACTTTTTAAATAGGCTTTAGTGGGATAAATGGCGTCTACTTGAAGCTTCTACCAATTCAGGGCTTTTTTTTTAGCTATCCTGTGACACTCTCCCGTGAGTCAAAGGTACATGTAACCATTCGTGCTGCTCTCTTTGAAGACGTTCAATAGGCCCTTTTATTCCTGTTTGGTTGGGTCCCACACACCTCAGCAATAATCAAACGTGGGGCGGGAACGGTTCTAGGCGCTGCAGTCCGGAACGGCGGGACTGCTACGGTCGCAGGTTCGAATCCTGCCTCGGGCATGGATGTGTGTGATGTCTTTAGGTTAGTTAGGTTTAAGTAGTTCTAAGTTCTAGGGGACTGATGACCTAAGATGTTAAGTCCCATAGTGCTCAGAGCCATTTTTTTGGGACGGGAAGATGATTAACAAGCAGTCTCGTTCCTGGTCAGTCTGCGTTTTCCCAGTATCCTATCAATGAACCGCGGTCTGCCACCTGTTTTACCTACAACTGAACTTATGTGATCATTCCATTTAACATCCACAGGTATTTGTATGAGTTGACTGATTCCAGTTGTGATATTGACGGTACGCTAAATACCAACGACCCTTATTCTTTTTCTAATGATCTCGAAGAGATATTGAATATACTGCCTTCGAATTTGTAGTGAAGATTTGAGTTCTGTATGGCTCATTTCATAGTACAAACTTTTCTATCAGATATTATTTCGACGGTTTGTGTGTCCAACGTGTTGGATATGTAACTGTATAAGGTCGGTGACTGTGATTAGAACGTGTGGAATGCAGTGTCGTGTTTTTGTTGTTGATGATGATTATGAGAGAGAAGGGACAGGGTAAAATCTCTTGCCGGTAAGTAAAACTGAGTGAAACTCTCAGAACTGAGTAGATAAATGTGCAATTCTAAAAACAAGTGAACAGATAGTTTCATAAAAAATTTTAGTCTCGAAATAAATAGCAAAATCCAAAAGATTATACCGCAGGAGTGGGGAAACACATTTTAAGAAACAATGTCACTTGCAAATACAGAGAAGAATTTTGTGTACAATTACAACTGCACATGATTATTGTTCTACAGGAAGAGTAACACGTGTTTGTAAAGAGTCATTCGTAGGTGGATATTTTGCGGGGGATACAAAATTGGCCACATTGGACAAAGTGAATTGACTTAAAATTGACTTTCACTAACAGGCGAAGAAATATTGCGCCACACCATCGTAGCAGATCATGGCCGTATCTTTAACCAAAACTGACTGCGTCATTAAGATGATAAGAGATCAAAATTTTCAAGGCTTTCGTGGCCACCTGTTGATGTATCACCTGCTGGTTTTTGTTTCGTGATCTTCAGCGAAAGATTCTTAATGTTTTTTCTGACATTTCGCTAGCTCGAGTGAACGGCAGTGTCAAAGATTCATCTTTCATTGTTGGTGGACACCAATGCTAACTATTTGTGCTTGGGAATCGTCACAAAAGTCACTAGACGAACTCTGGCCAAAAATGCATTGACAAATACCAACGGGCAGTACATCGACAGTACAGCCATGACAACAACAGTAAAAAAGAAACTGGTTCTCAATTCAGTGCAAACTTTTCCGCTTCACATATTCTCTGAACTTCGTCATCAATAGTATGTTCAACCCTAATCTTCCTTCATGTTTTCAACTTCACCTCACGTGGGTGGCTTACATATCATAGTTGCTGCTTATTTTTCCGAGTAGCTTCTCAATTAACCTGACAAAGTAAAGTATCATTACAGAAAAACGAACGAGTATAGTGGCACAATGACCAGACCGCCGTAGGCGTATCATCGTTGAGAAGGGTACAAACACTTTCCAGGTTATCCAGATTTAGGTTTCTCACTGTTTCCGTAAATTACTGCAGGTAAATGGGAAGAAAATCCCATGCCGATTTCTTGCTACATTCTTTTACTTTCCCAGATTTTGCTCTATTTACAATGGTCTCTACTTTGAGGGTACACTGAAAAATACATTAATTCCTTATGTCAAAGGAAAAAATTAAGTGGTCGCTAGAAAACCTATACCTATACCTCGGTATCCAGAGTCGCTGGATCCTACTTCAGCATGTATATATATATTTTTAATATTTTCAACATTTCGCAGCCCTGTCAGCAACTGTATAAATATTAATTTTAAATTAACGACAGCCTCAGTTGCAATGTTTACCTAGATTTACCTAGATTTCAGTTGGGACAAACCAACCTTCTTCAGAATAAAAGGAACTACGATTTGTCCATAACGGACAAGGTCAAAAACTAAAAACTATAATATAGTAATACATCGTCATATTGCAATAACTTATCTGGGAAACAGCCTCGGCCCCACTATTAAAAGCCAACCTAGCACATTCGGGCTAATCATCGAACTTGACCGCATGAGGATAACTTCGGGTTTGAAATTCCAGATAATCCCAGCTATTCAGCAAACGGGAGTGCTAAAAACATGTTGGCAAGGGTATAATGATAACTCCCTGGTTTTTGTCTCGCAGCTGCAGCTGGTCGTTAAGAAGGTTATTTTTGTCAGATAGTAAGTGTTAAAAAATTTGCATTTCTTCCAAAATATCCAACCTCGCACCCTTCACTTCGCAATGCAAGAGCTGAGTATTATCCGGAAGGTTGGGTGCGTGAGCCGTTTGCACTAAGTGTTCAGCGAATGTCGAACCACGTGTCCCATCTCCAACTTTAGTAAGAAAATGTTCCTTGTATCTTGTTAGTAAGGCTCTTCATGGTTGGCCGACGTTTTAAAGGCAAATGGTACCTTGAAAAATGATGAATTTTCTTTTTATTAGTGATTATGATGGTCTGAAGTATGCTTTACCTGAATACAAAAGCATTTTAGAATAAATTCTTATTTAATGGTTATAAATGTCGGTTTAAATGGCAGCTTGCAAAGTGACACACACCCGCTCATTGTTTTGTGATTTCTGCTCTTTGTATTCATGAGCCTAGGGACATTTTTTTCCGTTGCTCTGAGGTTTCAGCCACTGGCTACATTATCTGTTGTGTTGCATTCAGTTGTTTCCTATAATAATAACGTAACACATGTGATTTTTTTTCTGAGCAAAGAAATGACGAGCTAGACCTCCACAGTTGTCAATAAATTGTCTGGAGGATCTGGAATAAAGAAAACAAATAATATAATAAAAACATCATTAGGTTTCTGTAGGCCATCGTACGATTGGAAACGGTTAACAGCAGGGAAAAATTTTATGTGCCATTAACAACGTATCAGTCTCTCCTGTTCTTTACTGCATGCTGCTTACGAATCAGTGGCGGAGGAAGCTATCACATATGCAGTGAAAGAGGCTGTGAATGTAAATAATGAGTGCATACCAGGAATGTATTAAATACATTGTAAGTAAAATAAAACATTAAACTCAGTTTCCCGTAACTTTTGTTTTTTTCTATCCTAATGTACCTTTCCTTTGAAACCACATATTCCAGAGCAATGAAACTGTAACAGCCAGTTGGGTTAGTATACGTGCAGGAAGAGCCTTTTTTTCTAGCTTTCAGTCCGTACTATAAAGGAACTTACGACGCATTTTATTCAAAAAATCCAAAAAATGGATCACTATTAACACAGTTTTCAAAATTACAATTTTAATAAATTAGTCTTAAAAATGTCAGTTTAATAGCAAACAGTATAAATTTATATGGGAAAATGTCAGTGTTATACTGTTAATACTAAATTTCAACCTGACCACAAATATTAACCTTGTACACGCAATGTTTGATGTGAACTCCACTGTTAGTCGTAAACGTGGAGTGTACTCATCCAAGCTTTATTACCTTCAGGGACACACTGCAGCGGTGCAATTTGTGCTGCTACCGGAGCTCAGCGAGCAGCGTGCTGTCCCGCCGGCTTTGTGGTAGCCCACTTTTGTGGCCGGCTGTACCCAGCATATGGTCGGTCGCGCCGTCACTTCCATTCTCTTAAGGTTGCTTACGTAATTACTACGAAATGCAAGCCGCCGCTGTATTTATGCATAATACCGAGTGGGGGAGAGCGCGCCAAGGCGAAAACCTGTTCCAAATTATACATACATATATGCGCTCTTAAATGGCACATACATTAGGCTGTTATAATTGCTACCTGATTGCCTCAGATAAGGCGTAAGGATGGGGGAGTGCGGTCAAATGTCCGTGACTGCAGCATTTTCTTGCTTCTTTTATTTCTTTTAATCGCGCGTTTGCCGTTGTACGCACTGCGGTAGCCATTAGCCTAATTAACAGGTGACTCTTAGGAGGTAATTTTCAAACACGAAAAATTGGAGTAAAAGGAATTCACACCCACGCCATAGCGTATGAAAGCACGTCATAACACACTATGCCTAGTGGTTTCATTTCAAGAGGGACGCATCTGTGTTCTTTATTTCCGATTCAATTAGGCGTGTCAGGTCTCAGTAGTACAGGAAATACATGCGCTGATCAGACGGTCAATGTTGGCCACTCTTTAATAGCCTGTTCCATCACCTACACTGCGCAAAACATCTTTAGTTCATGTTGACGTAGACTCTATGAGATCTTGGGACGTGGCCGAAGTAGGTAACCCCAGATGTCCAACAGATTATGCAACATGTGGGGATTACGAGCAGGTAGTTGGTTAGCTCTAACCTGGTGGTCGCTGACCCGCCAGATGTAATCGTTTGGATTGATACAAAGCAAACTTGCGGCGATGACATAAACAGCTATTCATCATTAGTTTAAAACACTGCAGCGTCGTCGAATGGTCAGTTGCCCAGCTGGAAAACACCGTGTCAGATGGGGAAGACAACAGCTATGAAAGTTTCAAAGTAGCTAGGGATAACACTAACGAATTACACTTCTTCTATAGTCATTTACGTAACAACTATAGGTTCCAAAGATTCCCAAGTGAATGTTCATTAATACATGTTACTGTCATCACCAGTCTGTGCACATACCGTGGTAATCGTTAGGACTGCAGTACAAATCCTCGTCAAATTCATCCTGACTTATGTTTTCCATAGTTTCCCATAATCACGTCAGCCACATGCCGTGGTATTTCCTTCAACAAGACTATCTATGTATCTAGTGAAATTACTGCCCATTTTAAACTTGTAATTTAGGGCTAAAAATGTTCACTCCAGCGTTAATGGACGATGTCGGTGTGCCAATGTTGATACACATACTCCTCGTCTGAGGAAGAGCCACATTTGCTACAAAGTGCCAAGAATAGTGACTTACGAAACTATTGTGCTTTCTGTTATATATTCATCAAATACTCTTGGTGTCAAACATAAATATATGGCAGGAAGAGAACCCCTTACCACGGAAAGCAGTTGCTGTTATGAGGCGCTTTGCTTGCACACAGCAACTACACCGCCCTGTTAGACGATCAAATAGGTTTAGGCAACAGCTAAAAATATATGTTAGCGGATATTAGCAACAATTTACAGTAATTAATTAAAAGTGTTGTTACGCTACTTAACTTTAGTATGGCGCAGGTGCGTGTCTACAGTTCAAACTTTATTTGCACCGATCTGTTTTTAACTCTGGTCTAGCCTTGAATTCGGTGGACGATAAGTATTAACACTTACAGACTGTCAGTGGGTCTTCTTGTCGTTGGCCATAGACACGACCCTGGTGCAGTCTTGATATTGCTCCTGATGCTGCGATCTTTCTACTCTAGCTAGGATATGGCAAGCACGAATACAAGGAATAGAAACTTTTCGCCGTGTGAGGGTGAGCATTATCACACTGCAACGTAAGCCCAGGATGGCTTGCCATGAAGGACAAAAGACGGAGCGTACAATATCGTATACGTAGCTGTGCTGTAAGGGTACCACGAATGACAAGCAAAGGGCTCCTGCTATGAAAAGAAATGACACCCACTCTTTGTTGTCAGATCGTATCGCGGCCGACAGTCAGACTGGTATCCCACTGTCGTCCAGAGGTCTCCAGGCAGGTCCCCGCTGGTCATGGGGGTCAATTCGAAGCGGGACTCATCACTGAAGACAATTCTACTCTAGGCGATGCATTCCTGACGAATGTTGCTGAGACGACTGCAAACGGTATTCTTTCTGTACAGAGGTCAATGGTAGTCTGCGTAACGGGGGCCTTCGGCTCAGCCTCCTTTATTAATGACCCTTGTGGTAACTGAAGCACCAGCTGCACGTCGTATTGATGATAATGATGAATGCGGGGCTCTGAGAGCCTCTCTCACGACTGGTCGGTCCTATCATTCTGTAGTGTGTCTAGATCCACCGCTTCCTTCTTGATGGTATGTTCGGCTCTGGTTCACCCATTCCTGCCAACATCATCGAATAATGGCATCGCTCCTATGCAAATACGGAGCGATTCGCCGAGTATTCTAACCGGCTTCTTTAAGCCCAACGACACGTCCTTTCTCAAATTGTGAAATTTGTTTATATTGTTCACGCGCCTGTCTGTGATGCATAGTCACTGTCCTACCGAATACACGTAATGAAATTTGTAAAGACTTTACGCCTTGGTATCGACATGTCCCCTGATTACTATCCTGCCGGCTGCCGGTGAAATTGCGCTGCAGCTTCACAAATTCATTCATTGACCACCAAAGTTTACATCTTTGCATTTTCCATGGATACCCGTAAGAATATCAGTTTGTGACCAATTTGTACAGCTCTTTAACGGTGCGTCGTTTTTTTGTTGTACAGAGTGGTTAAATGACCAAAGACTGTGTTCCTGGATGAGACACGCACGTCCAGCGCCATGTCTCTGCCGGTGGTGTCGCCGTCATTGTTTTTTTTTTTCTTTATTGTATTTTGATTCTCCCCCAGAGGGTGGATGGGCTGGCAGCAGCATAATACGACGCTGTGCAGAATACAGATAAAGTTAAAAAAACATAATGAGGAGACATAACAACAAAAACAGTCGCTAAAACAGTGACTGTTTAAAACAAGTGCATGGCGAAAAAGTTTTGAAAAAAACCTAAAAAACAAAGAGGTCAGTGATGTTGATTAAAAACACTTATGAAATAGGCAGGCACAATTAAAAAACATGGCGACAGTCTGGTTTCTGTTTGCAGCACTTTAGAAAGGGGACACACAACACTAAACACTCACAGAAAACACTGCACTATAGAGAACGAAGGCATATGTGTATGGGGGGTGGGAGCAGCGGAGGACCCGGACAGATGATGGGGGGGGGGAGGGGAAGGGGGGCAGCCGATGGAGGGAGAGGGCACAGAAAAAGGGGGACAGCAGTGTGGACGGGAGAAAGGAGTGGGGAAGTCAGTGAAGGGGAAAGAAAAAGGACTCGGGGGAGAGAATGGAGTCAAGGAGTGGGTAAGTGGGGGAAAAACAGGATGGAAGGGGAGGGGAGAGAGAGGGAGCCCAGGCAAAGGTCAGATGGAGGGAGGGTAAGACGAGGATCATAGTTGATTGGAGAGATAAATGGAGGGAGAGACGGCATCATCCGGGAGAAGGAGCTAATGGAAGACACCATAGGAATAGAGATGAAGGGTGTAGGAGGTGGAGGGTAGGGGGGACACAATGGTGAAGGTGCGGCAGCAGGTGGGGTTGGAGAGGAGGGGAGCAACCAGGGAATGAGGGGGATCGAGTCGGCGGATGTTGTAGAGGATGCAGACATATTCGAGGAAAAGGAACAGATGGGGGAAAGGAATCAGGTCATAGAGGATCTGCGTGAGAGATGGGAGGTGTATACGGAAGGCGAGGCGGAGTGCATGGCGCTCGAGGATCTGGTGGGACTTATAGAATTTGGGGGGGGGGGGTCACTGGTCTACTTTCAGTACATATAATAATGGCATCAAATAGGAATTCGATGAGTTTCGTGGTTGTCTCGATACTAATTTCCAGCCTGGAGATTGCAGGCTACCCTTTTTCGAATTCGCTTACGTCAGTAGTTTCCTCCATTGTTTGAAAACTGAGCCGACAAAATGAATTCTCCGCGTTCTGGATGCTTTTGTTATTGCATCACGTGCCTTCCATGTGATCTAAACGTGTTGATTCCCCGAGTACGTCGGTTATGATATCATTCGGACTGAAAAAAACAAATAGAGCTTTCAAAAATGCACTTTTCTCTATTTTTAACTAACCCAGTCTCGTCTTTTTCGGACTGACGATGTATAAAAGTGAAATGTTGCGCGGTTATTCTGTAAACAGCATACAGTTCAAATGGTTCAAATGGCTCTGAGCACTATGGGACTTAACATCTGAGGTCATCAGTCCCCTAGAACTTAGAACTACTTAAACCTAACTAACCTAAGGACATCACACACATCCATGCCCGAGGCAGGATTCGAACCTGCGACCGTAGCGGTCGCGCGGTTCCAGACTGAAGCGCCTAGAACCGCTCGGCCGCAACGGCCGGCTCATAGCCACACTGCTCCACTATTCCCCGTGGATACTGGTAATGTTTTCAATATAGATAATTTTGTTTTCAGTAAATAATGCTATTATTCTGGACAGTACATACTCGATTGGAAGATTCATGGTCAGATCCGTGTTTTACAGTGGTATGCCCTGAATAGCAAATAGTGGATGGATATACAGCGACTTAAATGCATTAGTTTGCCTTTCCAGAGGGGATTGCTTTATTATTTATGTTGTATCATTTACCTTCCTACATTCCATATATTAACGCCACTCTGATTTTTAGATATATTTTACACCGTCTCTCTTTTTTAAGAAAAAACTTCTCTACATATGGGATAGTCTTTTCACTTCTGGCCTCAGTTTGCATCTTATTAAAGTTTAGTGCTGACATTTACTTTCAGTATATGATATATTTACTAACGTAAATGAGTTTGACGACTGCGCTCTAGGAGCAAGGCTGCACTTCACATTCTATGTTTTCTAAACATTTGTTAAGGAATGCTTCAACTATGTGTTGTGATTTTATAATTGTAGGGTGTCCTGATGATAGTACTTAGTACCAAAACCGATATTCACTAGACAAAATATATGTGTGACTATAGGCAGGAGCAAATATGTTTTTGTTCTGTGTGATATCGTGTTCCCTGGCAGGGACTGAGAGGAGTCCGGTATTTGGACGAACTAGCGGCGAAAACCGCCTAAAAACCGTAGTCAGGCTAGCCGGTGTACCAGAACAACAGTCGTTAATCCGTCTGGCTCACCTTCCTGTATCATATGCTACTGCACTGCGCGTTGGGATAATTATACGGAGTCAGTGAAATTCACCGAGGACTACTTGTTCATTTTCAACACATAAGAAACGAGTAAGTTTGAAAGTGATGTACTTTTGTTTTGAAGATTATCCACCTGAAAGGCTTCCCAAAACTCGAACCATAGAGGAAAATGCGAAGAAAGAGCGGAATGTGACACTGAACGAGTCGGCACAATAGGTACATCGGAAGCAGAGTAACGTACATTTGACATAAAGTATACTGCTGAAAAAGTGTGTGTGTATAATGGGTGCGTCGTATGCTGATTGCTAATCAATAACAAATACAGAAACTAATTTATCATAATGGTTTGGACTGTTTAAGGAAGTTTATGCGCAAATTAATTCCTGTAGATGAACCGTGGATTCGTCAGTTCACACAGCATGATACAGCAATGAAATCAGGGAGTGTAAGTCGGCTTCCTAGAACAAAAAAGGTAAAGGTGTTTTCATTTTGCGGTTTAAAAAATTATTCTTTTTGTTGATTACTTTGTACCATAAAGAGTTAAAGAATAATTAAGAATACAGTGCAAGTCTTTTGTATGAGGCCGGCCGGAGTGGCCGAGCGGTTCTAGGCGCTACAGTCTGGAGCCGCGCGACCACTACGGTCGAAGGTTCGAATCCTGCCTCAGGCATGGATGTGTGTGATGTCCTTAGGTTAGTTAGGTGTAAGTAGTTTTAAGTTCTAGGGGACTGATGACCTCAGAAGTTAGGTCCCATAGTGCTCAGAGCAATTTGGACCATTTTCTTTTGTATGAGCTGCATAAAATGAAATGTAAGAATAAATGTGGAATCCAGAAACAATGAAGAATTTTTAAGCTTTCCTCCTTTCCCATTTAGAAACTGTATTCCTGAAATGATAGACAACTTGACAATAAGTAAGATAGTATATTTTTAAAGCTTTTCCTTTACTTGTTGGATCTAGCAAGAACACGGGGCAGTTTTCAACTCTTTAACATTAAAAAGTTATCATAGAATGTGTTATTCGTCGTTTGTGCGATCGAAGTTGTAACGCCAAAACATTTGACGCCGCCATCTTTGTTTTTTACACATTTGCATACACTTCAATCCAGGTCGTAGAAATGTATACTTCCTCGTAAATGTGAATTCTCCGTAGCAATAAATGCTCTTAAGCTGATATGGTGAGCTGTGATTTATTGTCTGAGACATGCTATATAGATGGAAGACACTGTTTATGCAAGCGTAGTCGTCCCACACGTAGGGAGCGAGCGTAGGTGAACAGATGTTGGCAATCTACCAAGCCGTTTTTTGCAAGGTCTTATTGGAGAGGGGTTCGCTATTGACTTTCTCCGACCTGTTACAAAGCGTCAATTGTGTATTTACATCTACATTTACATACATACTCCGCAAGCCACCGAAAGGTGCGTGGCGGAGGGAACTACATACCATTACTAGTCATTTCCATTCCTGTTCCACTAGCAAATAGAGCGAGGGATAACGACTGTCTAAAAGTTTCCGCACGAACATTAATTTCTAGCATTTTAACTCCGTGGTCCTTACGCGAAATGTAAGTTGGAGTTAGCAAAATCGTTCTGCAGTCTGTCTCAAATGCCGGTTCTCCAAATTTCCGTAACAGCGTCTGGCGAAAGACCGTCGTCTTCACTCCAGGGATTCCCATTTAAGTTGACGAAGCATCTGTGTCTTGCGGATGACACTAATGAGTGCTTGTGCGGTGTAGTGTTGGGTTTCTGTTGTTATGGATGAAGGTTAGGGAGAGGGCGAAACCCAGAGCCAATACGAGAAGCGTTTGCAAAGTCCGAGAGATGGGACCACCGGCGCATATCGAGATCATTTTTAGTTAGTAGCGTATTTGGAAAGAACGCACACCAAGTTTCAGCCATATTGGTCTATTTCTTTGTGTTTGGCATTCGTGTGAATCAAGGAAGTCGAGTGATTGTCAAAAACTAAACGAAGAAGAATTTCGTGTGGTAATTAAACATTACTTTATGAAAGGCAAAACGCCCCAGGGGACTAAAGAGAAGCTTGACAAACATTACGGTGACTCTGCACCTTCGATTACAACAGTTTATAAGTGGTTTCAAAATTTTCGAAGTGGCTAAATGGGTACATGTGATGCTGAACGTTCTGGACGCCCTGTGGAGGTTACGACTCCACAAATCATTGATAAAATCCATGATATGGTGATGGACGACAGAAGAGTTAATATGCGTGAAATTGCTAGTGCTGTGGGTATCTCGAATGAACGGGTACGTAATATTTTGCATAAACATTTGTACATGAGAAAGCTATCCGCAAGTTGGGTTCCACGATTGCTCACGCTTGACCAAAAACGGAGTCGTGTGAATTGCTGCAAGGATGGTTTGCAGCTGTTCAGGAAGAATCCGCAGGACTTTAAGCGTCGTTTCGTCACTTTGGATGGCTCAAAATGTTTCAAATAGCTCTGAGCGCTATGAGACTTAACATCTGAGGTCATCAGTCCCCTAGAACTTAGAACTACTTAAACCTAACTAACCTTAGGACATCACACACATCCATGCCCGAGGCAGGATTCGAACCTGCGACCGTAGCGGTCGCGCGGTTCCAGACTGTAGCGCCTAGAACCGCTCGGCCACCCCGGCCGGCGTCTCTGTGGATGAAACATGGATACATTACTATACTCCTGAGACCAAATAACAATCTAAACAATGGATTACGAAGGGAGAATCTGCACCAAAAAAGGCGAAGACCATTCCTTTGGCTGGAAAGGTTATGGCGACTGTCTTTTGGGATTCGCAAGGGATAATCCACATCGACTATCTGGAAAAGGGTAAAACTATTACAAGTGCATATTATTCATCGTTATTGGACCGTTTGAAAACCGAGCTGGAAGAGAAACGCCGGCGGCTGGACCGCAAAGAAGTCGTTTGCCATGACGACAATGCACCAGGACACACCCCAGCATTTGTGGTCGCAAAATTAGTGGAAATAGGATTCCAACTCCTTTCACTTCCCCCCTGTTCTCCAGACTTGGCTCCCTCGGACTACTATTTGTTCCCAAATTTGAAGAAATGGCTGGCAGGACAAAGATGTTATTCAAACAAGGTGGTGATTGCAGCAACTAATAGCTTTTTTTCAGACTTGGACAATTCCTATTATTCGGAAGGGATCAACAAATTAGAACAGCATTGGACGAAGTTTATAAGTCTAAAAGGAGACTGTGTCGAAAAGTAAAAAAGGTTTACCCCATATACCTAAGTAGTTTTTATTTTTGCACGGACTTTTCAAACGCCCCTCGTACATAGCATACCCTCTTGAATAGCACCAGGGGTGCCGCCGAGCTTAGCGTTCCCATCCGACGGACGGATCATCATGAACAGTGTCATATGCCCTCACTTCATGAAACGCAGCGAAGAGGCTCGGAAATTAATCCAGCAAAGACTGCTGATCAGCAACGTTACACCACCACTTCTCTTCCCCTTAGCAGCTAAATACTGGCATTGAAATTTTTTCACCAACGGGATTCGACCCGGTGTCCCTTCCAATGGCGCGCTACCGCACAAGCGTGCGTTGTCGACCTCACCTAGGGAGGTGAGTACAGTCTGTATCGGAAAACCAAAGTTATTTTTGACTGTACGCAAAGGGACCATTAGTGTTTGTTCCATTTCTTCTTAGCAAGATATTGCAGCAATGGATTCCCTACGAACTGCATTCTTTTTAACAGCATTCTGGTGATAGAAAAACAAACATTGTGGTTACATAATGCTTGTTAACGTTCGTACTTAAGCATTTCTATACTTAAAAAATCGTAAATATTCTAAATTTGAAGGACGAAATAGCTGTTACAGCGCAGTTTTACCTTAGTTAACATTTTAGATATGTGATGCAAGGACAGGAACTGCACCCTGCAGTCACAGTTAGGTCTCCCGTTCTCCACAGTTCCCTGTTGGAAAATGTTTATGTCAAATATTTAACTAGTTTTCTATCTCGCAAGTAAGACTCAGAAAACATCAGACTGTATATAAATAACGTTCTGTTATCATCATTATGGCTCTACCACTCATTTATGTCATTAGTCATCTCCAGACTATTTTCGAAGGGCTATATCTTCCACCAAGAGTGTCCAATATTTGATATTTGTTGGAACGCGATGTTTCTTTGAGCGGACTTCTTGTCTGAGAGTTTGATTTACAGCAAGTAAGCGAAACGTAATGTGAAAGCGTGGTTATGGGAGGTTATGAACAAGCATGTATCGGAAAATTACGGAAATTACTTTCGTTCGTTGCACATTTAGTCCTTAAATATTGCACATCGCATTCTACAAATCGTTTATCTTGCTTGTTTTTGGGGATTCTGACATTATGTCTAAAACCTGGAATAAACTTAACTGAAAGACGATGAAAATAAAAACAAATGTGATATAATCTTTTAATAAAGTGAAAGATCTCTGAAAAATTGTGAAAACGTTGTTTTTTGTGTGGAACTTGCTTTATATCTTCGATTTAAACGTGAAACATGAGCCTCCTGAAACCGATGAAAACGACTTGTATAAAGTTTAAGGGCTACATCTGAGAAAAATATAAGAAAACTAGTTTATTTTCTAATGCATGCTTATCCCAATCTCCCGTGGCCACATACCGGTGCTCACATTACTTTTTCGTCTGCTTACCGTAAATATAACTCTCTAGTAGAGAAGTTTTCAAACAGAAACACAGTATTCTTTCTTCTTCTTTCTTTGCCCTAGCGTTTACCCTATCTAGTAGGGGGTCCGCATTTTCAGGATGTGGCAAACTGCATTTCATTATTTAACTCTGTGACCCGATGGCCTTCCTGACGCCACAGTCGTCGAGGTAGCCCAAGCAGGTTAAAATAATGAGAAGACGGCGTTATATATGCCGAGTACAGACGTAAGTCGAAACATGTCCGCCATCTTGTGGAACATTAGAAGACTGTTTCTGTGTTAAAACCTTGTGTAAAATCTATCATCTTAGTGTTAATGCGTTGAATTGACAGTTCTGAGTATGTACTTCGAAACAGTATACTTCCGAGAACGAATCATCGTTAGACAGTTGAAAACTTAATTTTTAACGCCGATTCTTACTCGTAGAGCATGGTGTTCATCGTGTCAAAACAGCCGAACGTTTTACTCCTATTTTAAGTGACACTGAAGTTCAGCACTGCAGTACGAACACTTCACCAAGACTCAGCAATATGGCAGAAGCAGGCTTCACTCTTTCGGTGTAAGTGCGTCTCCCTCTATTCAAAGCTCCTTGAGGCAACCTAAGGGAGGCTAGAGAGCCTGTATAGGGAGAGAGTGGCCAACCGGACGATACGACGGCCATTTTTCTGCCAAACTGCGGGCGGGACTTTTGAATGGCCTTTTTACACAAGGTTTTAACACAGAAACAGTCTTCTAATGTTCCACAAGATGGCGGACATGTTTCGACTTACGTCTGTACTCGCCAGTAATGGAGTAGTGGAGTACACACTCACCAAATCAAAAGCACAAGACAATATGGCGAAATCATTCGTTAAATTCCTTTCTTTACAGCTATAATATACTCATAGTAGCCTACTACGTACAGCACAGGAAAATTTGATACAGTGGCTGTAAAAATTATTCGTTACTTGCATTTATCTCCTTTAAAGTTCGTTTACTAGACATATAGCAATGAAAGTAACGCAAATAAAAAATAGTCTATAGCATTTTTTTTGTATCGGAAGTGTATAACGCTAAAGATTTAACGTACCTCTATTACGTCAGATGAATGAAAGCCGTAAGCAGTTGTTTACTTGTGACATGGAAAAAGTGTGAGACGTATTAGTACTTTTTGTCACGTCTTCAAACTTTATGCATGTCACAAGTTAACGACTGAATACCTCTCGTAGATAACAAACGAAAAAGATTACGAAGATCAGGTAATGTTGAATGTAGGCTACTGTAATAACGACCAAATATAACAAGAAAACTACCGTATCCCTTCTACACCTCAGTAAGTAGGCCTATTAAAAACTGTATTCACGAGTGCCTACAATTATTTACTACGAATAATGTTTCAGCAACCACGATAACTGCGGAAAACGTGCTTACAACTTGCCTGCGTCAATAGTCAGGCAATAATACTGAAACCAAAATAATGCCTAGTGTTCTGATTCGGAACAACCAAATGAAGCACATACTGGCATCGTTTACGTACGTCCGCAGAACGAATTACAGATGTCAAAAACAATACTGTACAATTACTAACGTGTTTACTTCAAACATGTAGGCCTACCGACTTCATCACAAAACGATGCATTATTTCAACTCGTATTTAAGATCGCAAACGCTAATTACGTACTAAAAAACGATATACAACTAAATCGAACATGCATGCACAACGCATAACAAGTCTCTCAATAATTCAAATACCTTTTAATCGTTTCCAAAAGGCCTCTGAACTTCAATTCAGCTCAAAAGCACGGCGAACATAGGAAGCGCGAGAGACGTTTGGCAGAAAACTGGCGCCAAAGATAACCAACCAATCACGGGCAACTTCACCTATGGCCACTCTCTGTATACAGGCTCTCTAAGGGAGAGAGATCGCAAGCGATCTCTGTCTGTGAATCATGTACACTTTGTCCTGTGTGTGATAGTATTTTCATTGTTTGCGTATCGCATTCTTTGAGGGGATAGTTGGGGACCAGCCTAGAATTTCCTTAAACGAGCGCGGGAAACCGCCTAAAAACTACATCCAGGCTGGCAGGTACACCATCCTACCGTCGTTAACCAGCCGTGCGGATTCAATTCCCAAATCCCTGTCTCGCTAGCCAGTATGTTGCGCGTACGCTATACGAACAGGTCGCAGAGAGAGAGCAGATCCCGTCAAGATTGAAACACCAGACATTCGTTACTAAAGATGTGAAAAAAGATGTTCGGAATGCGTCTAGGATAAAGAAATATAACGACCACCCAAAAAGTTCCTACATTTATATCATTCCTGGCGTATAAGCCACACGTCAGCGTAGTAACTTCGGTGGCGGCTTGAGCAAACATCTGTAAACAACAGCTGTGCTTTCGACGAGTGGGTTGTGAGCAGGCAGCTTAAGTACTGGATGTCCATCTGGGTAGCTGCGCGGTCAGCGTGGCGGAAGACTAATCGCAGGGGCTAGTTGCTGTGTTGTCCTTACGTTTGTATCATCATAATTGACATTCCACTGTTGAGATGGCTGGTAGTTGACACTCGGTCGTAGTGTGTCAATGATATTGTTGTGTTACAAATCGCAACGGAGCAACGAACTGAAAATCTGTAAATCAAGTGTTCAGGCCATTCTCCACAATCATTGGAAGAAGAGAAAAGTGCGTGTAAAGTTTGTGACACAAACCTTGACTCTCGTGGGAAAACAAAAATGCGTTGACTGCTGGACAATTCTTTTCTGGAAAAAACATCGCTCTAACGAGACTTAGTGTTATCAGTATGGACCTGACGGGATACCAATTCGATTCTACACAGAGTACGCGAAAGAACTTGCCCCCCTTCTAACACACGTGTACCGCAAGTCTCTAGAGGAACGGAAGGTTCCAAATGATTGGAAAAGAGCACAGGTAGTTCCAGTTTTCAAGAAGGGTCGTCGAGCAGATGCGCAAAACTATAGGCTTATATCTCTGATATCGATCTGTTGTAGAATTTTAGAACATGTTCTCTGCTCGCGTATCATGTCATTTCTGGAAACCCAGACTCTAATCGGTAGGAATCAACATGGATTCCGGAAACAGCGATCGTGTGAGACCCAACCAGCTTTATTTGTTCATGAGACCCAGAAAAAATTAGATACAGGCTCCCAGGTAGCTGTCATTTTCCCTGACTTCCGGAAGGCGTTCGATACAGTTCCGCACTGTCGCCTGATAAACAAAGTAAGGGCCTACGGAATATCAGACCAGCTGTGTGGCTGGATTGAAGAGTTTTTAGCAAACAGAACACAGCATGTTGTTATCAATGGAGAGACGTCTACAGACGTTGAAGTAACCTCTGGCGTGCCACAGGGGAGTGTTATGGGACCACTGCTTTTCACAATATATATAAATGACCTAGTAGATAGTGTCGGAAGTTCCATGCGGCTTTTCGCGGATGATGCTGTAGTATACAGAGAAGTTGCAGCATTAGAAAATTGCAGCGAAATGCTGGAAGATCTGCAGCGGATAGGCACTTGGTGCAGGGAGTGGCAACTGACCCTTAACATAGAAAAATGTAATGTATTGCGAATACATAGAAAGAAGGACCCTTTACTGTATGATTATATGATAGCGGAACAAACACTGGTAGCAGTTATGTCTGTAAAATATCTGGGAGTATGCGTACGGAACGATTTGAAGTGGAATGATCATATAAAATTAATTGTTGGTAAGGCGGGTGCCAGGTTGAGATTCATTGGGAGAGTCCTTAGAAAATGTAGTCCATCAACAAAGGAGGTGGCTTACAAAACACTCGTTCGACCTATACTTGCGTATTGCTCATCAGTGTGCGATCCGTACCAGGTCGGGTTGACAGAGGAGACAGAGAAGATCCAAAGAAGAACGGCGGGTTTCGTCACAGAGTCATTTGGTAAGCGTGATAGCGTTACGGAGACGTTTAGCAAACTCAAGTGGCAGAATCTGCAAGAGAGGCGCTCTGCATCGTGGTGTAGCTTGCTGTCCAGGTTTCAAGAGAGTGCGTTTCTGGATGAAGTATCGAATATATTGCTTCCCCTTACTTATACCACCCGAGGAGATCACGAATGTAAAATTAGAGAGGTTCGAGCGCGCACGGAGGCTTTCCGGCAGTCGTTCTTCCCGCGAACCATACGCGACTGGAACAGGAAAGGGCGGTAATGACAGTGGCACGGAAAGCGCCCTCCGCTACACACCGTTGGGTGGCTTGCGGAGTATAAATGTAGACGTAGATCAACCTGCCACGATACGACAAAGTGCAGAGATTCACATGAAGGGTCGACGTCCCGATATTCAAGCCATTGTGAGGCTCGCGTTGAACAACATCCCAAAGAAGAACTTGCCTTATACACTACTGGCCATTAAAATTGCTACACCACTAAGATGACATGCTACAGACGCGAAATTTAACCGACGGGAAGAAGATGCGGTGATATGCAAATGATTAGCTTTTCAGAGCATTCACACAAGGTTGGCGCGGGTGGCGACACCTACAACGTGCTGACATGAGGAAAGTTTCCAACCGATTTCTCATACACAAACAGCAGTTGACCGGCGTTGCCTGGTGAAACGTTGTTGTGATGGCTCGTGTAAGGAGGAGAAACGCGTACCATCACGTTTCCGACTTTGATAAAGGTCAGATTGTAGCCTATAGCGATTGCTGTTTATCGTATCGCGACATTGCTGCTCGCGTTGGTCGAGATCCAATGACTGTTAGCAGATTATGGAATCGGTGGGTTCATGAGTGTAATACGGAACGCCGTGCTGGCTCCCAACGGCCTCGTATCACTAGCAGTCGAGATGACTGGCATCTTATCCGCATGGCTGTAACGGATCGTGCAGCCACGTCTCGATCCCTGAGTCAAGAGATGGGGACGTTTGCAAGACAACAACCATCTGCACGAACAGTTCGACGACGTTTGCAGCAGCATGGACTATCAGCTCGAAGACCATGGCTGCGGTTACCCTTGACGCTGCATCACAGACAGGAGCGCCTGCGATGGTGTACTCAACGACGAACCTGGGTGCACGAATGGCAAAACGTCATTTTTTCGGATGAATCCAGGTTCTTTTTACAGCATCATGATGGTGGCATCCGTGTATGGCGACATCGCGATGAACGCATATTGGAAGCGTGTATTCGTCATCGCCATACTGGCGTATCTTCCGGCGTGATGGTACGGTGTGCCATTGGTGACACGTCTCGGACACCTCTTGTTCGCATTGGCGGCACTTTGAACAGTGGACGTTACATTTCAGATGTGTTACGACCCGTGGCTCTAACCTTCATTCGATCCCTTTGAAACTCTACATTTTAGCAGGATAATGCAAGACCGCATGTTGCAGGTCCTGTACGGGCCTTTCTGCATACAGAAAATGTTCGACTGCTGCCCTGGCCAGTATATTCTCCAGATCTCTCACCAATTGAAAACGCCTGCTCAATGGTGGCCGAGTACTTGGCTCATCACAACACGCCGGTCACTATTCTTGATGAACTGAGGTATCGTGTTGAAGCTGCATGGGCAGCCATACCTGTACACGCCATCCAAGCTCTGCTTGACTCAATGCCCGGGCCAGTATATTCTCCAGATCTCTCACCAATTGAAAACGCCTGCTCAATGGTGGCCGAGTACTTGGCTCATCACAACACGCCGGTCACTATTCTTGATGAACTGAGGTATCGTGTTGAAGCTGCATGGGCAGCCATACCTGTACACGCCATCCAAGCTCTGCTTGACTCAATGCCCAGGCGTATCAAGGCTGTTATTACGGCCAGAGGTGGTTGTTCTGGGTACTGATTTCTCAGGATCTATGCACCCAAATTGCGTGAAAATGTAATCACATGTCAGTTCTAGTATAATATATTTGTCCAACGAATACCCGTTTATCATCTGCATTTCTTCTTGGTGTAGCAATTTTAGTTGCCAGTAGTGTAGTTTCACGTGTCCGTATAAACGTTCTGTGCGTTTGACTCAAATGGTTGGGGGAGGGCGTGGGCACTATGAAGAACACCTGAAGCATTAAAACGATCGTCTTAACTTTTCTCTATTTTTAATTAACCCAGTCTAGTCTTTTTCGGACTGACGATGTATAAAAGTGAAATGTTGCGCGGTTATTCTGTAAACAGCATATAGTTAACAGCAAACATTAAAGAGCATTATATCATTACACCCCTCTTTTGAAGAGCTCTCGAGTGCTGTCAAAAGAGCATCGTTTCATTAAAAAAGTAGTTGCTTCAATATTTCAGTAGAAGGAAAAGTTGCAAACATCGCGTATTATCACTTCACGAAAAAGAATATCTTAAACCGACATAAAATATTAGTGTTAGGTGGGACAGCCCGTTTAAAACAGAGCGGCTGGCTGAGGGGTGGCTCAGACGGGGAGCGCGCGTACGGCCGTGGCGGGCCGCGACTGTACCGCGCGGCGCGCAGCGGCGGGGGTGGCGGCCGTAATGGATATGGAAGTGCCGAGGGGAGCACTTTAAATGGAGCCCCATTAACACACGGATCAATCCCACTCGGATCATAGCCATTAATTAGGTTAACACTAGTCAGTTGATAATAGCGCGCCGAGGTGGCGTAACGAAGTGCTGGCTCCCCGCTCCGCTCCCTCGCCCTGCCCCGCGCCAGCATCTGCTCGCGCCGCCGCTCTCTCGCCAGCCAAACGTCGCTGTAATTACAAGACGACGCGGACATTGTCTGGCGCGTTTCTCGCCTGGCGGGGCGCCTCCGCGCTGCCACAAAAGTGAATGCTACCCAGGTATACCCGTGGCCAAATAACACCCAACTTTTTCCTCTCGTATAGCTGTTTCCACGCCAATCAGGAAAGCTTCTTGTACAGGGGGTGCCCATGTCACACGTTAAGCTCTTCTATAGCTATCTCGACGGACGGCGCCCCCCACGTGCTGGTGCGTAATTGTGTGTCGTCACGCCTCAACATCCGGGCCGGCATACCACAGGGATTTATGCGCTGTCTGTTTCAGGAACCACTCGAAGAGACGAATCTACTACAAACTGTATGCTGTATGCTGATGACTCAGAAATTTTCGTTAGGAATTTAATTTCTTTTTACACTTCGTTGACATTAGGCCTACACTAAAAAACAGTTTGAAATTCTGAAGGTATCAGGGATAAAATATAGAAAGCCCGCCCGATTGGCCGAGCGGTCTAACGCACGGCTTTCCGGAGCGGGAAGGAGCGCCTGGTCCCCGGCACGAATCCTTCCGGCGGATTTGTGTCGAGGCCCGGTGAGCTGGCCAGTCTGTGGATGGTTTTTAGGCGGTTTTCCATCTGCCTCGGCGAATGCGGATTGGTTCTCCTTATTCCGCCTCAGCTACACAATGTCGGCGATTGCTGCGCAAACAAGTTCTCCATGGACGCGTATACCACCGTTACTCTACCACGCAAACATAGGGGTTACACTCGTCTGGTGTGAGACGTTGCCTGGGGGCTCCACCAGGGGCCGAACCGCACAGTAACCCTGGGTTCGGTGTGGGATGGCGGAGGGGTGAAGTGGACTGCGGTAGTCGTCGTGGGGTTGTGGACCACTGCGGCTGCGGCGGGATGGAGCCTCTCCGTCGTTTCTAGGTCCCCGGTTACCATACAACATACATACAACAAATATAGAAAGGGAAAGGTTACATTTACGACTTGTACAGAGTCCAGGCTGCAGTTATAAGAGTCGAAGGACATGAAAGAGAAGCTGTAGTTGCGAAGAGTGATACAAACTCGTAGTCTTCCCCCGATTTATTCAGTCTGTACAATGAGCAAGCTGTAAAGGAAACCAAAGAAAAAATTAAAGTAGGAATTAAAGTTCAGATGAAGAAATAACTTAAAATGCGAACATTTTAGTTTAGGATTTACCGTCACTGTTATTGACATTAAATGAAACAACAAGTTTACTGTTACCAGTCACTGTTTATTTATCTCCACGATGCGTTTCAAAGGTATAAACCTAATCATCAGATGGATTTACATTTGTTAGTATGACATGTGTGTATGTGTGTGTGTGTGTGTGTGTGTGTGTGTGTGTGTGTGTGTGTTGTGCTACGATTTTTTTGAGGAACTTGTGGCAATGTGTGATGGGAGAAACAAAACACTATTTCAGAACATGGTTTTGGGTTTCTTTTGACGAAAACTAAACGTATATCTAAGGGTAAAAATAAAATAAGTAAAATGGAGTAGCTCCAGTGGTCACAGGTTCTTTTCACTGCCGTAACACATCATATGTATACCGTCATATTTTGTAAACAAGTATGGTGTCGGGAAACTATTAGGTGGAAGGATCATATAGCAGAAGAGAAACATTATCCCAAAGAACAAAGAATATATATCGTAACAACATTCTTACAGGTTAAATTTTAAAGGATTTTGGAGATCTTTGTTTTGAGATGTCGAATATATGTGTTGGAATAAATATTTCAGCTGGTACATAAATCCGACTTTGTCAAGTTACAGTAGAGTTCACCAAGATTCAGCCAAGAGACTCTGACCTCCCGATATGCTTTACATATTAGGTTTCTAGTTGGTTTTCTGACTGATGGTCGTCAGCAGAATGAATATAACGACCTGTCACACTTACTTATTTATGACCGTGAGCATTCTGTTATCCACTATCTTGTTTCTCTGGCAGACCGTTCATTTCTTCAATCTGATTCAAGAATGTAATATTATTTACCACATATATTCTTAGCATTTAATCTAATGTGATACAAATTGAAAGAGTGTTAGTTGTACAGTTCACTTTACACATTGTGTACAGACATTACTTATAATGAAAATGAAAACAAGATTTTCACAGTGTAACTAAAATACACTGAAAGAAAAGGAGGGATAGAGAACAGGAGGAGATGAGTCTATGACGTGTGCTGTCAGTCGACGGGGCTCTGCCCAAACCCCTCGTAATGGCTGCCGATACTTCTTTACCTATAGCTGCATTTAAATCTACACACATAGTACACAAGCTACCTTACGGCATGTTAGAGGCTCCTTCGGGTATTAATATTACTTCTCCCCCTACTCCCCTCCCCCCTTCACCTATTACATTCACGAATGATGCGTGGAGTGAACCAGTGTCGGTAAGACATCGTATGAATTCGAATGTCTGTGGTTTTCCCCTCGTGGTCATTTTCTGAGGTGTACACAAGATGTTCCGAAACCATTCATCAAATTAATATAGGAGGTAGAGAACATCGAAACAAATATATTTAGTCATGGTATATATGGTCTCTGACGGCAGTATCTGGTGCTAGGGCCGAAGGTTGTTTAGCATGGTAATTGCAGCAGTGGCTTTCACAGAAAGTGTCTGGCCCTTATGCAGGCAGTACACCGTCGAACCGTTGGTTGTCATGTCCGTTCGAAGATTCCTGGCATGTCAGCACTGGTACCAACAGCAACGGCAATTCTAACGATGAGGTGTTCTGTTTCCACAACGGTTTCATACACCAGCTGCTTCAGATGACCTTGGTGGTCAGGTCACAGGGCCATATCGGCCGATCCATCGATTCCCGAAGGTGGCTTTCAAGTGAATACTCACAGCAATGCTGAAATGAGCTGGTACCCCATCGTGCTGAAAGTACATCCCTTGTCTAGCATTCAGAGGCACATCCTCCAGCACTTCTGGCAACACATTTTCCACGAAGATGCGATGTTTCCGTCTGTTGAGGCGGAATGGAAGAATATATGGTCCTATCAACCAATCACCGAGAATGCCAGCCCACAAATAAACTCTGAATAGATATTGAGGAGCACAAGGCCGGTTACCTCGTAGATTCACATCTGTCCAAACATGTGAATTGTAGATATCGAAACAGCCTCCACGAGTAAACAAAGTCTCGTCGGTGTACAGGAGGTCGGCTGGAAATAAGGGGTGCAGGGCAGCCTGTTGTAAAAACCATTGTGAGAACTGCACGCGTTGGACAAAATCTTCAGGTGCTAGTGCTGCCACGCGCTGAAGATGGAAAGGATGAAGCAGATGGTCATATAACACATCCCACATAAGGCTATGTCTGAAGCAAAGGATGTGTGCAGTACGTCGTGTACTTGTGGTTGAATTGTCTTCAACACGTCGCAGAAACTCCTCTTCCAGTTCGGGATTTCGCACTGTTCGATTCTGACCTGCAGTCCGTATTTGAACGGAAAGTTTCTATTCAGGCGATGCAGACGTTCAAATGTTTGGTGTTATGGAACCCGTCACTTGTGAAAGCGCTGTTGATACTCTCTCACTACAGCTCGTCCATTTCTATTCGCAGACCCGTACACTAGGTGCATGTCAGCCATTTCACATACGTAAACCGCACCTTGTTCGCTGGTGTTGTCACAAGGCGGTGATGCTTACGAATAAATCGGCGAGTTCCCAAGCAGACCTCAGAGCCAACCATCTATACACAGGGCAGTTTTGAATGTCAGTACACATTCCCTGTCAGCGACACCGACACAACAGCTTACGTCAGAATCTCTAGCAAAATGTTCCCTAACAGTACAAGCAGACTTCAGAAGACCATATGTTCCTTATCGAAATATATTTGCTTCGATTTTCTCTACCTCCTGTATTAATTTGAATGAACAGTTTCGGAACACACTGTATAGGAAGGAGCAATATACCAGCTGACTCTTTATGGAACGTAAGCTCTCGGAATTTTAACGATAAATATCTGTGCGTGAAGAAATGCCTCTCTTGCAGTGTTTACCACTGCTATTTCATGTACATCTCCATGGCATTTGATAAACTAACAGATAACGAAACGCGTCGCTCTTCATTGGATGATATCTCTCTATTCTGCCGGCCGGTGTGGCAGTGCGGTTCTAGGCGCTTCAGTCTGGAACCGCGTAACTGCTACGGTCGCAGGTTCGAATACTGCCTCGGGCATGGATGTGTGTGATGTCCTTAGGTTAGTTAGGTTTAAGTAATTCTAGGTTCTAGGGGACTGATGACCACAGATGTTAAGACCCATAGTGCTCAGAGCCATTTGAACCATTTGTCTATTCTACCGTTGCTATTTGGTAGGCCTCCCAGACAGATGAGCAATACTTTAGAACCGCTCGAACGATGGATTTTGTAAGCTACTTCTTTCGTGAGTGAACTAATTTGCTTAAAAATCTTCCAGTGAATTTCAATCTCGCTTCTGCTTTTGCTACAGCTAGAGGTCTGCACGGAGAAGGGAAATTCTAACCACAACATTAAAATTTAGTAGATCAATTGAATCCCTTCGGCACGCCGGAGCTGTGACGAGTAGCTTGAGCTTTCCTTTGCCCTGACGTTTCATGTCCTGAAGTTTCATGTGGTGCAGTCTGATACCGTTATTTACATTACATACACTAATGACGTAGAGACCTATCGCGACACATCATTGGCTGTCACATACCTGATTGTTTCTTAAGTTATAGTTTCCTGTCGTAATTCCTGGAAACCAAGTTGTGAATTTTTCAGCGGAACATTCCTGAAAGATGAGAAAGTCAAATGAAATCGTTACATGTTGTCGTCACATACTATATATTGTCAAATGTTTGCAAAGTATTTTCTTCATCGAATGTACGTTAATTCACCATGCTATATTGTAAATCATGTTAACGTGATACACTTCTCAATGTATCAATACGAACTTCTAAACGTATTTAAGAGAAAAGCTGCGAAATTCATTGATATTTAATCCTAATTATTAATCCTAGATTACTAAACTGGCGTCAGATTTACGATTGCAGTAGGGTATAAAACAGGACATTTTGTATTAACTTGGAATGTACCATACCACTGGAGATCTAATACACTCCTGGAAATGGAAAAAAGAACACATTGACACCGGTGTGTCAGACCCACCATACTTGCTCCGGACACTGCGAGAGGGCTGTACAAGCAATGATCACACGCACGGCACAGCGGACACACCAGGAACCGCGGTGTTGGCCGTCGAATGGCGCTAGCTGCGCAGCATTTGTGCACCGCCGCCGTCAGTGTCAGCCAGTTTGCCGTGGCATACGGAGCTCCATCGCAGTCTTTAACACTGGTAGCATGCCGCGACAGCGTGGACGTGAACCGTATGTGCAGTTGACGGACTTTGAGCGAGGGCGTATAGTGGGCATGCGGGAGGCCGGGTGGACGTATCGCCGAATTGCTCAACACGTGGGGCGTGAGGTCTCCACAGTACATCGATGTTGTCGCCAGTGGTCGGCGGAAGGTGCACGTGCCCGTCGACCTGGGACCGGACCGCAGCGACGCACGGATGCACGCCAAGACCGTAGGATCCTACACAGTGCCGTAGGGGACCGCACCGCCACTTCCCAGCAAATTAGGGACACTGTTGCTCCTGGGGTATCGGCGAGGACCATTCGCAACCGTCTCCATGAAGCTGGGCTACGGTCCCGCACACCGTTAGGCCGTCTTCCGCTCACGCCCCAACATCGTGCAGCCCGCCTCCAGTGGTGTCGCGACAGGCGTGAATGGAGGGACGAATGGAGACGTGTCGTCTTCAGCGATGAGAGTCGCTTCTGCCTTGGTGCCAATGATGGTCGTATGCGTGTTTGGCGCCGTGCAGGTGAGCGCCACAATCAGGACTGCATACGACCGAGGCACACAGGGCCAACACCCGGCATTATGGTGTGGGGAGCGATCTCCTACACTGGCCGTACACCACTGGTGATCGTCGAGGGGACACTGAATAGTGCACGGTACATCCAAACCGTCATCGAACCCATCGTTCTACCATTCCTAGACCGGCAAGGGAACTTGCTGTTCCAACAGGACAATGCACGTCCGCATGTATCCCGTGCCACCCAACGTGCTCTAGAAGTTGTAAGTCAACTACCCTGGCCAGCAAGATCTCCGGATCTGTCCCCCATTGAGCATGTTTGGGACTGGATGAAGCGTCGTCTCACGCGGTCTGCACGTCCAGCACGAACGCTGGTCCAACTGAGGCGCCAGGTGGAAATGGCATGGCAAGCCGTTCTACAGGACTACACCCAGCATCTCTACGATCGTCTCCATGGGAGAATAGCAGCCTGCATTGCTGCGAAAGGTGGATATACACTGTACTAGTGCCGACATTGTGCATGCTCTGTTGCCTGTGTCTATGTGCCTGTGGTTCTGTCAGTGTGATCATGTGATGTACCTGACCCCAGGAATGTGTCAATAAAGTTTCCCCTTCCTGGGACAATGAATTCACGGTGTTCTTATTTCAATTTCCAGGAGTGTAACTGTTATTAACTAATGGTACAAATGGCTCTGAGCACTATGCGACTTAACTTCTAGGGTCATCAGTCACCTAGAACTGAGAACTAATTAAACCTAACTGACCTAAGGACATCACACACATCCAAGCCCGAAGCAGGATTCGAACCTGCGACCGTAGCGGTCGCTCGGCTCCAGACTGTAGCGCCTAGAACCGCACGGCCACTCCGGCCGGCTATTATCTAATGCATAGCCTACAAATTATGACAGCCTTTGAATAAAATGTGGTCTAGTATACTTTATGATGGTTTAGTAGCAATGTAACATTTTGCCCACTATAAGTGTTCTAGGGCTAATGACGCATGTGAAGCACTAACACGAGTCATAACAAGGTGTGACGGTTCCAAAGGATGGAGTGTTCTAAAATAGCCTTCATGTAACTTTATGACAACTTTCGGCAATTGCAGAAGTGATAGCTGTTAATTCAAACGAAACAGAAATGCCTCAGACACATGGCAGGTGCCGTTACGACGGAAATAGAATCTGCGTGTAATCGTGCGGAATAGCAGGAAGAAAAGCATGCCGCTATCTTGAGCCCTTGCAAATATCAATAAAACATCTACGCTTTACAGGTCATTAAGCATTCCAATCAACGTAGTGGCTCCTAAATCCGCGAATATTCGCGGAAGACCTCTACTTACGGCTAATTTTGTTTGCTTGTTCCTCATCGGGTCGCTCTAGAGAAATACTCCCACATTTTGCAGGGAACTGTCGCAAACATTGTGACTGAACATTACTGTATCAGCCCATAAATTTATGCAAAATACATCACCTTTATTTATGTTGACGGTCCATTGTCAGTCCTCGAACCAAGCTTTGATTCTCTGCAGGTCTTCCTGCATTTTGCTAAAATGATTTGGCGTTGCAACATTGCTAAGTATAAGAGGTAGTAAAATGAAAGTGAGACGTATGGGAAAAGTAAAGAAACTGTTTATTATGTCAAAAGTAAACGCCATAACTGTTGATAAATTTATCCCACTGAGGCACAACGCGGTTAATGCCTTCTTAGAAAAAAGTTTGGGGTTGCGTACGGAACCATGATTGTGCCCAGTCGCGCACCTTTTCGTCCGAAGCAAATCGACGGTAACTAACGTCTTTCTTCGCGCAAACCTCAATATGGAAATCGCATGGGTAGAGATCGGAACCGTATAAGGGATGTGCACTCATGTTCAGAAAAAAAACATCTTGAACGACACGAAATAAGCATCAAACGAAAAAACTACGAAGAACGAAACTCGTCTAGCTTGAAGGGCGAAACCAGATGGCGCTATGGTTGGACCGCTAGATGGCGCTGCCATAGGTCAAACGGATATCAACTGCCTTTTTGTAAAATAGAAACCCCCATTTTTTATTACATATTCATGTAATACGTAAAGAAATATGAATGTTTGAGTTGGACCACTTTTTTCGCTTTGTGATAGATGGCGCTGTAACAGTCACAAACGTATAACTACGTGGTATCACTTAACATTCCGCCTGTGCGGACGGTATTTGCTTCATGATACATTACCCATGTTAAAATGGACCGTTTACCAATTGCGAAAAAGGTCGATATCGTGTTGATATTACGTAACTTGATTCTGGATGCTGTTTACAATTGACAATCCGAAGTTTCTTTGGTCTTGGTACGTTAATCTTATTCTCACATATCTCTGATACTTGACAAAGTGTCTATACATTTCTCTTCATGGCTATGTACAGGAATATGATAATCTTATCAGGCACAGACTGAAACTTGACTATAGACTAATGCAGACTGACTAATCGGAGGTCTGTACACTCGTTATAATACCTCGCGCTTTCAGGTATCACTGCGCGAGTGTGATCCGCGAGGAGAAAAGGTTCTACGTTAGCAGCAATCTCATTGGCTGCGTTATATATTAATACGCGGATCGGCGGAAGCAGAATTTGGTCCGTTTCTAAGGCAGCGCCATCTCGCAGTGCGGAGATTGATGAGCGCTGCACCTGCGCTGTTGTGCTTAGCGGGGCGCGCTCTATTGGGAAAGTTGTTAACAGGCACTATGTCACATATCCCTAGACATGATCCAGGTGCCATATCATAGAGAAAACGTTTCAAACATTCATTACTTCTCGGCGCATGGTCTTTGTGACAGGCGATGCTTCCCTCTGGCGCTGCACGTTGATAAACTTCCCCTTTGAATGTAAATAATGACTGTGATGGTAAAACTTCTACGTTATTTGATTTTCAAACTCCTGTTCACATGCAACTGCCCAACACAACATGGGCGGAATTCTGGCATCTGTCCCCTCACATCCACCACTGCTGTCAGCTCACCTCCAACAGCCCAACGCTACATAGGCAAAAAACTTCCAACAATGAGTCCAACCAGCCACTGTGCTACGTGGCGTTACCAGCATAAAAACCTAAACAGCCTACTTACAACGTATTATTCTTCAAAGTCTCCTCTCTTTAGTTGATGTACAGTTTATGTGGGAAGCAGTGTAAGAGAAGGAGATAACAGTAGACAAAAAGTTGGAGAAGAAACCCAAGCAAGGCTTTTGTTTCTTAAGATTGGCACAATACTGTTACGCCACTTAAAGCTATGAACCCACTCCATGTAATTCCAATATGGATGACTGACTTCTATTACTTCAAAGGTGCTGAAACATTGATGTTAATGGAGGTATGTAACATCTTCAGATTCAGTTGTATTAAAGCGCTCATACTCGTCCATGTCAATAACTAATACAAATTCTTATTCTGATAGAGGAGAATGAAAAACTATCAACATATTCAAAAGAGGAAATATTATGGCTGATACATGCCATGCTATACTTATTCTGAAAGACCATAAATTTTTACCAGTTGCAAAACTGAAACCCCTTTCGGTGACGTTGCCATTTCTTCCTCAACATCAAAATTTGGAATATCTGCTCCCAAGAGCTACGTAAAAAAGAAAGTCGACAGTGAGAAATTTTTCATGCATTTAATTTTATTATTCCTTTTTAAAAATTTAACCGATATGAGAAACTGTTTTTGTTGACTATAGTTCTATCAGTCGCGACATTACTGATATGTTTCTGTATTTGTATTATCCCAAATAAAGCGCAGTATCTAAATATTAATGCAACTTGAAACAAATACTGTCTTATGGGCTCTTATGACCAGCCAGTTTCTTGGTATGGCACTTCGAATCTTCTTAACAAATTATTTGCTTTCTTACTTGTCTCTTTATTTGCTGTAATTATCCGGTAGCCTTAGAGAACCAGAAAACCTTCACAGTTATATGGGTACAAGTAAGTTATGTACATAAAGAGATACACTGTTTTTCGATCCTGCTGATAAATGTAAGATACGGCGTTTAGAACGTTTGACATTTCCACTCTTCATATGATAACGTTTACACATTTAACGAGTCAGGCAGACTGGTTTAAACCTAAAAAAGGAAAAAACGAAAAAAAGGAAGCACCCAGAAGGCTTGATAGTAAGTCAAAGTAGTCCGCCCGGTTCGCGAACGGTCTAGCGAACGGCTTTCCGGAGCGGGAAGGAGCGCCCGGTCTCCGGCACGAATCCACCCGGCGGACTTGTGTCGAGGTCCGGTGAGCCGGCCGGTCTGTGGATGGTTTTTAGGCGGTTTTCCATCTGCCTCGGCGAATGCGGGCTGGTTCCTCTTCTTCCGCCTCAGCTACACTATGTCGGCGATTGCTCCGCAAACAAGTTCTCCATGTACGCGTACACCACCATTATTCTACAACGAAAACATAGGGGTTACACTCGTCTGGTATGAGACGTTCCCTGGGGGGAGTCCACCGGGGGCCGAACCGCACAATAAACCTAGGTTCGGTGTGGGGCCGCGGAGGTTTGAAGTGGACTGCGGTAGTCTTCGTTGGGTTGTGGACCACTGAGGCTGCGGCGGGGACGGAGCCTCTCCGCCGTTTCTAGGTCCCCGGTTAACATACAACATATAAGTCAAAGTAACTTCAGTTGTAAATCTCTGTAATAGATAGAGTGGCCACCAGAGTGAATTAGCGTTGTTCCGGACCTGGCAGGGTACACAAGGGGCGTGAACAGCGTTAGAAGTTGAGTGATCACCGTGAATGTCACGGAGATACCGCGTAGTCGTGTGAGACAGCGTTAGCAACACCTGACAGAGTTTGAAAGGAACGTCAGAGTGGATCTCCATTTGGCCAGCTGATCGAATCCTGTAATATCCAGATTTGTGGGGCAGTCGAATGTGACAGTGTCCCGGTGATAGGCTGCAGGGGAATGTGAGCGGAAGCATACTCATCGTTACGGTTCCGGATTACTACGTCCGACCGCCACAAAGGAGGCTCGCTGCATTGTGCACCAATTACACCGCGTCCCCTTCACATTTGCGCCTGTCATCCGAAGACAGCTATATTCTGTGCTATCGTGTACCACAGGTCGGAACCCAGCGAGGTGGCGCAGCGCATAGCACACTGGACTCGCATTCGGGAGGACGACGATTCAAATTCGCGTCCGGCCATCCTGATTTAGGTTTTCCGTGATTTCCCTAAATCGCTTCAGCAGATGCTGAAATGGTTCCTTTGAAAGGGCACGACCGACTTCCTTCCCCATCCTACCCTAATCTGATGGGACCGGTTACCTCGCTGTTTGGTTCCCTCCCTCAATATAACCAACCAACCAACCACTGGTCGGAGACTATCAGCAGCTGAATTGGGGAATTACCGGTCCATGGGTAAGCTGTCAATAACACTACAACACAAATGGTCGCTTTTGGAGTGCCGTGACCAGGAAGCATGGACTGTTGATCAATGGCGTCGCACTGTGTTCAGCGTGGATAACTATTATCGGCGGGTATGGTGGTGACGTGGGGAGAGGTCCCGTCATTACATTCATTTGGAGAGAGACAGTGGTGTTATTCATAGCGTCATGGTGTGGGGGGTCATCGGATATCACTTTAGCTCATGGCTAGTAGTGAATGAGTGAACTCTGACGGCTCAATGGTACGTCACGGACAACCTGCCTCATCATGTTTTATCTCTCAAGTGACTGCTCGGTTCTGTGAAAGGTGATTTGGGGCTTAGGAAACCTGGTGTGTACAAAATTCCGTGTCAATGTGGGAAAACTTACATTGGCCGTTCGATTCGCACAGTGCATGACAGGTTCAAAAATGGTTCAAATGGCTCTGAGCACTATGGGACTTAACAGCTGTGGTCATCAGTCCCCTAGAACTTAGAACTACTTAAACCTAACTAACCTAAGGACATCACACACATCCATGCCCGAGGCAGGATTCGAACCTGCGACCGTAGCAGTCGCGCGGTTCCGGACTGCGCGCCTAGAACCGCGAGACCACCGCGGCCGGCGCATGACAGGTGTGTGGAACATCGCCGTCATACGAGGCTACAACATCCGGAAAAATCGGCGGTAGCAAAACACTGCCTAAATGAGGGACACAGTATGAAATTTGATGAAACTGTGGTAGTTGCCAACATTTCCGGTTTTTGGTTCAAAATGGTTCAAATGGCTCTGAGCACTATGGGACTCAACATCTTAGGTCATAAGTCCCCTAGAACTTAGAACTACTTAAACCTAACTAACCTAAGGACATCACACACACCCATGCCCGAGGCAGGATTCGAACCTGCGACCGTAGCAGTCCCGCGGTTCCGGGCTGTAGCGCCAGAACCGCACGGCCACCGCGGCCGGCCCGGTTTTTGGAACAGTGTCTATAAAGAGGCGTTTGAAATTTGGCTGGCTGATAATTTAATCAACAGAGACAATGGGTTTCCTCTTAGCAAGACGTGGAATCCTGTATTATCTCGCATCAAAACTGAACGTTCTTCGGTGCGGCCTTGATTGCGATATATCGTTGCCAGCAGTCTTTCACTAAGAGCGGCGCCACCTCCCTGTCTTGGAAGGCAGAAACCGTGATGGGCGGCGCATGCGCCGTGTACTGAACGGTGGCCTGTATAGGACGTGGATTTGCAACCTGGCGTCAGTTCTCAGCGGAACTCATCAGCAGAAGCAGCATTTTCCTACGTAATCACGACTGTATCGTTGTGGCATTTTTCAACAGAACAATGCTCGTCCACATATGGCACACTTCTTTACGCACGGCCTGCATCACGCTGACGTTCTCTCGTGTACAGTACGATCCGAAGAATTGTCCCCAACGGAACGTATGAGGGACCAGCTCGATGTCAGTTCCGTCTCAGTGACAGCATCCAGGATGTCAAGGATCAGTTACAACAGTTGTGGGCTACCTTCCCTGAAGAGAGGCTGCAACGGCTTTATGACACCTTTACCAACCGTATAGGTGCTTGTATCCAGTCCAAGGGGTTGCAGCGTATAAGTGGGCTCATATTGCCAAGTTTTTCGTAAATTTGGCTCCATTTTGTAATCACTGAAATAACAACACACATCCTTGTATTCGCGATGTTTCATTTCGTTTCCTTTTCGTTTTCGTCAGGCAGTATATTTATTTATTATTCGTGTCTAATAGATGTAATGCTCCAATAGATGCATAATAAGCACACCAGACGAAAAATTAATCACCCTCAGGAGACTTCGCGTTAATAACGTGGAGTACTGACATTTGCCTTGATAATGGCCACAGTCTGGCAAATAAGAGTGTCAAAAGTTTCTTCACTTGTGCCATATCCAGATGGAACCATTCATTGACGATTAGATCCCGTAGACCTATCAGCTTGTGAAGAATTTCATTGCTTCGTTTCACCCACTGTCCCAAATAGATCCACACATTTTCTATGCGATTAACATTACGTGGTCCACTTTGACTCGATTTTGTAATCATGAAATGAAACGTCGTGTGATGAGGGCCTCCCATCGGGTAGACCTGTCGCCTGGTGCAAGTCTATTTAGTTGACGCCACTTCGGTGACTTGAGTGTCGATGAGGGGGAGTTGATGATAGAGACAACACAACACACAGTCTCCGAGCGGAGAAAATCTTCGACTCAGCCTGGAATCGAACCAGTTCCCCTTACGTGGCGTTCTGCTGCGCTGACCACTTTGTTTGTTGTTGATCTCGTTTTGTTCACTATTGTTCGTTGCATTTGCTCGGGGCGTACGTCCCATGACATGCGTTCTAGTTCATCGCTGATCGGTTCACTCAGTTTTTTTTTTAAATTACAGAGGGCAGTTAACTCTCTTACCGAACACGATGACCTATCGTGACGGCATAACTCAGCAATGGATCCGGATATGAAGAAATAGTGTACGCGGGGTGCTTCTGTGTTGGTAGCGCTGCGTAGCACTTTGCATTGGATCTCTGACTGCGCTTTCTTTGTAAGAGACTCTGTGGCTGGGCGGATCGTTGTTGGAAGTTAATCGCCAGTACTGTTGGGCAGTTGGAAGTTAGTCGCCAGCAGTGATGGAAGTACTGTTGGGCAGTTGGAGGTGAACGACCAGCAGTGATGGATGTTAGATGTGAGAAGTTAGCATTGATGGAGGGTAGGGGTCTGAAGTGTTAGCGTAGGCTTACGATCTGTACATGTTCGACTTGGATATTCAATATTATTCATCATTATACACCTTTGTACTAGATGTCAATGACGATTTATATTCGTGTTTGAACTGGATTTCACATTATTAAAGTAAGAAAATACAATATTTGGTTTGCAACAAAATCTTTCCTTTGCTAATCACATGCCGATTAGTAGTTAGTGGCTTTAGTAGTTAGAATCTTTTATTTAGCTGGCAGTATTGCTCGCTGTATTGTAGTAGTCGCGTAATGAAAATTTTTGTGAGGTAAGTGCTTAATGAAATGTATAGGTTATTGTCAGAATTGCTTCTTAGTCAAGGCCATTCTTTTGTATTAATTATTTGAAGTCAGGTTGTAATTTTTTTATTTATTTATTTATTTATTTATTTATTTTTTTTTTTTTTTTTTTGAGCGGTCAGATTGCGTTGCGCTAGAATACTGTGGGTTAGTGTTGACATGATAAGAAAAAGTAAAGAGAAAGTAGGCTCAGTACGTTCAGTTTTACTCGGCTGTTTCAGAATCAAATAACGTAGAAGTTTCATCTTCTCAGTCATTCTGCAACTGAAGTACAGATTCACACATTTAAATAAAGAAGTTTCGGTAGCATTACATATCCTCTCAAACCGTGAAGTTCTATTTCGTTTCCTTCTCCGCTCACTTATTTTCGGACTGTGTATTTAAAGAAAAATTTTTGCAAGTCTCGACCCGGACACAAATACAGGGTGTTACTAAAAGGTACGGCCAAACTTTCAGGAAACATTCCTCACACACAAAGAAAGAAGATATGTTAAGTGGACATGTGTCCGGAAACGCTTACTTTCCATGTTAGAGCTCATTTTATTACTTCTCTTCAAATTACATTAATCATGGAATGGAAACACACAGCAACAGAACGTACCAGCGTGACTTCAAACACTTTGTTACAGGAAATGTTCAAAATGTCTTCCGTTAGCGAGGATACATGCATCCACCCTCCGTCGCATGGAATCCCTGATACGCTGATGCAGCCCTGGAGAATGGCGTATTGTATCACAGCCGTCCACAATACGAGCACGAAGAGCCTCTACATTTGGTACCGGGGTTGCATAGACAAGAGCTTTCAAATGCCCCCCATAAATGAAAGTCGAGGGTTGAGGTCAGGAGAGCGTGGAGGCCATGGAATTGGTCCGCCTCTACCAATCCATCGGTCACGGAATCTCTTGTTGAGAAGCGTACGAACACTTCGACTGAAATGTGCAGGAGCTCCATCGTGCATGAACCACATGTTGTGTCGTACTTGTAAAGGCACATGTTCTAGCAGCACAGGTAGAGTATCCCGTATGAAATCATGATAACGTGCTCCATTGAGCGTGGGTGGAAGAACATTCTGACGAAACTAAAATGACCTCTAACATGGAAATTAAGCGTTTCCGGACACATGTCCACATAACATCTTTTCTTTATTTGTGTGTGAGGAATGTTTCCTGAAAGTTTGGCCGTACCTTTTTGTAACACCCTGTATACACTGTAAATTTACGATACATAACAGATAGCGTCATATAAAAATGGTAAAGGCCAAAAGCATCATTTGTCAATGTCCCCTGCCATATTTATACCTCAGGCTCAGACAACCAAATTTCAGTTCTCTGTCGCTGTTGGAACTACCCGAGATCCGCGATCACGAACCTCGAACACACCGAGAGCGTTTCTGTAAATGCTTCCAGCGCTAATAGAGCCGTGCCTTTGAGTAGGCGCGGCACGCTAAAACGATATTACAGCGGTTAAGAAACGCGGCTGGTTATCTAAATCATTTGTAGTGATGCTGGCAAAGCCGCGCCAGCCATCTACACGACAGCACGGCGCCACGGGCGTGTGTGATTAGCGGCGCGCCAGCTAACTGATTCCGCGCCATGGCGCCGCGCCGGCAGGATTAACACCCAATTTGCTGGCGTAATACTGCATCGGGAATGCGCTTACACAAGAGTCGGCCGGCGCGCTCGGTAACCGCATTACGAGCGCCAAAAGCGGCCAGCAAGGCGCAGGGGCGGCCATCATCGCCGCTCTTACCGCTCACAGCGCAAACCGGGAGCTGGTGACAACGCTCCACCGTCGCCATTAAGAAGCCCGTGGCACTTCCTGACACTACTATCCATAACACAGCTAAAATTATTTAGCCATAACTACTTGAGTTAGATAAAGCAATGCATACGAGCGGTGTTCAGTAAGTTATGCAAAACATTTTCTTTGTCCGCCAATTTCGGTTGAAACAATGAGGAATTAGCTGTGGGACATCAAGGAATTGTATTCCTGCTTCAGCCCCTATAGTTTCATGAAGTTCCGAAAGGTTGTACCGCTATACGTAGCCTTTAACCCTCCTACTATCAGAATTTTTTTGGTACGCTGAGTACCGCTTGGGTCAATACGACCCCAAGTAATTGGCTCTAAGCACTATGGGACTTAACATCTGAGGTCATCAGTCCCGTAGACTTAGAACTACTTAAACCTAACTAACCTAAGGACGTCACACACATCCATGCCCGAGGCACGATTCGAACCTGCGACCGTAGCAGCAGCGCGATTCCGGACTGAAGAGCCTAGAATCGCTCGGCCATAGCGGCGGGCCCCCAAGTAATTAACACGGGATACATTGTCAGTATTTTATTTATTTTAATGAAGTGACATAAAAGCAAACATTTTTGATTGAAAACAAGTGAACTATCTATATAAGCACTTACCTTGATCTTATAGATACTTACAATTAAAACAAAACAAATCTTTATATTTAAAACAAAGAATCTATTAATGTTGTTTACAGACAAAAGAAAAGCATCTTCGACACGTTTCTGAACGTTTTCTATCCACTGAACGTTCGCGTAGAGAGCACTTTCCACTTTTTGCCCCCGTATGCACGTCTGCTGAAGGAGGAGGACGAGAAAGAGAAGCTTTGCTGCGCCGACTTCTGTTTTTCTGTACTAGACTTGTTCCCAGTTCCAGAAGAAATTCTCTTCTTTTGTTACTGTTTTTTTTATTCCAGTCAGAATTTAAGTCCAGCCAAATTATGAAAGCATTTAGGGCACTTATATCCAAAACATTACAAAAAATAACCATGGGCCATCTTATTGTCATACGTTGTGTAGTGTAGGTCCTGACTAACTTGTCCACTGTGTCTACACTTGATTTAGTTGCATTATAGTCTTGGATTATAATAGGTTTTGCTGCTTCGCCGTCACCTATTTCCTCTCTGAAATGCATAGTGCTCGGCAATGTCACTATCTTTACCTTTTTCGGGCAATAGGAGACTATTGTAGCTGATTCCTGGAATATGAAGACACATGAAGCTACAGTTCTTCCCTTTGCTTCGATAAATTCTGCAGCTAGTTCACAACGACTTTTTCTTAGTGTTCCTAGCAGAGTCATTTGTTTTCGTCCTAGTTCCTTTGCCAACTCCAAAGTTTTAAAGAGATTATCTATTGTGATATTTCCACCATCTCTCGGATAAATGTTCTGTCAATTCTAACACTACGCTTTTCCCATGATTTATTTCTGTAGGCTGATCTTCGCCATTTTATTGTACACCTGCAGGTGTGTGACATAGTTAGTTCTGTGACATGCAGCCCATATCTTTATACCATACTTTCCAGGTTTTGAGGGGATGTACTGCCGAAATGGACACCTACCCCTAAAAGTTACCAGTTGTTCATCAACTGTAATATTCTCGTGTGGTTCGTATGCATCATGTAATGTGCTTACTCGCTGTTCAAATAAATCACTTATAGGAGCCAGTTTATCAGGGCTACGATTCTGTCGCCGGAGCTGAGCATCATCAAACCTAATACAGCGTGATATTTGTGTAAAGCGGTTCATAGCCACAGAACAATTGAAAATAGGTCGGTCATGCTCTTCGTTCCATAAATTCACTCTGCCCTCAGTGTGACTTTGTACACTTCCACAAGAATAAGCAGGCCAAGAAAGCATTCAGATTCTTCTGTATCAAGATCTGTCCATTTGTTACAAAAAGTAATGTTACCTTCTTTGAAGGTCCACTTTAAAATAATCTGGAAAATGCTGGGCTTCATAAATAATTCAAATGCTGACTGCACAGTATTTACGTTCATTACAGTAGGCCTCGTGGGACCTGGAGCCGTCTTCAATATATTTAGTGCTGGCTGTCTCCCATGTAATCTAACAGGATTTTTTCCCCATGTTTCATTTCCGTTTCTCGACCTGAAAAAATTGGGATTACTATTTTACATATCTACTTACATATTATTATTATTAGTACTATCAATAAAGTGTTTGCAAACATATGGTAGGTTATATATACTTACTTGAAAACGTTCTAATTTGAGACGTCAGCATCTTCAGGAAGTAGAATTTTCCAATCTCCAACATCTTCATCAGAATCTTTAGTTGATTCCCTACCTTCAGAAATAATAGCCTCAATCTCTTCATCGTCATCAGACGGTATATCTCCTAATTCCTCTTCTTCATTCAAAATTGCTTGTATTTCAGCACTACTCAAACGTTTTCTAGTCATAATGTAGTCCTTGTACACGCTGAGGCCAAACGCTAGCAACAGAGGCAATACACAACAACGGCTGATGCAAGAAACGGCAACAGTGGGTATAAATAATAAGAGGGACATGTTAGTTTCATTGTTGCAGATGTTTCGTTTAACATCTGTTCATTCGTCATTCTGTTTTCATAATGTTACATTCAAGAAACAAAACAAAAATTTAGATTGGGTTCATGCTGTGGTACTCAGTGCATAGCCCATGAATAAATTTTAATATGTTGTAAATGTAAAGCTGAACAATATGTCATTGCATACAAGCCACTTAGAGAGTCAAAGTCATAAATTTTGAAAATGGTTCAAATGGCACTGAGCACTATGGGACTTAACATCTGACGTCATCAGTCCCCTAGAACTTAGAACTACTTAAACCTAACTAACCTAAGGACATCACACACATGCATGTCCGAGGCAGGATTCGAACCTGTGACCGTAGCGGTCGCGCGGTTCTAGACTGAAGCGCCTAGAACCGCTCGGCCACAACGGCCGGCAAATTTTGAAAAAAAATCGCTTTGAAAACAAGGGAGATGTATATTTCAAATGTGCTTATGGAGTCATATTGACCCCAATGGTACAAGGAGAGTTAAGATGACGTCTGTAACGGAGGTGCGCTCCAAGCAGAGAGCTGTTGAGTTTCTTTTGGCGGAAAATCAGAGCATCGCAAATATTCATAGGCGCTTGCAGAATGTCCTGGCAGAGAACAAAAGCACGGTGAGTCGGTAGGCGAGGCGTCTGTCATCATCGCAACCAGGTCGCGCAAACCTGTCCGATCTCCCGCGTGCCAGTCTGTCGCACACAGCTGTGACTCCTGCAATGTTGGAACGTGCGGACACTCTCATTCGTGTTGGTGATCGAAGAATCACAATCAAACGCCTCGCTGCTCATCTGGACGTCTCTGTTGGCAGTGCTGATCCACTCATCCACCAGTTGGGTACTAAAACGTGTGTACCCGCCTAACACATCATAAAGAGCAGTTCATCACTTCGAACCGGAAACAAAACGGCAATCCATGGAGTGGCGACACACCACCTCTCCGAAGAAAAAGTTCAAAACCCGCACCCTCAGCCGGTTGAGTCGTGGCGACAGTCTTCTGAGAAACTGAAAGAATTATTCCGTTTGGTGTCGTCACACATGGTGCAACGATCAATACTGAAGTGTAAGGTGCTGCCCTTACGAAAGCGAAGAAACGGCTTCAGCGTGCTCTTTGCCACAAACATGCAAACAAACTTCTCCTTCTCACTCAAGTTTGCGCATCCGAGAAGAGCTTACAGAATTTAATTTGACTGGTCTTCCTCATCCACCCTATAGCCTGGATCTCGCATCTTTCATCTGTTTGTCCCAATGAAGGATGCGCTCCGCGGGAAGCGTTACGTCACGGATGGGCAGGTAACTGATCCATCAAGACATTGGCTCCGACGTCGACCAGTAGAGTGATACCATGCGGGCATACAGACCCTCCAAGAAAGGTGGCGTACGGCCGTCGCATTGAACGGAGATTATGTTGAAAAATGGGGTTTTGTAGCCAAAAGAATGGGAATAACATGGTGTATTGGAATCTCGAGTAAAACAATCCTGGTTCTAGAAAAAAAATGTGTTGCCTTACTTATCGAACGCCCCTCGTATATTCCCTTGTACAAGTATCTTTTTTCTAGAGAATATTTCCCGGTAATGAATGAAAGGGAGTCCGCCTTTTTCCGAAGACATATGAGGGTGAGTCAAATGAAAACCTTTAAAGTGTAATAAAAAATCAATATTTAGCGTCACTGTTCTGTAAGTTGGCAGTACTGTTACCAATGATGTAAGGAATGCCTAACAGGCGGCAGCATACTACAGGCAAGCGAAACGCGGAAACAATACCAGTTGAAAATGGTTCAAATGACTCTGAGCACTATGGGACTTAACATCAGAGGTCATCAGTCCCCTAGAACTTAGAACTACTTAAACCTAACTAACCTAAGGACATCACACACATCTATGCCCGAGGTAGGATTCGAACCTGCGACCGTAGCAGTCACGCGGTCCCGGACTCTAGCGCCTAGAACCGCTTGGCCACAGCGGCCGGCCAGTTGAAAATGACTGCCCTACTTGCGACATGCACTTTTTCTGAGCAGTGAAGATACGAAACTTATTGAAATCCATCGGCGATTGAAGGTCCAGTATGGTGATGCGTGTTTATCACTGCAGCAAGTGTATAAGTGGAGTAGAAAGTTCGGAAATGGCGTGACTTCAGTGACAGACGCTCAGCGCCCAGGTCAGGCTCACCGCGTTGTGACCCCAGCAGGTGAGGCCATTGTGATGGAATATCGCCATGTGACGTGGATAAAATAGCCTCAGATCTGAATATTATTCATGGCTCGGCATATCACATCATTCATTAAGTTTCTGCAATCTGGGTGCAACGGCAGCTCATTCCAGAAGGCTCTGTCACATCCGCCCTACCACCGCGCACGTCGCTACCTCGCATCAAATGATTATCTCATGTTTGGTCCATTCAAAGAGGCCATGGGAAGCAAGAAATTTCGTTCCGATAAAGAGGTGCAGCAAACGACGCACGACCAAAGGAATTTATTTCAGATGAATCCGTACACTTCCTAAGCTCTGGAAGAAGTGTGCTAAGCGACAGGCAGACTATGTCGAGAAATGATACACTTGTGTTCCACTCTTGTTCAATAAAAACAATTAAAAATATGTGAGGTTTTCATTTGAATCTCCCTCGTAATTTATTTTATTTTGTTTAATCTCCAAACATGTTTCATCACATTTGTGGCATCTTTAGTTCGTCTTGTGGTGTCACCGCCAGACACCACACTTGCTAGGTGGTAGCCTTTAAATCGGCCGCGGTCCGTCAGTATACGTCGGACCCGCGTGTCGCCACTATCAGTGCTTGCAGACCGAGCGCCGCCACACGGCAGGTCTACTCTAGAGAGACTCCCTAGCACTCGCCCCAGTTGTACAGCCGACTTTGCTAGCGATGGTTCACTGTCTACATACGCTCTCATTTGCAGAGACGACAGTTTAGCCTAGCCTTCAGGACGTCATTTGCTACGACCTAGCAAGGCGCCATATTCAGTTACTATAAGTACTATCTTCAAGAATGTATTCTGAACAGATAATATTGTGAATCATGTACCGTCAAGAGCGACGTTCATCATTAATGGATTAAAGTTAAGTATCAAACTAATTACGTCCGCTTTCTGAATTCTCATTCCTTGTCATCTTCCAGACCTTACGTCAGTATAGTTCTTCCCTCCTCACCCCAGCCTAAGTGAGCTAAAACACGTGCATTTCGGCCTCCACTCGTAACAAGGTGTTGGCTCTTCTGCTAACACACAACGTTTTATCTGTTATTGTACCTGAAACGTAAATGTGCAGTGAAAAGTGCGTGTAAGCCACAGCAGAATTGCCCAATGAGCATGAGAATAGGCACTTTAAACGTAAAAACAATAACAACAACACATTTAGCAGGCAAGTCAGCAACAACAATGATGATAATCTGTAATAATACAGACCTGCGGCTGTTTTCTATTGCCAGCCACACGGCACACATAATGTAAAGAAGAAAGACCAAAAGAAAAAAAGACACTGGAGACGTCACACCTGCAGTGATACTGCAAGAAGGCGGTTCTTCTGTAATTCATTATTATTTTCCGAAAACACGGGAACGAAGCTTAAAGTTCCATTACGAACATTTATTGATTTCTCAAAACTGTTATCATTTGTTTTCAGCTCCCCGAGGGGTGGTAAGATGGCCGCCCGTCTAGCGTACAGGCACACAGGGGGCACAGAAACTTTCTAGGAAGAAAACACAAGAAAGACATACGGTTTAAGTGCTAACCTGCAGAGATACAACAATTCTCCTTCTCCTCGTATTCGGATGTTCTGCCTACGAGAAAAAGCCTTTCCTTCGGCCCGCGACTGCAAACGTACGTCCTCGTCACAGTGTCAGTTTTACTGTGACATTTCGTTCAAGCAGCATCATAAAGCAACTACTACTGCCTATTAAATGTCTATGGCTGAGATGCTTTATGTGGCAATAGTGCCCTTGGTTCACACATCTGCCACCTATACAACTCGTTCGCGTTCGACAATGAAGTTCTTGCTGCAGCTTCGCTATGGTATTGTAGGACCTCAAGGGACGGCGAGCAGGTGCTGAAGCAAATACGTTATTTGACCGAAGGCTTCCAATTTTTACCAGCTATGTACTGGAGCGAGATTGTTTGAGATAGAATGCTTCAAAGCATTTGATAGAATAATAAATGACGTGGAAAACAAATCGTACCTATATCGGGTCACTTCATCTGACTTTAACTTCCTGTCGGGAAGAACCTTAAATGAAAGCTCTGTATCGTAACTCGAAAAATGAGCTGCTGTTTCTGGTGCCACATATATCAGAGATATTGTTAACTAAATAGCTGCTTGCTCGCTACATGTGAAGGAGGTGATGAAGAGCATTGAGACGATATCCCAGTTAGATATTTTGAAGGTTTTTTTTAAAATGAGGGTTAAAACAGCGAGAATATTTGACTATGTCAGTGACAGCATTACGTTGTGAGCGCAGTTTCGGAAATTTAAAGATCATAGAAAACCTCCTTACAGTCGAGTATTGGTCAAAGCAGGCTTTCAAATTTAGCTATCTTTTCTATGGTATATCATAGCTGCTAAAACTGACTTCAGTAAAGTGATCAGTAATTTTCCTTCGCTCAAAGCAAGAAAATGCTAAGTAACATCATAAAAAAAAAAATTGATGGTCAGGGATACTTTCTCAGGTTTTGTTCTTCCATTTCTGATTAGTAATTTATGCACTATTAATAATCTATGAAGAACAACATTTATTTTATTTACTATAATGATACATTTAATGCGTTGTGTACAATATTTTATATCAATATAGTGTAAATATTATGCTTCATTTTATTAATCCTTGCAAAATAATTAAATTTGATAAAAATGGGTAGAAAAAGTGGTAGAACGGTAGTTTTATGAAGGTGGGCGAGGAGGAGGCAGCTCTGGCAGTTATTATTTATTTATTTGGCTTTAGGTAGTAGCTTGCACAGCATAGAGTAGCATGGAGAGAGGCATCAAACCAGTCTTTGGACTGAAGACCACAACAACAACACAGGTAGTATCCACCAATTCACCAGCTTCGTTTTGTTTTTATATCTACATACGACGCAATTTTTAAATATTCAGCCGGCCGAAGTGGCCGTGCGGTTAAAGAAGCTGCAGTCTGGAACCGCAAGACCGCTCCGGTCGCAGGTTCGAATCCTGCCTCGGGCATGGATGTTTGTGATGTCCTTAGGTTAGTTAGGTTTAACTAGTTCTAAGTTCTAGGGGACTAATGACCTCAGCAGTTGAGTCCCATAGTGCTCAGAGCCATTTTTTTAAATATTCATCTTACATAAACATATAAAAGTAGTTATTTACACAGACATAAACATTCACAACAGAAATGAAATATATTGATGTATGAGATTTTTAGGTAGTTCATAGAGGGCCAATTTTCACAAAACACGTTTCCATTGCTGTTGTGTTCTGGGTAATCTGTTACGTGTCCTAGACTTGTGCCAAGTGCTGTACCGTGAAGGAGATGTTTCAGGCACTAATTACTCGATAGTGCATGATCTTTCTACCAAGCAGAGCTTCCCTCTGGAGTTCCGAAATTTAAAAAATAATATATGAAAATGGTTTTTGTTGAGTACAGCTCTGCTAGTTAAAACATTACTACTGTATTTCTGTACTTGTATCGTCACAAATAAAACGTAGTGCCTCAGTATGAATGGCACCAGCAACAAAATCTTTGTGACTGGCACTTAGATCCTCTTAGTTCCCGAGTATGGCACCTAGAACGTTCTTGACAAATTACGTATTTTCTAATCTGTCTCATTATTTTTTCCAGTGAACAACATATTTCTCTATTATCAGAATACCTTCTCAATTTTTTGAATGCAAATAAGTTATATACAAAAGGAGATACATTGTTTTTGATTCTCCTCATATGTGTGACATTTGGCGCTTAGAGTCTTTGACATTTCCACTCTTCGTATGTACATGGTTACGTATACAGATATAAAGAGTTAAAACAAAATGAAATTAAATGTTGATGTCTGAGTCTTTTAGGTAGATTCCAGTGATGTGATAAAGGTGTACGTATACTTGGCTACTTATACAAATGCAAACATTCGAAATAAAATTAGTTTAAATATTGATGTTTGACTGAATAAGATAAATAAACACAGTCTCGATCGCGTTTTCAGAATTTTATTCGTTAGCAACCGGTTTAGGCCTTTCCTCAGACCATCTTCAGCCTTTTCCCCGCCATTACGGCTGCTGGTGGCGGCAGACGGAGCGAGATCCGTAGGGGTAAGGATGTCACCGATCGCTGCTTTGTTCCAATTACAGAATGCTTTCTAAAATTTTTCATTTAGATAGGTTTCTATGATGCGGTATTTCCTTATATAATTTGTACTTAACATTAGAACGCCAACTTGGCAAATGTTACATTGTTACTAAGTCATCGTAAATGTTACTACTCTATATTTTATTCAAAAGAAATTATAATTTGTAGTTTATGCACTACTTAATGACAATTATAAGGTCTCCAATGGTATTTCACATACAAATTAAGTACAAAACGTCCTGTCTTATAACCTTCATTGCCTATACTAGCTTGGCGGGAACCGCGAATTGTGTGCCGGCCGGAAAGCCGAGCGGTCCTAGGCGCTTCAGTCTGGAACCGCGGGACCTCTACGGTCGCAGGTTCGAATCCTGCCTCGGACATGGATGTGTGTGATGTCCTTAGTTTAGTTAGGTTTAACTAGATCTTAGTTCTAGGGGACTGATGACCTCAGATGTTAAGTGCCATAGTGCTCAGAGCCATTTGAACCATTTTGAACCGTGAATTGTTACCAACTACAATCGTAAATTTTACAAGGGTTTAGTAATCTGGGGCTAAGAGGCCAGTAATGGATGTAGGTAACGGAACCTAAGATGGTTCAACTTGCTGTATAATTTTGTTTGCTGTGTTCTAGCTAGAAGAAGCACATGTTACAGCCTATGTTCCACAGAGGTAAGATCGATAATAGACTCTGTCGTGATCACGTAGACATAGTTGTTATTATATTTTAAATATCCATTGGGTTTTTATAGATCCGCATTAGTTTGAACATCATAAAGATTTCGTACTTGACACATGTCGTCTGATTTATACGTACTCAATATCTAAGTAATACGGGTACAAAACGATCTTATGTTGTAGACGTCGGTATGCGTACATTTATTTGTTTGTCATCTGTATCAAAAGCCACTGACGATGGGCTCTATGCCCGAGTTCGGGGTCCGCAGCTCGTGGTCGTACGGTAGCGTTCTCGCTTCCCACGCCCGGGGTCCCGGGTTCGATTCCCGGCGGGATCAGGGATTTTCTCTGCCTCGTGATGACTGGGTGTTGTGTGATGTCCTTAGGTTAGTTAGGTTTAAGTAGTTCTAAGTTCTATGGGACTGATGGCCATAGATGTTAAGTCCCATAGTGGTCAGAGTAATTTGAACCACTTTTGAACCCGAATTCTGGTCTGTCATTGAACTATTTTCACATGGGGCTCGTGACATACAGCAAGATGTCTTTTAATAAAACTTAATTGTTGTTGTTTTATATGCTTTTAATTCGAAAACTGGTGTAATATGCTATTTTTGCAGGTCAGTTAACACAAAATGTGGCCAGGTAGGAGCCGTACCGGAGGTTAAACCCAGATGCCTATAGATTCCTGCCTCATTTTACAGAGATTTCAGGAAACGTCTTATGCATGCTTCCACGAGCAAAATATGCAAAGTGAGCAAGGGCTCCATCATGTTGGAACCGTGTACATGCACCAACATCAAATGCGGTATCTTCCAAAAATGTAACAGCTATGTTTTTCAAAATAACAGCGTTGCCGTTCATTAAGGGGGAAGCACACACGGGGGTAAACGCTCCTTGACTAATGTTCGCTGTGCATTTGCTGCAAATTTGTGTTAGTAAGCCTACACAGCTGTAACGGGAGGAGGGGGGGGGGGGTCTCAAAGACTCACAAATTTCTGTTGCAGCTACTGAGCATTCCAACTCTGGGAAAACGACTTTCTCAGAAACGTGAGGATCTACCAATAGGGGTCAGGGCTCGCACTTTCTGTGCACGCGAGCAAGTTTCTATTTTTCCAAAAAGCCAGTCTGTACAGTTGTTTATCTTCCTCGAACTTTGTACGAGGTGTGTTCAAAACGTAACGGGAGTTTTACAAATTCGTGTATTGTATTAGTCTAATTCGCGAGATTCTTCCATTGTTGGTTGGTTGGTTGGTTGGTTTGGGGAAGGAGACCAGACTGCGTGGTCATCGGTCTCATCGGATTAGGGAAGGAAGTCGGCCGTGCCCTTTCAGAGGAACCATCCCGGCATTTGCCTGGAGTGATTTAGGGAAATCACGGAAAACCTAAATCAGGATGGCCGGACGCGGGATTGAACCGTCGTCCTCCCGAATGCGAGTCCAGTGTCTAACCACTGCGCCACCTCGCTCGGTCCTTCCATTGTTATGTTGGTTAAAATGTTTGAAAAGTTTTCGTGCAGTGCTAGCAATATCGGATATTTAGTCTGCCAGCTGTCGAAAAGATTACATATGGGTAATGTCGGCAATTATTTATTTCATATAAAAGTGAATCAGTGAACCTGAATTAAATTTTGCTAAAATAACGGAATGAAATGCAGTAAAATTTTAGAAAAGTTAAATATTGCTTTTTGGGGAGCCTACGATGAGAAAAACGAGCGTTCCGGGGAAGGCCATGAAGGCACTGACGACAACGAGCGCCCTAGACGCCACAGCACATCATCCACCGATGAAATCGTGCAAAAAGTGAACGATCACCAAACCTCATTCAGAGAGGTCGCTGACGACAGTATATCAATCGACTCATGTCCTGAAATTTTTTCAAGTATTTTACGAGTGAAACGTGTGCCACCTAAATTGGTTCCAACACTGTTGAGTTTCGATCAAAAACAGTGGCGAAAGTAAGTTGCCCAGATGAAGTCAACAGCGATGCAGAACTACTGAAGGACGCTGTAACAAGTAACAGAACGGATATGGCGTCCCAGAAGAAGAATTCTGTATCGCCAAGAACGAAAAACGTTAAAGCGCGATCAAATGTGGTTATGCTCACAGTGTTTTTCGATTTGAACGGCGTAGTGTGCCAATAGGTCTTGCCATCAAGTCGAAAGATCAATAAGGAATACTATTAAGAAGTTCAAAGTTGTTTACCTGAAGCAATCCAGAAAAAAATACCCGGAACTATGGTGAAACAATTCTAGACTTCTGCACCAAAATCATACAATTATTCACATTCCGTTGCTTGTTCGTGAATTTGTGGCCAAAAACAATATCGTAATGATGCCTTTGTTGTGTACTTAGTTTCGCGTAGTCAGCGCGTACACAACTTTCCCACTAGAGCGCGCCCCGCTATGCACAACAGCGCAGGCGCAGTGCTCGTCCGTCTCCGCACTACGAGATGGCGCTGTCATAGAGACGGACCAAATTCTACTTCCGCCGACCCGCGTATTAATATGTAACGCAGCCAATGAGATTGCTGCTAACGTAGAACCTTTTCTCCTCGCGGATCACACTCGCGCAGTGATACCTGAACGCTCGAGGTATTATAACGAGTGTACAGACTTCCGATCAGTCAGTCTGCATCAGTCTGCCTTAGTCTGCATTTGTCTGTACCAGTATATAGTCAAGTTTCAATCTGCGCCTAATAAGATTATCGTATTCCTGCACATAGCCATGAAGAGAAATGTATAGACACTTTGTCAAGTATCAGAGATATGTGAGAATAAGATTAACGTACCAAGACCAAAGGAACTTCAGATTGTCAATTGTAAACAGCATCCAGAATCAAGTTACGTAATGTCTATATTTTTTATTATTTTAATAATTGTGTGTGAAAATTAATCAAGTTCTGTTTAAAGTTGGTCACCGTCAATCTGCTACTCTAAGCGTGCAAGTGGCATTTCTATCGTCTGACCTAACGGCAGAAGATAAACACGCCACGATAAGACCACGAGATATATTGCTGACACTCGCCTACTTCGTTAGAGCGACAAGTCAAATAATCTGATGGTGTGTGTACCGAAGGTCTTACCGTACGCACACCACAGCCTTAGACTCCTCATTCGCCAGATATGACCGTATGTGACGTTTTTCATGATCCCTAAAATAAAGAAGGCCGTAAAGGGCCGTCGTTTTACAAACAAAGATGATATTAAACGCATCGCTGAGAGACCTAAAATGTCCCCAACGATCAAGTTTCAGATGTGTTTCCGGGATGGGAAAAAGAGCTGGAATAATTGTCTAATAGCTAATGGGGAAGGTTTTGAAGGGGTAGCACTGATGTAGAACAATAAACAAAATTCTTTCCGAAAAACAAAAATTCCCGTACGTTTTTAACACACCTCGTATTGTGATACCAGTTTTCCTGTTCTATTTAACCGTTGGAACAACCAGGAAATGCGACGCGCTTCGAATGTGTCTTATGTGGATACTTGGCTCGATACAAGCACCTTCCCTAGTTTCCGTTTGCTAGTCTATTCACAGAAGTCTTTTGTGCAGATTGCGTAAATGTGTACGACGCCACTTCACTTGCGCTGATTCAGTGGTCTGGTTAACTTTTTAACACAAACTGCAGGTTTATAAACCTTTACGTCAAGAATGACCATGTCAGCGTACATGTCATGCGATTTTCAGTCCAGTACATGAGTTTCTTGTTCCCTCCCCTCATGATATACGTCTACGTTGGTCGGATTTGCCTACCCTACATTTGTAACAATTATAAGCAATACACCTTTTTTTACGTAGTATAAACAACGATGCATAAGTAGTGGTATTGCTCTGTTACAGTTATTGTACAGTACTTCTGGCTCCGTAGTTTTCGACTCAGTTTTCTCCAGACCAGGGTTTCTTCCCATCTCCATTATGCAAGAAAATCTGTCTCATGACGAAAACACACTGCATGCTTGAGAAGGTAGAAATTGGGAACAGCTTTTCAGCAGAGATTGTGCTGTTGTGCTCTTGTCTCATGATATGGTTATTAATAATGAGATTTTATTTTTTGGTGTAATCTTGAGCATTTTAATTAAATCAGTTTGTAAGTGACGATCTACACTTATAGCGGCGATATCGCTGACGTACGGTACAAGTGACGAAGAGAGCCGTCGTCGCTCAAACATGCTGTACTAGTCTACAAGTGCTGCGGAGTACCTGAGGTCAGGGATCAGTAATAATCAGTAAAACGATGCAATTTTCAAGCAAGAATTAATTGGGCTGCTATCTGGTTGCACTGAGTACTTTGAAGAGCCCTAATTTCTATAGGTTTCCAAAAAGCACAGAATAAAGGCATGGTGAATTAAATTAATGTCACAGGCCTGGAACCATCGAATAGGCGAGCCTGACAATCCGTTCGGGCTCCGAAATTTGGACCGACGAGGTATATTCGTGAAGTGCCTCACCGATACTGAAATAAAATTAATTGCGATGGAAATATCAAGTGTAATCAATACTTAGAAGGGGACAATTATTGAACTATATGAAAAAACATAAATTACTTACCAAATACGGCGTGCACCCACATAATTCAAGATGTAAACGTTACTACAGAAATTCGTATTTAGGCTATGGTATGTTCGATATGCCTGCCATCATTAGCGATGATGTGGCGCAGACGAATAGCGAAATCCTGCACTAGCCGCTGAAGTGCCGAAACATCGATGCTGTCAATGACCTCCTGAGACTGCTTTCAGCTTAGCAATGGTTTTGGGGTTATTGCTGTACACCTTGTCTTTAATGTAGTCCCACAGAAAGGAGTCGCATGTGTTCAGATCCGGAGAATATGGCGGCCAATCGAGGCCCATGCCAGTGGCCTCTGGGTAACCCAGAGCCAGAATGCAGTCCCCAAAGTGCTCCTCCACGACATCAAACACTCTCCTGCTTCGATGAGGTCGAGCTCCATCTTGCAAAAACCACATCGGGTCGAAATAAGGGTCACCTTGGATAATGGGGATGAAATCATCTTCCAAGAGCTTCGCGTACCATTCGATAGTCACCATGCCATCAAGGAATATCGCACAGATAATTCCGTGACTGAACACTGCACATCACACAGTCACCCGTTGAAGGAGAAGAGACTTCTCGATCGCGAAATGCGGATTCTCAGTCCAAATGCGCTAATTTTGCATGTTGATGAAGCTATTCAAATGAAAGTGGGCCTCGTTGGTAAACCAAACTATGCACGTGCATACTAATTCCCATCATGCCCCGCGGCCAACCGTGCAGTTTGAGCATCCTAACGTAAACCGTTCAGAAGTTATGACGCTTTTATTTCATATACTTCAATAACTGTCACCCAGTACTTCACCAAATTTAGTTGCCCGTAGCGATAATTACACATGTCGGTGAGCCTTATAGATAACACTAAACTCAGCCCGAACAGGCCATGAAGGTCCAACCGTGCCTACCGGCCACCGTGTCATCCTCAGCTACAGGCATCACTGGACGCGGATATGGAGGGACATGTGGTCAGCACACCGCTCTCACGGCCATATGTCAGTTTACGAGGCCGGAGCCGCTACTTCTCTATCAACTAGTCCCTCAGCTTGCCTCACAATGGCAGAGTGCACCACGCTTGCCAACAGCGCTCGACAGACTGAATGGTCACCGATCCTAGTGCTGGCCCAGACCGACAGCGCTTAACTTCGGTGATCCCACGGGAACCGGTGTTGCCACTGCGACAAGGCCGTTGGCGAGCCTAAAGATAGTGGTGTAGTAAACAAGACAGGAATGGAATAACATAATAATAATAATTATTATTATTTAGTTATTAATTCCATTTAGCTTTACGTACCTGTTATGAAGCATGTTTGTGAGTCTTGGCGTAGAACTCTGTTAAACACAAATGTAAACGACAATATGCGCGTTGGATAAATGATGCAGTTGCGAAGTTGGGTTTTGAGCAACTTGAATCTCCCGTGTTCCAGATAACTTTGTCAGGAGCATCAAAAGCATCAAATTCAAATGGAAATGTAGCTTTCTTCCATGAATGCTTGATCATATTGTTGAATATGGGGACACTGGACCGATTATAAATAAGTGCATGAAGGTTGATGATAACTTTACGATGGTGGAGTTCAGTGTCGATGTTGTCGAGTAAAATACTCTCGTAAAAAAGTTTAGTAAACTTTTTCCAGTAGCGAAAAAAGTATGAATCCAAAGATTGGACAAGGGACCTTGTACCAGATGGAATGGTTGTTACCTTGATGTGTTTATCTAGAAGTACGAACAGATCCTGTTGATGGGGTGAAAATAAATCTAGAATCAGACAACATTCTTTTTCAACATTGGGAGAGTGACTGCTATCCCAACGTTGTTCAAGAATACTCTAGTCCACTTTGCCTTATATTGAAACCGCTATGAATACGTTCGGAGGTCGGTTCATTTTCTTTTGCAGAAGGGAACCAAACATGCCACTTGGTTCACGGAAGACAACGAGTAGAGGAGAAAAAGTCTACCTTCTATGGAAATCATTATCCCAATTGTATACGAATCTATTATTCCAGATGCTGATTGCACCCCGACAATCGTGTCTCGTTCACTCATGCTAGATAGTCTGCGGTCTCTGTGAATGGCATAATTAAATCTAAAGTGGTCGGTATTTAGAATCTCAGCTGCTGAATATTAGGAACGATAGTGTCCATGAACTCAATGTCAAATTCAGTCGCAGAATTCCCTATGCCTTCTTGCGCTTGAGCATGCTTGTACGTTACACGCTGCCTAACTTTGCGACTCATAATCTGCTTTAAAATTCCACACCCAGGTAGATGCACCTTTGAAATCCGTAAGTCCAAGCGCTCTAACTATTGCGCATGCCCACCACCTTATACCAACATCATGCACAGCCACGGAATTAGCTTGTTCATAAAATTCTTTGACAACGAGTTAGATAATACCTGTCCTTGACCGTTCTGAAGGGATGCACTATTGTTTTCAGTGACCAGCCTTTGTTTTCAGCTTCAATTACCTTCTTGACATAATCTAAAGGAACATAGTCATTAGCTGCATCATCAGTAAAAGGCTCATAAATTTGTTCCACATCAGTAATGTCCTCGGAAGACATTTGCATCAGTTCTTCATTCTCCAGGATTTCAGTGAGAGTGACGTCTTTAAATTTCTTGATCAAACCGAAGATGGGGATTGCGATGCCTCTTTCCTCTTCATCTACTTCAAGTGATGAAGACGGTAATTCCGTCTTGTGTAAATATCTAACACTCTGTGTCAGTTCTCATTGTACACGGTACAAACACAAATACAAAAAGTCCACTTACCGTTCACTATATCACTCTCACAGAGATACTATAGAGTCAGAATATATACCTTCCACTGCCACGGCACTATAATACGGCGCGTGCGGATTACCTGCAACTTAAGTTGTTACGAACTAATTAGAATGGGCAGCTAAAATCTGCGTTACTGACACCTACAGGATCCGCTATGCCTACATACAAAACAGGAGTTCATCATTGCCCACGAGACACTTCGTGAACATACCTTCTGAGACAAATTTTGGTCGTGAAAGCAGGAAAATTCAACAGATTAAGTAGCCCATGACGCACTCGTCAACAGTGTCCTAATAACAGTCGGCACAACCTGTAATTAGTTAATACCATTTCCTTAGATCACATTCATGATAAACGTTGTGATGTGGTACGTGTTAGTTGAACAAAAGATTGCATAGTCAGTCAGAAAGTATAGGGGTACATGCTGGACATTTACATGTTTGTAGCTGGCAAATCATTTCTATACGAGTCTTCCTCCATGGTACAGAAGGAGTCAAGGGTAGCTGGCAAATTATTTCTTTACGAGACTTCCTCCATGGTATAGAAGGATTCAAGGAGAAACAACTTTACATTTGAAAACAGTTCTGCTTTCTGGTAGACTGAAGGAGTCTTACGTTTATTACATAAAATAATAACAATAAAAACCAAAAACCGGTTGTTTCAGAAATAGGTTGTTTTGTTTGGTTTGGTTTTAACAGTTACGTTAAACTGAAGATGAAGAAGCTGAAGTAACTGAAAGCGGTTGTTTCAGCGATAACCGTCATCCCTAATTGCGATACGTGTACGTGGAGGCGGTCCCTCTTTTGGGGCACGCTTTGAATCACCTGAACATGTGAAACTGTCGGTAATGCTATCTAATGGAATTCGTAAGAGTTTGAATCACATTTGCCAGCCGTACTTCACTGACGGCCAGAGATACGTTTCCCTCTTCCATCGTACCGTCGGAAGTCCCCTTTATAAACTTTTATACATACTGCGTCAGGTTTTTAAAACCACTTCAATAACACGGTGTTCCACTGTAGACGTCGTGTAACATTCGTCGATATGGCAGTTCCATCGTGTTTCTGTCTCAGCCTTAACAGGACGTGCATTCCCAAGCTCAGAGTCCAAAAATGGGAAGAAACAATTTTATTGCCAACATATCGCAGCGTGGTGCATGGTAGTTATAAACGGTGCATCACAATTAACAGCGGAAATTAACAAGGGTGAGAGAACACGGAAACAGGAACAACAAAGTTCCAGTAAACAGGGCTCCGTTTCCGTTGTAACTGCGAAGGAGTGGTTACGATCCGCCACTGATTCATATGAAATATTTTCATGTTTAGCACAAATGTACCTAAAATGTAATGTCTTCGATTAAAGGTCAGTCTAACTGGGCTCAAATTTTACCAAAGACCTACTGAAGAAGAAATAAAATGGGCAGTCAAATGAAAACGAGACAGATGGAAAAAAAGTTAGTAAATTGCTTATTATTTCAAAAGTAATCCCTGTAATTTAATTTGTGGTTGTTTACGGAACCATGATTTTGTATCCAGCCGTGCATCTCTTCGTCCGAAGCAAATCGACGGCAACAAATGTCTTTCTTAAGGGCTTAAAAAATATGGAAATAGCATGGGGAGAGCTTACCACAATTGGCGCACACTAGTACGTGGACGCTTCGCAAACACTGAAGGGTACCATGAGTCCAGGGATTTTGACGGACAGCATCATTCTCTTGCATGATAATGCCGGCCCACGTCTTGCCAAGGTTGTTTCGAGTACGTTATAGAGGTTTCTCTAAAAAGCGCTTTCACATACTCCATACAGTGCGATCTCTCACCTATGCGATTTCCACACATCTGGAGCCCTTAAGAAGAGGTGCACGCCTTGGTGTAATCATGGTTCAGCAGTATAATGAGCCTTGCCTTCTTGGTACTTCCGAAATTTAACCTAAGTGTTCGATTCCGCATAAATTTTGGCCAGACTTGGGTTAATTTTCTTATTTAAATTATGTACTTCTCATCGAAGACATTTGACTGCCAAAAAACTAATTTTCTCTTAATATATTATTATTAACCATACCGATCCATTTCTCAGTACCGATATTATGCCATGAACACTAGTAATCACAATTATTGTCACCCGGCGGAGGTTCGAGTCCTCCCTCGGGCATGGGTGTGTGTGTTTGTCCTTAGGATAATTTAAGTTAAGTAGTGTGTAAGCTTAGGGACTGATGACCTTAGCAGTTAAGCCCCATAAATAAAAAAAAAATTGTCACCTTAAATGATCTAAAAACAGATTTACAGTAAACATATGTTGTTATGCTTCTGTTTTTTGTCTCGAGTTATAATTTTTCTAATTTTACCATCGATAATGATATCTATCCTATAAAACAAGAGGCTGCTACTATTTTTCATACTGTCAAATTTTGTACCCTTTTCTATTAATCATTAGGCGTGTAAATCTTCGCGAAAATACTTCTAAAACGCATTATATAAATTAAGTTTGAGACACAATTTCAGTTAAGACAGTCATATTAATAGTAATTTGGACTATATTTTCTTCTATAAGGTACTGGAAGCTGGACTCGTAATATATAAAGCATTGGCACCAAGCACGTCAGAGTAGCGTCAGAGAGATTCATTGTTGCTTCAGATAGCGTTAAAATGGCGAGAGAGTGGTTTTAGTAGCTATTGAGTTTGGTACAATATGTTCTCTGTTAGACTATCTTCTTTGTTTATCTCAATAAAATTGCACTATATATATAATTGTTGTTGTAAAGTGTGTGTCAAGAGCATATAAATAAATGAAGAAAGTAGTTAAAAGCGATACAATGTTCCAGCGTAGGGTATATAGGAACAAAGGTGCCAGTCCAGACATTCAGACCGACTTTGCAAGAGAAGTAGTATCTATCTGAAAGACAGTAAGTGAGGAAGGGCGTTATAGTAGGCAACTGCAAACATTTTCCCGTTAAGGCATTGATCGTCTTGTCTCATAGTGGAATAATGTATTAACAGTTACGGTGATACGTTTGAAATAATAAACAGTTTGTGCAGACAACCTTGTAGATGGGCAACAACAGCTATAAGTATTCATCTTGGGTACTAAAAACCGCTTCATCTGTGGATGAGTCCAAAACAAATCGTACCATAGCGATAGCTTCTCCGATATGAGTATGACAAGCACGCGGCCGCGTCCCCTGTACGCGGTTCCGTGTAGATCAGAGAAGCGATCACTATGGTACTATTTGTTTTGGACCCATCCACTATATTGGAATCTGGCAGTTTTTAATCTATGACATACCATCTTTAGCGGTGTTTTGTTTTGAAGGACAACGAATGTTGGGTAAAAAGATTCCAAGCTTTTCCGGTCTAATGTTTAAATCATATGTTCACCTGAAGATGTGGCTTTTAGGGCCACGAAACTGGTAGTGATCCAGTAATAAAGGACTATATACAGCTGCAGCGGTTATTAATACCCAAGATGAATACACAGTTTATTTACCTGTTTTCCATCTGTCTCGTTTTCATTTGACTGTCCCTTACACAGTACTACTTTGGTAAGCTAAATGTTACAACTTACTATAGTCTTGAACCTGTTAAATGCGTATCGTCCTCAGATTTGGATGCAATACTATATGCGGCTCTGTAGTGGGCTATGAATTCTCTCAAAAATTCGTGGAACATCTCGTAAAGCTCGGGAAGTCTGTACAATCAGCTGCTCCTGTTCTTCGTCCTTATGGACGGCAGTGCTGTACACTCGGCTATTGAGATGTCCCCATACAGAAAAATCCAGAGACTTGAGGCAAGGTAATTTTGGAGACAAAAGTACATGCCTTAGCCGACCTATCCACCTTGGCTCATACTGGTGCGTTTGATGTCTCAAACCAGCTGCAAAATGTACTGGTGGCCCCATCGTGCATGCAGCACATTCTCCAACGCTGCGGAAAAGGCACGGGTGAAGTCTCCGCCCAGTTAGATGGGGACTTAATCTTCTAGTTTACATTTCAAATATGTTTGACCTGTGACAGTATTTCAGGCAGAATTCAGTTGCTACTCGTGACCACACATCAGTTATCAAGCAAATGGCTCCTTTACGATGCTGGAACGTCTTTACTTTTATTACACTGTACTTTCACCTGAGTGAGTTTTCGTTGTTACGCGTGACACACCCATCAGGTAAGTTCTCCGTACAGTACGCCTACATCGGAGGCCCAGAATTATTAATAGTAGAACATCTGTCTTACATAACTGATATTAAATGCTGAAAAGTAAAACAGTAGTACACTATCATTATAAAATACAATCACAAGGTTCAATAAAGTACTATGGCTACTATTAGTCACCGTGTAGTGTAAAACGTTCAAAACGTAGTGGTAAATATGATCAGAACATTTGATTTCACAGTTCTAAATGGTATAGGAATCGGTATACACGGAGATATATTTAAAATAATTCGACCCATGAAAAAGCAGAATTATAATTTTGAATACCTTCACAGTTTTTGTGCTACTCGTATCTTGCAGGATTAGTGCATCATTGTTAAGTCACGTGCAAAAATACGAGCACTATAGCGCTACAGCTGCAAAGCGAAAGTAAGGACGGCACGATTATTTTTGTGCGCGCTGAAATGTGCGCTTTAGCCCTGTCTCCTTCTCCCTGCGCGCCTGTATGCAAAGTGAAGCGCTAATGAACGCTATTACATTACACTTTAAATTCATTTGGAAACATTAGTATGCGATAAAACAGTCCCGCGAGGCAACAATTTCTCACGGTAACATTTTCAAAGCTTTTTTAAATCCGCAAATATCGCAACCGTCGTTCGCACATTACCATAATTGGCGAGCACTCCTCTTAGCTGCCCGCTGCTGCAATATTTGAAAACTGTTTGGAAATTAATGGTGATGTGTAACTCATCGTGCAGAGCGTTCGCTAACAATTTTAATCGAATAAACGCGCCTGTCCGAAAAAAAATTAAAGCGAAGCAACATTATACACGTTTTCAGAATCAGTTATCTCTGAAACAGTATAAAAGTGTAACACGTTACGTGAAGATTAATATGCATGCAGAGGATGGCGACGAAGGCTTTTATTTGCAGAGCTTAACTGATTCACTTTTCGCCACCGTTTATTATTTTTGAAGCGAATGGGGATGGGTGTAAATATCAGTTAAAAAGTTTACACTGGTGCACCATGCTTTCGTTCATACAGTACGCTGAGAGCAGATATAATGGAATAAAAATGTCTGCTAATCATTTTACATTATTTGTAAGCCTAGGATAAGTTACTAAGCAAATACAAACCAAGAGTTACAATTGCCATTCTGGCCGCAGAAATAGTGAAGCATTGTGATTGTGGTGAAGAAGACATCCCACAAAACATGATAAATGCTGTTCGCATAACCGGTTACCCATTTGAAATAAAATAATCCTACATCAGATAATGATATCTGATGGGGCTACTTAAAGTAGCATGGGCATCAATTAGTATTACATGCTCCATAGGTCTATAATAAAATTTTATGATATGTTGAAGACCATATTCCACATTGCATTACACTCAATGGAAACATGCTAGAATTCAACTTCGTTATCTAGACGAATAACAAGTTCAGATGAACAAGGATTGGACGGTAAAATTCACCTAGCTCATTAAAAAAAATTTAAAAAAATAAACAAGAATCCTTCAATAGCCTTAAATGACTTTGAGAGAGGAAGATGGCTGGATTGTGGCTTGAATCGCATCCAGAAATAAGTTCTGGGCGCATCAAATGTAAGTAAAATATATGTGATTTCAAGTTAAAATTATTGTGTTATTGTGACGTATATGCAGTTACAAAACATATACACTTGTTCTGAGTAATCAAAATAATTTTTATATATGAAACATTGTCTCTGTTAACAGGCTACACATCGAAGTCTGGACTTCAGGTCTCTAGTAGCTGAAATCAAATCGTGATTTTTAATGTGAAATTTTATGCGGATTTCAATATTTTAAAACGCAAATGTTTAGCGTCATAGTGCTATTAATACTAGCTTGACACAATAATGTGCTATAATACTGATGCTGATAATAATAACAATAATAATAATAATAATAATAGTAATCAGCATCTTCTTCTTCTTCAGTGCTGCATCCTACGAGTGCAATTCGTAATTTACTTGGGTAATGTTCCGAACTGATTCCGATGTTTGGAATATTTTCATTTGATAACGTTGAGAAAATACTCAGCATTCACGATGAACCTGATGCTTCACTTTCTAATGGAGAAGAATTAATTGATCTAGATGACCCAGAATATAACACATCCACCCCTGAAACTCCCTAGCGGATTAAAACAGTGTCTACATCCATTACTGTCAACACTCCAGTTCCTATAGTGAGTTCCTTACAGCATCCCCAAGTAAGAATGTACTGCAAGAACAGATAGTGTGTTACAATACTAGTGATAACATGTTATGCACAAGATTTTTCATACCGTGAACGTCTCTGAAAGTAGTGTTTGGTGAAATTGTTTCATAAAATGAACGTAAAACAGATCTACTTTGTAAACTACGACCATTTATTGACGGAATGAGAAATGGGTATCTGATGCAAACCAGGGACACGTATGTATGTGTAGATGAGATGATGGTGCCTTTTTCTGGTGTATGCAACCAAATCCATTTGATCTGAAAGTATTTGTTGTGGCCAATCCAAATGGAATTACCGAGCGAGATGGCGCAGTGGTTAGGACACTGGACTCGCATTCGGGAAGACGACGGTTCAATCCCGCGTCCAACCATCGTAATTTAGGTTTTCCGTGATTTCCCTAAATCGCTCCAGGCAAATACCGGGATGGTTCCTTTGAAAGGGCACGGCCGACTTCCTTCCCCATACTTCCCTAATCCGATAGTCCGATGACCTCGCTGTTTGGTCTCTTCCCTCAAACAACCCAACCCAAATGGAATTGTCTTAGATTTTATTTTCTCCTTGGGCGAAAGTACATTCCTAGAAGTAACAGCTTCTGGGATTTCACTGGGAGAGTCCTCTGTACTCAAACTTACTGGAAGTGTTACACCTGGTCACAGTGCTTACCATGATGGGTAGTTTACAAATGAGAAACTACCCAATGGCCTTCTGATTCGAGAATTTCTAGCCGATCGCACAACAAACAACCTTAAGGTCCCAGAATAAGCACAACTAAAAAGTGATGAAGAAAAGAGGAAAGAAGGAACAGGTTAATGCCATATGTTGGTTCGACAAGACGAAAAAATTTTCATCTTGAAGTGGCTTGACAGAAAAAGTGTGACCATGATGCCATCAGTTGATGGAATTGAACCGATAGAGTCTAGCAAAGGATATACAAAGAAAGAATAGAATTCGAGTTAAAAGACCAGCTGTTGTCAAAGAGTACAATAGAAACATGAGAGGAGTGGACCTGACAGAATGATGTCTTATTGTCCAAGGCGCGCTAAACTAAAAAATGGTCAGTTGGGATCATTTTACATCTTCTAGATCTAAGTTTTGCCAGTTCATGGCTGTAACTTCGGCAGGATAAATGGCGCCAAGAAATTCCTAGAAATAAGAATCCTCAAATGAGAAAATACAAGCTTGACTTGGGAGAGGGCAGTAATGAAGAAAACTCTCTTCAACTAAAGACCCAGAAAATGAAAATGGACTTCAAGAACCATCAGCCAAAAGGAGGCGTAATCCAATTCCCATGCCGTATAACAGAAAAAGGAGAAGTGGTGTGGATCATGTGCCAGAAATAGCTGACACAAAGGACTGAAAAAATGCAGAAAGTCAGACTGCAAAGGGAAAACCAGAACTTCAAACGAAAGTGCAAAGTTTTCCTGCCCCTCTTTCTGAACTGAAGCCGTTTTTGCCCAGTTCCACCAGGATAACTGAGTATGGTATGAACTGCATTTTCTCTGATCAGTACACGAAACATTTTTTAAAACGTAATTCAGTGTTTTACTAATATAAAACCAGTGCTTGAGACCCAGAGTCCAATGTACTGCACCACGAACTCTGGAAAAAGTAACACTGAAAAAAAAATAGTTTTAATATTTGGTTCCGCAAAGACAGTATTTTAAATAAAATCAAAGAAAACCACTTCTAGGCCTCAGGAGGTTAAACTGATAGTTCGGTAATATTCACTCCTGTCAACATCCACTTTCTTTGGAATTGGAATTATTACATTCTCATTGAAGTCTGTAGGTATTTCGCTTGTCTCATACGTCTTACACACTAGAAGGAATAGTTTTGTAATGGCTGGCTCTCCCAGGGCTATCAGTAGTTCTGATGGAATGTTGTCTACATCCGGGGCCTTGTTTCGACTTAGGACTTTTCAGTGCTTTGTCAAATTCTTCTCGCAATATCATATCTCCAATGTTATCCTCATCTAAGTCCTCTTCCCTTTCTGTAATAGTGCCTGTAAGTTCATCTCCCTTGTAGAGACCCACTACATACTCCATCCACCTTTCAGCTTTCCCTTCTTTGCTTTCCACTGGTTTTCCACCTGAGCTCTTGATATTCATACAGCTGCTTCTCTTTTCTCCAAGGACCTATTTAATTTTCCTGTAGGCAGTGACTATCTTTCGCCTAGAGACATATGCTTATAAATCTTTACATCTGTCCTCTAGCCATTCCCGCTTAGCCTTTTTGCTAGTCAATGTGTTTGTCGTATGATAGACACTTGTGTTTCCATGAATACTTCGGCTCGTCTGTCCTGATAGTTCACTGAACAAGGTGGATCGGTGGTTACGACACTAGACTAGTATACATGAGGATCAGAGTGCAATTACCCGACCAGCTATCCACATTTAGATATTCTGGGGTTTCCACAAAGACAAATGTCGGGATGGTTTTTTCTTGAAAGCGCATAGCCAAATTCCTTCCCCATCAGACTCTAATGACATCGTTGTCGATGGGACGTTAATCCATAATCTTTCATTTGTCTAATAAAAAGGGCTAAATCAATAATCTGAGCCTGTGGCATTCAGTTTCTAATCAGTCCCAGAGAAAAACAGGAGGACAATCCGATGGTTAGTTTTAACAATGAAGCCTCTAATAGGCATGGTCCTATTGTAGGTGATATATCCGCCGACACCGGGCAAGGGACTTTTCAGTAGTGTCTCCCCTGTACGGGAATATACATAATGAATGTACGAATGCAGGTTGTGGGTATGTGGCTGACGAGATACGGAAGTTTGGGTGTGGCCGTTAGTCGTGCTCGGATAGCCAAGTAGGACGGCGAACGCTCGCAATAATCGAGAAATCCGGGTTCGAGTCCCAGCCCGGCACAAACTTTCATTGTCCTCATTCCAGTGTTCAGCTGATGGTTATCCATATTCGCAACTGAGAATATATTAATGTATTTCATAACGGCTGTAGTCGCTACAGTGCCTGTTCCTTCGGACGTGTACGCATGTCTGAAGAAACATTGCATCGTAATTTAAAATAACACAGGCACTGCAATATCCTAGCATAATGATGAATCCTTAATTTCAAAAAGTTTTAGCAGGTACCCATTAGGGGCAGCAAGATGAAAACAGTGGGACTGACGGATGGTCGTGTATGGACCTGGTGAAAGCCAGGAAGACAATATTCATCCGCTGTATGTGTTCAAAGAAATGTTTTAGTAAACAGTATGCTTCTCACAGTGGTCCACAGTTTGTACAGTAAAAATCAATACGACAATACTCCTCTGCACAAAGGCAGTGTCCTCGTGTTCCGTTGGAAATCAGATGGGTTAGTTAGACAATTAGACCAAAGTTCTTACTTGACCGACCCCAAGTGTCTTGGGAAAAGGTAGGGAGGGGGAAGAGAGGGAGGGGGGACTACTAGAGAGTAGGTTATTTGCCAGATTCAGAAGCCCAAAATCTCAGGGAAACTGTTTACCGCGTTTCAGTAAGAATGAGAAAAAATTACGCCATCATTGTATTATGTATGTGCAGTGACGTACAAAAAGATGTAAAAATAATATAAATCAATTGAACAACATGCCTGCGTTACTTACGTTGTTTTAGTAGAGTCCAGTTCTCTAGAAATCTTCAGTACTGTTGTAAATAAAGTTGTTGGTTGTCTTGTTAGTGCTCGGAACTAAATGAAAAGAGCGACGGCAACTAGACGAATGTGACTGGGAACAATATGGTAGTCTTACAAGGCTTACACCTCAATAGCATCTGGTTTCACGTGAAATGACTAGTTTTCTTTACTATTTTCAGTATAAAGAAAGTTTCATCGAAAAATATAAATCTATAACATATTGCGGTTTAAAGCCTTGTGCTACTTTTCCGTGCTGATCGTCATAAGACAGCCATAGCAGTCTAGATGACAGTGAAATGAAAAGGACTGACACTCTTATCAATGCTTTATTGTGAGGGACACTGCACATTTCCTGTAATTCTGATCTACGGAATGCTTTTTATATTGTGTACGTCATGTCATGGTACCTTCTAGCTTTATAGGTTTATCTGTTTCGGAAGTAACTGGCTTTTATTCGTAGGAAAGAATACTGTATATCCGAATGATACTTGGAAGTAAACTTGGGGTAAGTAATCAGTATCTTGTTAGTTCAAATAATTTAGACGTATTCGTGTATCACGGATACTATTTCCTAGAGAATTTAGTGCTACATTAAAATGAAGGATTTGTGAAAAAAAATGCATATAAGAAGTAAAGTGGTTCAAATGGCTCTGAGCACTATGGGACTTACCAGCTATGGTCATCAGTCCCCTAGAACTTAGAACTACTTAAACCTAACTAACCTAAGGACATCACACAACACCCAGTCATCACGAGGCAGAGAAAATCCCTGACCCCGCCGGGAATCGAACCCGGGAACCCGGGCGCGGAAAGCGAAAACGCTACCACACGACCACGAGCTGCGGACGATAAGAAGTAAATATGTGTGATTTATTTTAAAACGCGAGAACTCTAAATTCTGGATACTGATTTCTAAGGGAGGAATAATACGTTACTTTTTAAATGACACTTCGATGTTACTCTTCTTGTGTCTGAAAGACCTGACTAGTGTCAGTTTTTCAGAAACCACGTTTTCCCATTTGAGCAGCATATTTTCCACTTTCACAAAGACGTTTGACTCCTACTGGTTGTGTAGCAAGCGCATGAAACGAAGTGACAGTTACTGGCCATCCACGTAATCGCCCGGCGTTCAGAAAATTGCCGCATTTCGTCTCACGGGTGTAAAAGCGTCCGATAGAGGCTCCGTAAAATCGCTGCGCTGAGAACGCGCTGTTGGCCGTCACATCAGTACATCAAGTGTAATTTTTCTCCCACCGCGACTGTCACATTGTTCAGACAGTTCTTTTGTCGACCATTATGCCTTGAAGAATGTTCGATTCTCTCCTCCGTTCTTATTGACCTTCCTTTTGGCACCTTAATCGGTAATAACCCGTATCAAATTAAAATAACTTCTCGTCCTGTTACTTTTTTCCTTGGTGAAAAGAGGTTACAGAAAAGATGTGTAAGGACTTTTCTCTCCTGTGTTGTTTACAAAAGGCTATTAATGTTCGTAATAGGGGACCGATGCAGAGCTTAAATGATACGTGAGGTGGAAGATACACGTGGGGCCTGGTAAATAGCATACCAGTTAAATGACGCTTTCTGCGGTAGTTCAATTAGTTTCACTGCTATTCAAACATTCATGCACAGCAGGTAGCTAACGCATGCTACAAGAATACAGTTATTTTGATGGAGTATTTCCCTCACTTTCGTGCCATCTGCTAGGAAGTAAGACAATGTGCACGAACTGTTGCTGTTGATACATATCTTCGCTTTGGCTCCTGTCTCTTCTTGTGCTTCTGTTCCTATGGATGCCAAGTGGTATCTAGCATGTTCAGAAGGAACACCATGTTGAAAGAGAAAGACGTAGTTTTTCTTTTTGTGCCCTAAATACTTGGTATCGTACTGCCAGTTATTCTGTCATTTACATTGAGCGTTTCAGCAATTTCACGGATCCAAAAATCATCCACTGTAGGTAGTAATTATTTTAACCATGTCTCATCGCAAACGTTCACGGACATAAGGACATTCTACATACTGAAATGTACTAACCTTGGAGGCATTTCTACCAATCACAGATCTTACGAAAGTGGTTGGCTGTTTAAATACAAGAAATTGTATGGATATAAGTTATCACTGGAAACGTACAACCAACAGCGTTAAATGCGGCACACAAATTTTGAGTAAGATGCTTTCGTGAATTGCTTCTGTAGCTATATCTGTATTCTGCAAGCTACCAAACGATATACGGCAGTGATGGGAACAACCAACTGAAAATTATCGAATTTATCGGTTGTTGGAGAACCATAGATTCATCCGGTTGTAGTTTTATGTATCGGTGGAATTGATCATTCGTTCATTTGACTGAAACTAATCTTTGGGAGCAACCGAATGAAAACAGTCGATTCAGTCGGATGGACTACTACTCACTCACTCACTCACTCACTCACTCACTCATTCATTCATTCACTCTTTTGGCTGAAATCACTCTTTGGCAGGGACCGAATAAAAACAACCAAATCAGTTACTATTATTCATAGTATCTTTTCAAATGGCACCACTCTGTAGTTTAGCTGTCGGCTGAACCATTGATATTCATTCGTTCAACTGAAATCACTCTTTACTATGATGCAGTTAACTGAGCTGACCATCTATTCTTCTGAGTGAAACTAATCTATAGTACTTTCATAGGCCTACTCTACTCCCCGTGGGTACGTGATGACATCTCAGAGGATACGCCAAAGTTAAAATAAACATTATGCATGTTGCTGTTGAGGTCTTTGGTCTGAAGACTGGTTTGATGGTGTCCAGTGAAAGCCTCTTCATCTCAGAATAGCTTACTGCAATGACATTATACGTATTTGATTATGCTATTTTGTCAAAAACTGACATGGTGAGACCGTGGCTGTGTACAATTAATGTAGGTTAATTCTTACAAAGAAGAAAACGGCAACCAGCCACTATTAATACTGCTATTTATTTAGGTAAATAGCGCAGTTACCGGTTTCGAACTGACAAGTTCATCATCAGACGGCTGTTCACATGATTTTGAAGATACACTTTACATTATCGTCCGTTTTCAATTTTTATTATTCCACTGTGGCGAAGTATTTTTGGTGTGTTGTTGCCGTCGAAAATTCCGCACGATTTTTTTGCGAAGTTGCAGGATTGTATTTTTCGCATATTCCTAAATATATCAAGCACTTACGTAACTTGTGCATCACCATATTGAGCAAAGCAACACACCCACACACACACACACACACACACACACACACACACACACACACACACACACACACACCAAAAAGAATTTGCCACATGTTGTGTTTGTAAATCTGCAATCTCTGTGATAACTTCACATGTAGCAAATTCTTTTGTGTGTATGTGTGTGTGTGTGTGTGTGTGTGTGTGTGTGTGTGTGTGTGTGTGTGTTGCTTTGCTCAATAAGGTGATGTACAAGTTACGTAAGTGCTTGATATATTTAGGAATATGCGAAAAATACAATCCTGCGTGTGTGTGTGTGTGTGTGTGTGTGTGTGTGTGTGTGTGTGTGTGTGTGTATGTGTGTTGCTTTGCTTCACCACAACTGGGCTGTTCGCGACGGGCGGAAAATCCACAGGAAAACACGCAGTCTTCATCAGAAGCAACAGATATGACCTCGACAGTAGCAACAGAAGAATCTCAAATAACCCCTGGCCAACTCTTGGACCATATTTCACCGATACCTAACCTAGATAAAGTTGCATCTGCAAGGAAGAAGTCCAGAACTTTAGCTGAGGTTTTGACTTCTCCAGGAAACATCGACAACCTGCGAAACAGAAAACGACAAAATGAGGCAGTGAAGAGAAGAGCAAATGCTAAAAAAAGGACCAAAGGAGAAACCGTAACCAAAGGAAAAACCGTAACCAAAGAGACTACCAAAGGAATTATCGAAAAGAAGCAGCCTAAGAAACGAAACTCGTCTACCACTGACACCGAATCCGACTCGTCGCTGGACATCCAATTGCAAGACGATGACGACGACGCGGATGATGAAGAGTGTTGTTGTGCAGGGTGCGGTGAACTGTACAGTTGCACTAAAAAGGATGTGGATTGGATCAAATGTATTAGTTGCCAACATTGGCTGCATGAAGCCTGTTCAAAATATGAATCTGTGTGTGACGTATTTGGCAAAAAGCAGGGGAAATAAGTTCACCGTTTGACCCGAAGGGCATTCGCCATTTCACCTATGTATATTGGTGAAATGGTTTAACTTTTGTAGTGCCTTAAAGAGGATATGGTACTGTTAATGTGTTACTTATGTATTTTGTGAAAGGAGTGTGTATTTATTTTGTTTAAATAAACAATTTCTTGTCTTCTACGAGGCCCAAATTTTTTGTTCACCATTTCACCCTGATTTACCCTATTTGTTGATGCGATACGCGTGGCTTGGTCGGTTAGCGTTGGTGTCTGGTAAGCGAGTATTCTGTGGATTTCTGGTTCGTATCTCGCTATGGCTTCCACTTTTTCGTTCAGTTCGAATACCTACATCATTTTAATACGAAATTCATTAAATATATGCTAATTAACACAGACTTAATCATATTTAATTAAAATGCACATCCACTTGTTTCTAATTACATATCGCACTCAGTATACCAGTTTTCATTGCAAATATAAATTCTTAATTATCGATGTTAATAAAGATTAAGTTAAGAAAACATTACAAACTAAATTTTTGGCAGAAAAATCAAATACTCGTTATTTGAATTATGTCCATTGTTGTGGTAAGTGTCGTAGAAATACAGCAACCAATTTTCACGGCCTCGAGCACATTGTAAAATTGAATTTTTATAGTTGCCACCGTACCACTGCAATCCGAACCCAATAGAATTGATGCGAACCCATATTAAGATATTTGTAACGAGAAATAACAAGAAATTTAACTTGCCCAATGCACTGGAACTAATGCACGAAGCTTTGTTACACGTCAATTCCGAACACTGGCGAAATGCAGTAACACCAACTCATAAAAGAAGAGCAGAAAGTGTGGTTTGTGGGAGGCTTCATGGATTCTGTTGTTGATCGCCTCGTTATCAACGTAGCTGATGACAGTTTCAGTACTGAAATGTATTCCTCGGACTCGGATGTGGAAGGAGTTCAGAGATTACCAAATGATTGGCTGTAATATGGTTTTACCGTTTTACAGCGAGAGGCGCCTCAAACCGCGCGGCCCATCAGTAGTATTTGGTGGATGGTACATCAGTATCATTCTTTCCCTCGTTCTTAGTATTCCATTCGCTGATGGTACGCAGGGAGGAAGACCTTCGGTAGTCTTCTGCACGAGTCTAAATTTCTCTGATCCGGTGATAACGCAAGTACGAAGTACAGTAGTATGTTTCTTAGCTTTTTGGAATGTGGGATCTCGGAACTTTGTAGCAAAGCTCTCTATCATTGCCAGCTTCCTTGTAGCGTCTCCCATCGCAGTTTGTTGAGGATTGCACGTTGACTAAGCAAACACGTAACGAATAGCGCAGCTCGTAAGTGACCTCCTTCGTGGGCAAATTACGAGGGGACTTCAAGAATTAAGTTACACATTAGTATGCAAGGCCAAGTAACCTTTAACGAATCCTGCACAACACTTTAAAGTGACACAGATACATAACATTGTTTTTAACACACTCACCAAGTCTCTGTAAACAACGGTAGGAACATTCTACCAATCGTTCAACTCCTCGATGACTGAAATCCGCTCCTTGGTCACGAAGCCATTCGAGAACCGCTGTGTGAATGTCCTCATCACTGAAAAATCTCGCCGGCCGCGGTGGTCTCGCGGTTCTAGGCGCGCAGTCCGGAACCGTGCAACTGCTACGGTCGCAGGTTCGAATCCTGCCTCGGGCATGGATGTGTGTGATGTCCTTAGGTTAGTTAGGTTTAAGTAGTTCTAAGTTCTAGGGGACTGATGACCACAGCTGTTAAGTCCCATAGTGCTCAGAGCCATTTTGAAAAATCTCTTTCCCACAGATGCTCTTTCAGCTTTCCGGGAAACCGAAATCGCATGCGTGGTACAAGGCCTGCACTTCATGGCGAATGCTTTCAAACCTCCCACCGAAAACGCTGACGCAAAGCCTGTGATGTGCAGCACCATGTAAAGTGTTGCATTCTTGTGCAGGAGACCAATGCCTTTCATAATTTTCCATGCCTCTTTCTCATGACGTTTTGCAGTGATGTCAGTGTTGTACAGTACGAATCGGCATTAATGGTAGTTCCATTTACCCTAAACTATGTATACAGTCCTCCTTCAAAGTCAAAGAAAGCAGTGGCCGTGATCTTACTTGCAAACTTTGCGGTACCAGCACTCCTGGAAGAAAGGTTATTGTTATTCCTGTGAAGTTTGGAAGGTAGGAGACGAGGGACTGACGGTAAAAAGCTGTGAGGAGTCGTGGGTCGTGCTCAGTTGGTCGCTTGCACAGTAGCTCAGAGTGTACGGTTAGAGGCCGTGCTGCCTTTGTAATAAACTGAGTGAACTATTCAACGATGAACTTGAAGGGGTATCATGTGACATCCACCCAGACGAAATGACGAGAACAACAATGAACAAAGTTAAGGAAAAAAAATTTGGTAAGCAATTGCCCACAATACGCAAAGGTCCTCAGTTCGAGTCTCGGTCTATCACACAGATTGAATCTGCCAGTACGTTTCGTATCAGTGCACTCTCCACTGCAAAGTGTAAATTTCATTGTGGATACAAAATGTCCTGTTTATACGCTACTGCAATTGTAAATTCTACGAGGGTTCAATAATCTAGGATTAAATACAGTTCTTCTTATCCAACCTTGTCAAATCACTACATTCCAGTTTTACCATCACAGGACAACTCATACACAGATTAGCGGCTAACTGACACCTTCAGTAATAATAAGCAGTAAGTTTATTTGTCCACATAACCTTTTTTCGGTGAGGATCATCTCCCAGTCCTTGCGCCTACCTCTCATTATTTTCAATCTTCCTTCTGCAACAATTATCAAGCGATGCGATTTTCCTATATATAACTTAAGTCTGTGAACTACCTCTGAGAGCTAAAAAAGTTGTTTGTCAGACTGCTTGTGTATATCGTGATCAGCAATGGTCGAATAACAGTCTCCTTAAGTGGACAGGATGTTACTTTCGATTCAAAAGATGTGTCTCCATTAAGAAGGGAGTACTGGGTTCTGTTAGCTACGAAATTTCATTCCAATTGAAGACCTGTTTGCATATTACGTAAATATGCATTTTGTCTACCAGATGAAGGCGCGCAATTGTTTCGAACGCTTCCCACAAGTCAAGAAACATGGCATCAACTTCACATATTCCACATGTCGCCTACAAGTATGGCGCCCACGACAGGTTATGTAGGCAATATTGCTGTTAAATCTGGCCACGCCACATGAGGCCTACGTCTCTCCCGTCATCCGCTGATCAATAAACAATGTTGTGGTCGCAGTTTGTAAGAGACAACATATTATTGCCTGCGATGTATAGTGTCCCGCAATTCTCGCATTCAATTGAGTGTGATGCCACTAGATTTGTGAAACAGATACAATTATGGCGATGTATCTCCGTACTGGTGCTGCGGTGACTGTGATATGTAGTAGCAAGTAAATAAATCTTGAAGGACGGCTGCAAACCATGTAGGATGCTGCACGTTGTCTCCAATGTACGAGTATCTCAAACGCAACAAGATGGTACACCTGGAAAATCTGTTTCACCACCCTTTTTCAGCCTTTTCTAAAGTATAGCGAAAAATAGACATACTTTTTACCAAATGCTGACCTTCACGCTCGTTTTACTATTACGAGGGTGAGTCAAATGAAAACCTTAAATATTTTTTAAAATATTTATTGTGCAGAAGTAGTACAAAGCTGTATCACTTTTCAACATAATCTCCCCCACGCTCAATGCAAGTCCTCCAGCGCTTACAAAGTGCATAAATTCGTTTAGAAAAAAATTCTTTTGGTAGTCCGCGCAACCACTCATGCACCGCGAGGCGTACCTCTCTATCAGAACGGAACTTCTTTCCTCCCATTGCCTCTTTGAGTGGTCCAAACATATGGAAATCACTTGGGGCAAGGTCTGGTGAGTATGATGGATGAGGAAGACACTCAAAATGCAGGTCTGTGATTGTTGCAACTGTTGTACAGGCAGTGTGGGGCCTTGCATTGTCAGGTTGCAAAATGACACCTGCTGACAGCAATCCACGTCGCTTTGATTTGATTGCAGGCCGCAGATGATTTTTAGGAGATCAGTGTATGATGCACTGGTGACAGTGGTCCCTCTAGGCATGTAATGCTCCAAAATGACGCCTTTTTCGTCCAAAAAGAGAGTCAGCATAACCTATCCTGCTGATGGTTCTGTTCGAAACTTCTTTGGTTTTGGTGATGAGGAATGGCGCCATTCCTTGCTCGCTCTCTTCGTTTCCGGTTGGTGGAAGTGAACCCAGGTTTCGTCCCCAGTAACGATTCTTGCAAGGGAGCCATCATATTCTCGTTCAAAGCTCCGAAGAAGTTCTTCACAAGCATCAACACGTCGTTCTCTCATTTCAGGAGTCAGCTGCCGTGGCACCCATCTTGCAGACACTTTGTGAAACTGGAGCACATCATGCACAATGTGGTGTGCTGACCCATGACTAATCTGTAAACATGCTGCAATGTCATTCAGTGTCACTCGGCGGTTTTCCTTCACTATGGCTTCACCTGCTGCAATGTTCTGTGGAGTCACAACTCGTTGTACCTGACTTGGACGAGGAGCATCTTCCACTGAAGTCACACCATTTGCGAACTTCCTACTCCATTCGTAGACCTGCTGCTGTGACAAACATGCATCACTGTACTGAACCTTCATTCGTCAATGAATTTCAATGGGTTTCACACCTTCACTACGCAAAAACTGAATAATAGAACGCTGTTCTTCCCTGGTACAAGTCGCAAGTGGGGCGACCATCTTTATACTGATACTGCGACGGTATGTGTGCATCTGCACAATGCTGCCACCTACAGGCCATTCTGCACGCTGTTTGTAGCACGCTTACGAACTTGCAGGATAACGACGCGAAATTTCGATTTGTTATTACAAATTTAAGGTTTTCATTTGACTCACCCTCGTAATTTAACCTGAGTGAGAGACATCTTTAGCGATCAGGTAATTCTATGTATTTGTGTTTAACTTTTTATATCAGTAAATTTTCCATCCTAGATCAATAATACTGAATCTGGAATCTTTCAAGACACAAGGGAAGGTGCCAGTGGGCTCCGATTTATATCAGTGGGACAAGTTCAAAATTAGTGTCCGACTGGGATTCGAAACTGGGTCTACTGCTTACTACTGAAGACTCCTAATCCACTGCCACTCAGTCGTCGACCACAAATATGAATCCTAGGAGCGCCGAGTCCGTCCGTTGGCGCCTCAGACGTCCTAAGTAGGACTGTGGGCAGGTACGTGATGGTCACTGAGTTTCTTGCAACAATGGTGACACAGTTTGGCAGCTATGGTTTGGTGGACTGCGCTGCTTAAGAGACTGGTTGTATGACACCTGTGTGTGTGAACAAATGGATGCCTGTGATCTAACAGTGGGTGTATATATAGACTTACAGTAAGAGATGACGGCAGACACACCAGGAGTCCCATTTCACACACACAATTGTCCAGCGCATGAGAATGTCTGCACCACCTGATCCAAACTGCACCATAGTGGCAAGTCGGATAAATCACCTTATATGGGTTCAGACATAGTTATCCCCTGCCATCAGTATCACTGAGTATAATGACCAGAATGGCTGTTAGTAGAGCTTGATTGTTTTTATAACAGCAAGATGGGACGCTACTTGCTTGCGCCAGAAAATATTTCAGTCACAGTGCATAATCTGAGTCTTCGATCCCTAAAAATGATCGAATTTATATACTGAATAGCTTTCGTTCTCAACAGAATAAGAGTCCTAAGAAATGTAGAAATTTTTGAATGGTATTTGATCTTCTTAATGTTACAACGATACCGCAAACTCAGCAAGAAGATCGTCCTATGTTCAAATTGCGACTGAAGATGAGCCTCTTCGTTAGATACGAAACCATGTCGATACCTAGCATAATGTCCAAGATGATGGCCTCTGGTAGCAGTATCCATAATCAGAATGAAGACCAACTGCCACAGTGCAGGTCCCAGCTGGACTTCCATACAGAGAGAAAATTCGCTGGATATCCAACAGCATAGAGTAACTACAATCAAGACTGTAACACAATTTAAATTATTTCAGCACTATGCGCTACAAAGAACAAACTATTAAGATGTATCATGCTATGGGGGCGTAATGATACTGACAAATACCTGTCAAATATTCTACATAGATACTAATTACTCAAAACATTATGACTACTATCCCCAGCGAGACTGAATGCCGCCTGGTGGTGTTGCAGGTACGTGTCACAGTAGGTAAAGAATATTAGCAGAGCAGAGACGACATGGGCCGCAAATGGGAAATCTAATAACATAAGCGACTCTGACAAAGGGCAGATTGTTGTGACCTGTCGTCTGGGAAGGAGCACCTCATAAATGGCGAACCGTGTTACTGTCTTGAGCATGTAAGGAAAGTAGTTGAAAAAAAGCCAAAACCACGAGTAGACAAGCTGTTCGACGTACACACCTGCTATTTGCGATAGTAACTGAAGGCACTACGACAGCTGTGAACTATGTGAAGATTATTAGAGACCACCTGCATCTTTTCATACCTGATGTCTTTTCTGATTGCGTTGGCGTCTTCTAGCAGGATAACTGCCCATGTCATACAAACAGAATCGTGCTACAGTGGTTTGTAAAGTATGATAGTGAAATTAAATTGACGTATTGGCCACCAAACTCACCTGATCTGAACCCAGAATGTTGTCATGTCTGTCAAGATTTATTATAAGAGGTCCAATTTACTGATATGTCATGGGCGCTTTGAACATAACGGACACTAGATTAAGTAGTAAGGAGAAGGCGTGGTGCTGAACACACACACTTCATATCTCCAGCAGGAAGTAGAAAAAGCGAAGTCAATGGTTAGCGCACACGCCAAGCGAAAGCAGTATCCACCGCAGTCAGGGTCACTGCTAGAGCGACAACATGTTGCAAGCAATGGATGTAGCCATGGCCAATTGACTGAGGCCAAAACAAGGATGTGCTGGCCCAGATAAGGTGTCTGCAGACTGTTTGAGAAGGTCTAAGAAGCTTCATGGAAGATTTCGGACATTAAATTGAAGGAAGGGAAAGCAACATTGCCAAGGGAACGTCCTGAAAAAAACAGTATATAAACTGCAGTCTCGGCAGTAGCAGATGAGTGAAGCAGTCAGAAAGTCAGCGAGTGAGTCTCTCAATCGGAGCCACAGTCATCACAAGGGAGCAGCTGAGTAGTCTGGAATTATCCCTGTAAAGTGACAGTTCAATGATGCATCAGTAAACTACGATAAGAATGCACACATTCAAGAGGAACACTGATTTTCTGATAAGTATCGGGCCACAGTTCTTACCTTCAGTATTCTACCTGTTAGTAAGGAAGAGGGTCTGTAGAGAAACTTTCTATGGCATAAATGGCATAAATACTTCCTTATTTTCCACAACCAGTTTAGAGAGACTTCTGGTCTTCAAAAATTTTTGCTACAAAACGTGTTCATTGTGAGTTTTACCCTCATGCAAAGTTGTCATTTTAGGTTCCAGCTTACAATGCATACGTTTTGTAACAAAAATTTTTGAGGACCAGACAATGACAGCAAAGTCTGTCGAAATCGGTTGTTGACAATATTGATGCAATCTCGGCTATAGAATGTTTTTACCAGGTAAAACAGATCGCTCATTCTCATTTCTCGACATGAAAAAATTCAAAGCTCTTTAAAGTTTGTCTCCAGCAGTAACAAAGAGTAATAGCATGCATGTCGGAATATACAGAGGAACAAGTACCACCTTACACTTATCTCCTACTGTCTAGCTGCCCAAGTCGAAAAGAGGATCAAATGGTAGTTTTCTGTGTATATAAAGGAAAACAGCGTTGTCTCACAATCGTCTCTTATCCTGATTTGAGTTTTTAATGGCATCATCAAAACTGGCTGCTAGCAAAGCAGATAGTCTCTGATAACAAAAGGTAGCACCCAGGTACTGGGGGCTGCTAATGCGGTAGAGCATATCAATGATGGATAAAAAGTCACTGTAAGACACCTCTCTGAGTAATGTTCAGTTATTGAGAAATAAAGTGTTCCTAAATTGTATTTGCAAGTGTTTGCACCCTTATTCATTTCCTACAAACTTCTCATCTCTGTTCCATAACCTCTATTAAATATCCTAGGAGACTTTCTCCCTCTCACTCTGTCAAACGGAAATTAGCAGCGTTCAGTCCACAGTGTCATCAACGTCGTTCCTGCACCACGCAGGCCACCCCGGTTGGTGGAATGCGATATATGAAAATTTTTTTGGTATCAGATGTGAAGTATATGTTATATGGAGGTATTAAAAGTTGGGGATCGAGTGACAGAATATCGGAGGAGAGGTAGAAAGGTTACCAAAATCGGTCTCTCGAACTATGTACTGCAAGAAGATCAACAACCAGGTCTGTAGAAAAGGTCAAAAGAAGCAGAAGCCACCCAGAGAGCCCAGCAGAAAAGTTGTGACCTTGTCCAGGCCAGACAGGTTGAAGGAGAGCCCACCAGATGAAGACATACCAGTAGAAGGAACTAAAAGGAAAACCAGCTAAACTACAGCAAAAAATGTTCAAATGTGTGTGTATTCCTAAGGAGGAGGAGGAGGTTTATTGTTTAACGTCCCGTCGACAACGAGGTCATTAGAGACGGAGCGCAAGCTCGGGTTAGGGAAGGATTGGGAAGGAAATCGGCCGTGCCCTTTCAAAGGATCCATCCCGGCATTTGCCTGAAGCGATTTAGGGAAATCACGGAAAACCTAAATCAGGATGGCCGGAGACGGGGTTGAACCGTCGTCCTCCCGAATGCGAGTCTGAATTCCTAAGGGACCAAACTGCTGGGGTCATCAGTCCCTAGACTTACACACTTCTTAAACAAACTTATGTTAAGAACAAAACACACACACGCACGCTGATCCCGGCGGAGGTTCGAGTCCTCCCTCGGGCATGGGTGTGTGTGTTTTTCCTTAGGATAGTTTAGGTTAAGTAGTGTGTAAGCTTAAGGACTGATGACCCTAGCAGTTAAGTCCCATAAGATTTCACACACATTTGAACATTTTTTCAGATATCAGAGGTATCAGTGCAAAGGATGTTCCTGTACTAGCAAATAAATCATTTAATGGAGCTAAGTCCGAACTTAGAGAGTTCACTGAAAATGTGGATGTGGCATTTGAAGAGTCCAAATGAATGATAAACCGCTGCTATTCCAACACATGAACTACAAAATTACAGGAGATGTTATGGCGAAGTGAACTATCTGGAACCAGGTTAACAACTTGGATCAAGAAAAATAAATCTTGCAAGAGGATTATTTGGATAAGCACGCAATAGATTTTTACGCCTGTAAGATATTTCAGGCCAAACAACGCCCAGGGAAAGCTACTGCATCATGGGCGAATCAAATAGATGAATTATCCACAGTATTTACAGAGGCGGTCACTAGAGTAATAAGGGTCGCATAACTACAAGGTGCATTACAACTGATAGGCGCACTGGGACAAACTTGCTTCATACAGGGCCTAGGAAGCGACAGGATTCAAACAATTGTGTAAAGGCGGGGTGAAGGAATTAGCCTAGGTGACGCAATGGAAGTAGTGTTGCAGAAGGGAAGCGCACTATTGTTCATGAAAGAAAAGGGACAGTTCGCAAGAGTGTCTGGTAAGGAATTTGAAATTCTAAGTAACCCGGGAAAAAGATGTTATAAGTGTGGGCAAAGGGTTCACATGGCTGTAGGAAGCTGAAGATAAGCGCTAAGGTACAATTAGTAGCAACACCCATGAAGAAGGAAGAAGCAAATAGCTTCCAGAATTTTTGTTACCATTGCAATAGATCAGGCCACATCGATGCGAATGTAAAAATATAACCATTTGTGAAAAAATGCAAAAGGTGTGGGCGTCAAGCACTAAATTGTAAAACACATAAGTGTTACAAGTGGAACCAACATGGGTATATTAGACCTCAATGCAGTTAGAAATTAGGGATGGTATACCCAAGTAAAAAGGGATACCAAGAGTGTGGAACACTAAGTAGTTACATGTTACCATGACGAAATGCCCAAAAATTAGTCATAGACTACAAAACAGGGAACGAAATTATGGCGCCCTGTTGCTATGAATTAGGAAAGCAACTGAGAGTTATTAATAGATACCGTGGCACATATAAGCGTTACAAAAGAAGAGAGGTTCGCAAAGGAAGCATTAATGAGCATGGAAGTCATCCAAAGCCTGAAAGGTGTTACGCAAGGTATAGCAGATACATCAGGAACCATGGATCTGCAGTTACTGATAACAGGGAAAATGCCAGTGAATCCCGAGTTTCGTATTGTAGGAAGAGGATCTGAGATTCCGTATGATGGTGTAGTAGAAACGGACTTCCGGACGAATCAAGAAGTTTTGATTAACTTTGATGAGAAGGTAATTAGAACACAGGGTCGAAGTATTCCACTGCTAACAGTACCGGAGACCAAAGTAAAGATGCACGCTGGTAGGACGCCCACGGATTGAGTAGCAAAGATAGTTAATAGACATGAACAGAGATATATTTTGAGATTACAAAAGAAGTAGAAATGGATGGGAACTGCTGACAGAAAAAGGGATCTACGAATAGGGGAAAAGTCCCACAAACAATAGAGGTACAATGAAACAGTGTACGTCACAGGATAGTAAAAGAAAAAGTAAGGAATGCAGCTCAAATCATATGAAGAAAAGTTCTGAGTAAACTTTTATAATAAACGGCATGGCACCCGATAGATACACGACAATAGATCCAAGAGAAGGAAAAAAATCTCACAGATAGATGTATAGGAAGGATCGAATCCTAGTAACAAAAGAGAGATAATTCTCCCAGACAAGAATTCATATCACACATGTATATAGCAAAATCCATTGCGCGCACAGAGCAAGAGAAATGCATTCACAGCGTAGTGAACATGAGTGAAGCTGAATGCGCTCTTAGTACAGTAAAAGTATTTGGCAAAACTAATAGAGAAAGCGCTGTCAATACGAGTCATGCAGAAACTAAATACAATGGACACATACAGAAATCGTATCCCAAGTTATACAAGCGATCATAACAGAGCATTTGAGCAACGACGAGTGATATGAACCGGGGAAAACTCTGTAGTCCATGTTGTGATGTATTTTATCTAAAAGGGGGCAAATTTTCAGATACAGAAATGTTGGGACATGCACTCCTGATACTGCGAGAACACAAAAGTAAGGTTGTAATGTACATCCATACACAATAACGGAAGTGCAACAAAGCAGTATTACAGAAACAGACTGAGAAGATGGTTATGGTTCAAATTTCTCTGAGCACTATAGGACTTAACATCTGAGGTCACCAGTCCCCTAGAACTTAGAACTACTTAAACCTAACTAATCTACAGACATCACACACATCCATGCCCGAGGCAGGATTCGAACCTGCGACCGTAGCGGTCGTGCGGTTCCACACAGAAGCGCCTAGAACCGCTCGGCAACGCCGGCCGGCGAGAAGATGGTTAACAAGGATATAATTGTTCAAAGACAAAGTCCATGGAGCACACCTGTGATGGCAGTACCAAAGAAACGAGACGCCAGTAGAATAGTAAAATACAGATTAGTAACAGAACTGAACTTACAGGAACTGAACGAAATTTCAGTGGGGGAGGCCTTTCCCATACCCAAGATAAATGGGATATTGGACCAACTAGGGAAAGCCAAGTATTTTTCCACTTTAGATTTGGTCACTGGACACTATGGCATCAGCAGAAAGAGATAACATTCAGTGCTAATTTTCATCATTACGAGTAAAAAAGGGTGCTGATGGGGCTTAAGAATACACCAAGAATATTTGAGAGACTAATGAATGTTGCCTTGGAAGAGTTGCAACAGACAAAAGTGTTTAGTGTGTTTAAATGACATAATTTGCTATGGAAGTTCATTAAAGGAACACAGTGAGAACTTGCAGGAAATGCTGGATAGGTTAAGGCCACACAGATTAAAGTTACAACCAAGTAATTGTGAATTCCTGAGAAAGGAGGTAACATTCTTAGACAGATAAAGGCATAGATCCAGATGAGCGGAATGTAAAGAACTTTCTGGTTCCAAAATCCACCAAGGAGTTAAAAGGGAATTTAGCTTTAGCGTTAGGTACATATTACCATTGGTTTATTCCAAAGTTCATTAAGATTGCAAGTCTACTACATAAATTGTTGACCGGAGTGCCATACGAATGGGAAGATCAGCAAAAAACTGCATTTGAGGAACTAAGAGAGAGATATCAGTAAATTCTCGCATACTGAGTGAGCCAGATTTCGAGAAACAAATTATGTTGACTATGGACGCCAACGCACCTGCGCCGGGAGTGGCTCTGTTACAAGGGATGATAGGCTCAGATTTGCCGATTGCCTATGCTTCACAGTAATTGAATACGGCTAAATGGAACTATTTTGTAGCGGCAGTTCTGTGACCACCAAACCACTGTCCCGTAATTTATGGGAATTGTCTGTAAAATATTGAGCCACATGCCTCAAGGATCCCACGAAGGACTTGCTGAAACCATACCACGCAGAACTGCTGCTTTATTACTTTCCAAAGGTGGACTAAAACTATTAGGCAGGTGAGTATAATGTTTCGGCTTATTTGTATACGTGTATGGCTGGTATTTTGCAAAGTACATTAAGAAAATTATGATCTTAAGTTGAGAATACTTCAGGAAAAGATTAGATGTGTGTACAGGCCGCTATAAACTTGATGGATGGATTTAAAATTGATGGGCGTTAAACAGTGTCGTCATCAGTGCCCTTTCACAAGATCGTTGTGCTGGTAAATAGCTTCTTGAGGGCATATGAAATGCTGCAGCACTCTCCGATATCATCGTCTAGAGTGATTTTTTTCTCTGATTGAAAAGAAAAAGATTTCCTGCTCGTGTCTGACGAATACCAATTCGGCTTCGCAGAAGGCTAATAAGCTGCAAAGAGAATTGCTCCAGAGAAGTCTTCAATTATCGAAGAGTAATACTGGGTGTTTTATTGTAGATTGGTTAAACTTGCAACGACCCCTTGCAGCAGAAATTCTTCTGTCTATGTCGTATCTTATAATTTCTCAGAAATGATGCTTACAGGTCAATATAATTACTAGGAAAACAATGCCACATTTTACGTTTTACTCCACTGTAGCAATAACGTGAAGATTCCCAATTGTTCTTTCTGAAGTGGGCTCATGTTTTTCTTCATTACTCATATTCATACTTTTTTATTTATTTGGCCACAAAGCGATACATTCATAACTACGATTCTCTTGTACAGCAAGATGAAACCTAATTAAAAATCATTTTGACGCAGTGATCGAAGTGATTTGACAAGATAACAAGAGATCTGTAGCACGTCAATATTCATTCTTCATGGAGCGGTGCAGTGACAATACGTATCAATATGAGGCTTAGTGTTCTGACACCAAGACAGCGCTGAAGAGAGCAAATGAAGGCCATACAACCCATCACAGTTACAGGCCAAAGTATAACAACAAGTACAGCCTCCTCCATGAGAGAAAGGACATAAATCGTACCGCCTGTCCTTCAAAAATTTCACTGTTCTCTAGTAACTCAACGTATAGACAATGGCTGATCGCATAATATAACGCCCTCACTCTCTTCTATGATCGAAGGCCACCCTTTCATAATCTGCATAAGGCCGAGATCGGCGTTTGCGAGGTATGAACTATATGTATCACATCGACACTTTTCATTCCCTTAGGTTGTGAACTATAGCTCCGGTACTAGCTGCCGTGGATATGTTTTGGGAGGGCTAGATTATTCACAGATTTTTTTTTTTTTTTTTTGCCTGTAACATTCATCTTGGTGACTTAGTGGTGAAGTGTCACACAAAAAATCCAAAGGTCACAGGTTTTCTATCCCAAACGCTTGTAGAATTTTAATCTTCGTCTTATTACTTCTTTTATCTCCGGAAATGTCTCTTACTGTGTAAAATGCCGACCTGCACTGTGGCTCGAAGTCCAAGTTAAACTGTAGAGCCACCTGTAAATGGCTAGGTAAGTCAATCAAAGGTTGGTGGAAGGCAACAGCATACTACCTCCAATAAGACCATGCCTAGTAAAGCACTATATTTTTCGAACCATCCTGCAGGTTTACAACAGCTTTTTTTCAGCACTAATTTACAGGATGTAAAATGAAGTGCCTCGACGCCTTCAAACCAGTTCATTCTGCTCTCTCACTCTGTCTGTGTGAAAAAGCATTTGTATCCGATTTTTATTATTTACATGACACTCCTTGGAGTTTGACTAGCGGATGTTTAAAGCATGATTGGCAATGGAAGGGAAAGGATTCAGAAAAGACGTCTAGTGAACACCTACGGATGCTTCATTCATTTTTATCACTATTTCTTACTGAATATAGCTTAGCCTTGGAACAATGGGTTCTGTACAGCTTACATTTCTGTTTGACTATGTGACACTTTCTCGTAGCATTACTGTACCATTTACTACAGGTGATAAGTATATGCAGTTAAATCTGTGTCCACCCCAGTGCTGGTGATATTTAGATATTTTTTCCATTCGCACATGTAGTCCCTTACACCTAAACAAACTCCTAAAAATCTGCAACACCACAAAATAGTTCATTGCTAATATTTTTGTGCATATGTTTAAGTTTTGATTTCATAAGTCGAGTATACGACACGCGTTCCTACCGAGATATTTTGAAGCATGAGCATCGATACACAAAGACTGTGTAGCAGTGTCAGTCATCTAGCTGCTATTTTTAAAACCTTATTTTTATGTTATGGATTTATATCTCTGTTAGTTTTTCTCAGTCATTTCATAAAAGCCTACAGTCTAAATTTACTTGTAAATCTGTTATTAATAGTCACTTGAGATGGAATAAAGGACCAGTGAACGTCCCATTTCATTATTGATAATGTGTGTATCAGTGCACAACATACAATAATGAAAACTGTCCCTATGCCTGCTTGCGATTTCAATGCGTGCTGGAAGTGACAAAAGTCATGGGATAGCATTATGCACATCTACAGATGGTGGTAGTATCGCGTACACAAGCTACAAATCGACAGTGCATTGGCGGAGCTACCATTTGTATTCAGGTGATTCATGTGAAATGGTTTCCGACGTGATTATGGCCGCAATTAACACACATTGAACGCGGAATGGCAGTTGCAGCTAGATGCATGGGACATTCCACTTCGGAAATCATTAGGGGATTCAATATTCCGAGATCCACAGGGTCAAGAGAGCGCAGAGAATACCACATTTCAAGCATTACCTCTCACCACACACAACGCTGTGGCCGACGGCCTTCACTTTACAATCGACAGCAATGGCGTTTGCGCATAGTTGTCAGTGTTATCAGACAAGCAACACTGTGTGAAATAACCGCGGAAATCGATGTGGGACGTACGACGAACGTATCGGTTAGGACATTGCGTCGAAAGTTGACGTTAATGGGCTATAGCAACAGACGACCGACCTGAGTGCCTTTACTAATAGCAAGACATCGTCTGCAACGACTCTCCTTGGCTCGTGACCATATCGGATGGACCCTATAGGACTGGAAAACCATGGCCCGGTGAAATAGGTCCCGATTTCAGTTGGTAAGAGCTGACGGTAGCATTAGTGCGTGGCCCAGACCGTACGAAGCCATGGACACAAGTTATCAATGAGGCATTGCGCAAGCTGCTGCTGGCTCCATAATGACGTTGGCCGTGTTTACATGGAATGGACTGGTCCTCTGTATATTCAGCTATTTGGGGACCATTTGCACCCATTCACTGACGTTCTGTTCCAAAACAACGACGGAATTTTCAGTAACGACAATGCGCGACGTCACCACGCCATATTTGTTCACGATTGGTTTGAAGAAGTTTCTGGGCAGTTCGAACAAATGGTTTGGCCAACCAGATTCCCCGACGTGAATCGCATCGAACATCTATGGGACATAATCGAGAGGTCAGTTCGTGAAAAAAAAAAACCTGCACTGGCAACACTTCCGCAGTTACAGACGGCTATAGAGACAGTATAGCTCAATATTTCCGCAGGGGACTTCTAACGACTTGTTGAGTCCATGCCACATCGAGTTCCTATACTACGCCATGCAAAAGGAGGTCAGATACGATATTGGGAGGTGTTCCGTGATTTTTGTCACCTCACTAGCTTTTACTGCTTCGTGTGAATATCTTGTGTCAGTTACAGGTTCCATACATCATCTGATGATTCTTTCCCTGGAATGATGTGGAAACAGTCAGTTTACAGGATATATATACGTGACAAGTGTAAATATTAATGAACGTACAGGGTGTTACAAAAAGGTACGGCCAAACTTTCAGGAAACATTCCTCACACACAAAGAAAGAAAATATGTTATGTGGACATGTGTCCGGAAACGCTTACTTTCCATGTTAGAGCTCATTTTATTACTTCTCTTTAAATCACATTAATCATGGAATGGAAACACACAGCAACAGAACGTACCAGCATGACTTCAAACACTTTGTTACAGGAAATGTTCAAAATGTCCTCCGTTAGCGAGGATACATGCATCCACCCTTCGTCGCATGGAATCCCTGATGCGCTGATGCAGCCCTGGAGAATGGCGTATTGTATCACAGCCGTCCACAATACGAGCACGAAGAGACTCTACATTTGGTAACGGGGTTGCGTAGACAAGAGCTTTCAAATGCCCCCATAAATGAAAGTCAAGAGGGTTGAGGTCAGGAGAGCATGGAGGCCATGGAATTGGTCCGCCTCTACCAATCCATCGGTCACCGAATCTGTTGTTGAGAAGCGTACGAATACTTCGTCTGAAATGTGCAGGAGCTCCATCGTTCATGAACCACATGTTGTGTCGTACTTGTAAATGCACATGTTCTAGCAGCACAGGTAGAGTATCCCGTATGAAATCATGATAACGTGCTCCATTGAGCGTAGGTGGAAGAAACTAAAATGAGCTCTATCATGGAAATTAAGCGTTTCCGGACACATGTCCACATAACATCTTTTCTTTATTTGTGTGTGAGGAATGTTTCCTGAAAGTTTGGCCGTACCTTTTTGTGACACCCTGTATATTTTTAGTCCTACGCCTGCAATTACAATTAAGAACCATATTTTTCTCATAAGTTATCAGTTTTTAATGCTGCGTTGCCGTTGACCACTGCAGTTGACACCTGTTAATGTTGCTTCTTTGCCGCTTTTAATCAGCCCTTAGACTGAAAATGCACATAGGGTACAACAGCAATAGGGAGTATTCACTAGAGTGGACTATGTGCATTTGCAGCCTCAGGACTGATTAAAAACACCAACGAAACGACATTAACTGCAGTCGACACAGTGGACAACTGCACCACAAGGTTTAATAAGAATTAGTCCATGGAACACGAGTTGGTCAAACGAAATAATTTTAGGTTAGAATTAAAACTTTTTTTGCTACATATCAGACACTTTATGTTATTGAGCACATGATAAAAATATTTTGCTGCTACATATTGACCTTCCTTCTGAGCCACTGAGAGCTTTAGTTAGCAATGGGTAATAAATATCATTTTTTCCTCTAGTGTTGTAGATATGAACATTACTGTTCTCCTCAAGCTGTGGCGTATTATTTACGACGAATTTGATTATTGAATACATTTATTGTGATGGTGCAGTTACAATCCTGAACTCCTTTAAGCGGTGCCTCCATGACGACAGCAGCTGAGCATCACATATCATTCTCACTGCTCACATTTTTGCAGTCAATGCTTTCCTTCTATGTGAAGAGTTACCCCACAAAATTATTCCACGAGAGATTTCATAGTGCTGTATGGTTTCATCTTCTCGATACTTTTGGTGAATTTGGACGTTAGGGAGGTCCTCCCTCATTTCTGTGCATGCACATTTCTAGTCACAGCCTATGACCGAACAGCGTTACGCAAGGCTCTGCATTGTAGCTTTTTAACACAAAATTTCTACTGCATATCCGTGGCTAAGTCATCTGCAGGTCTCACTTTCAGCTGACCTGTTTTGGATTAACCATCCATCATAGTGCCAGATTACTTACAAATATCGGTGATGCCAATCAACAGCTGCTAACCACTCACGGGCAGTCCAGGGGTTTGTGATCATCGTTTAAAATTGAGATGCCAATGCCAACAAATTTTTTCTAACACTTACAGACTCGTGGAGAACTTCGTCAGTCATCAAACAGCCATGGTTTTTAGCGTAGTAAAACGAAATTTCTTTTCACGTAAAAGAAAATCGATAATTATGTTCTCAAGGAATGTTTCAATTGGCGTGTCATACTGTACACGCTCATACCACTGATGGTTCTGTAAAAAAAATTTATCCTTTCCCTTGAGGTAATTTCGTGGTCAGTTCCTCTACAGCTCCCTCTAACACCATGTAAGTTTTCCCTGGTGTCTTAACAGATGTCTTCTCATCCTGTCCCTCCTTCCTGTCAGTGTTTCCCGCATATTTTTTCTCGCTGATTCTGCGGAAAACCATCTCATTCCTTACCTTATTAGTCTGCGTCATCTACTATGTGTTTATACTTGTGGTTCTATAGCTACTATCCTGGGGTTCAATCCTGCAATAGTCGCTACATAACAGTTGTTTCATATGATCGTGCTCTGCTTCCCTGTTTGTTTGTCAATGAAGTTCTGCAGTTAGTGTTAGGTTTCCTCCCGCACTAGCTATTATTCTCTCAGCTGGTTTTGGTTATAATCGACAGTTCAAATCCAGAGGACTGACCGAAGGAAAGTTTTGTGCCATTCTTGTTGTATGATAGGCTGCTTCAACATGCGATTTAGAAGTTTTTCTGAATTTACTGTTTCTTGGGCATTTGCTACGTTGTCAGTTAATTGTGGCTTTCATGACATGATATTGGCCATTGTAATACCTAGATACTCGGCCGTTCCCGATGGCGTGATTTCCTGCTGCCAGTGCATAATGCTGGGTCCGTTGCTGATTGTCCTAGGCGGAAGCCAGCTTAGTCCTTGGGAAAAATTATTGTTTTCTCGCCGTATTCATTGATCCGTTGTTGTTTATTGACTCAATCAGATATAGCAGCGTTATTAACCTTTTCGGCGTCGGTATTACTATTCGAGCGAGATTTTAGTGGTCGAACTCCATTCCAGGTTTGAGTACGATGTTCAAGAGCGTCTACAGACAGAGGAGAAACGATCCCTTTTGCGTTTCAGAGACGTTTCCTGTTGACCTTCAAGTGGCTCTGAGCACTATGGGACTTAACTTCTGAGGTCATCAGTCCCCTAGAACTTAGAACTACTTACACCTAACTAACCTAAGGACATCACAAACATCTATGCCCAAGGCAGGATTCGGACCTGCGACCGTAGCGGTCACGCGGTTCCAAACTGTAGCACCTAGAACCGCTCGGCCACCCAGGCCGGCCCTGTTGACCTGATCTCTTCCAAGTGCACTCTTATTATTGAAAGCAATCGTTTCGAATATTCCTCTGCTGTCGATATCTTTGACTGGGGTGACTTGCGCCCTACATGGCAGCAATGGCGTGCTAAGAGATAAATCAGTTTCCCTTTTTAGGATTTGCGCATATACATCGTCATAACGTTCACCCGGTATCTGCGCGGCTTTTCTAATATCACGTCAAGACTTGCTTGCTTGCTGCCCCGCCCCCCACCCCCCTGCCCCCCTCCCCATTCTCTCTCTCTCTCTCTCTCTCTCTCTCTCTCTCTCACACACACACACACACACAGTTTCTGCAGTGACATTGCTGTCAACGGCAAGTGAAGATTCGACGATCGACTGTTCTACGTCAGCGATATTTTTAAAAGCCCACGAAAATTTTCAGCCTTAATTTCCTGCATTCGTGAGCTAAAAGCTGTGTACGCCGACGGTTTAGTTCGCGTAGTCCCATAGTGTTTGGCAGTTGCACTCTGCTTTCATTATTTCTGTTAAAGTTGTTTTGTAGCTCACGTATCATGCTCTATCATCTCGAATGAAACGGTGACGGTAGTGTGACAACATTTGCGGGTACCTTGCAGTACGGAAATGAGGGCTCAGATAAAAAAAAAAAAAAAAAAAAAAAAAAAAAAAAAAAAAAAAAAAAGCACTCCGTCGTCAGGTCACGAGTGGCCTACGGGACCATCCGACCGCCGTGTCATCCTCACTGGAGGATGCGGATAGGAGGGACGTGGGGTCAGCACACCGCTCTCCCGTTCGTTATGATGGTATTATTGACCGAGGCCGCTACTATTCGGTCGAGTAGCTCCTCAATTGGCATCACGAGGCTGAGTGCACCCCGAAAAATGGCAACAGCGCATGGTGGCCTGGATGGTCACCCATCCAAGTGCCGACCACGCCCGACAGCGCTTAACTTCGGTGATCCCACGTGAACCGGCGTATCCACTGCGACAAGGCCGTAATGAGGGCTCAGATCGACCAAGAAATGATTGTCGACTGGTGAGCTTTCATAAGTGGTAATATCTGTAAAATAGTTCGTGTAATCTCATTTCACCAAGCCCCCTAGTGATAGCAGAATATGCTATTGTCCTATCCCACAGTGAGCCGCAAAGGAGGGCGGTAAATCGCAGCAAACATAGTGTGTCAATTCTGTATTATGCCGGTATAGTCTATCAACAAGGACACTCGCGCACACAAAGCACTTATGCTGAAATGGTCTTCATCACATATTTTCTCATTCACCGATATAGGAATATTTTTCGTATGAAGGTTCACTCTATTCGCATAAGTAGATGACGTGAACCTAACACCGTCTTCCTCAGCTATAGCCTACCAAATATTAAAACTGCATTAATCTTCTACGGTAGTGACCATTTGGATGAGTGCAAACCAGCCGTGAAATTGTCTTACATGAAGAACCCGTAAAACTTTTTCTGAACCACAACACTGCTGATTTACAACAAATTTATAGTAATTTGGAACATATTTTTAAGCATTGGCCATGGTATTAAGCAATTTTCATCAATGTTCTGTCTTTTGCTTAGCTATAAATCATTCACTGTTGCCGTATATATATCTTTGAGCCCTAAAGACATACGTTGGACGATTGCAAAATAAGGTAGATAACGCCATAAAGTGTGCTGTCATACAACTATACATTGATTTGTAGATTCCTTTGTGGACCAAATAACAACAAAGGAAACTGAAAATAACTAACGAAAAATAAAACATCAGTAATCAAAACCAAGGAAAATTCTGCAATGCTTGTTAGGCCGTTAACATCGATTCTTCGCTATTTTCACAGTAAAACTGTCACTTGTCTGCAGTTCCTTTTGGTTTTTGTTTTGCTAATTTTGAAAATACACTGTTAGATAAAAACTAAAACACTGAAGGAACACTTAGGGTTTTGGAACACTTAGTAGTAGTTAGCGCGGCTGTCTGCCATTAAGAGGACCCGAGTTCGATTGCCGGTAGTATCAGGGATTTTTCGTTGGTAAGAGGACTGGAACAGAGTGCAATCAGCCTCGTCATGCCGAATGAATAGCAGCTCCACGTCACGAAAACAGAGAATGGCCGGGAGAGCGATGTTCTGACCTCCCCGCCTCACCATACCGCATCCAATGACACCACTGGTGGAGGATGACATGGAGACAGCCGGTACCGATCGGCCAGCTAGGACCTATGGACGAAGTTTAGATTCAGTTTTAATTAAAAAACGTACAAAATACAGAAAACATTGTAAACACGAGGCAATAAGCATAGAGGAACGTATTCCACTTTGTCTCCTCCAAGTGGCAACGGAATTTTTGAAGCTTTACGGCAACTCACAGATACTGGCAGAGACGATGTGCAAGCTGTCTCAAGCCTTTCTCGATTGGTGGTAATTATGTCGATAACATAGGCCGCGGCTCGGCACTGTCTTCCGCAGTCGGCTCTGCGATAACAGCTATATGTGAACGCACAGTCGACGGCCTTCTGTACAAATAATAGAAAATGAATGCACAAAACTTTGGTACTGTGTCAAAAGCAAACCACAGCACCAAACGATAACAAGACGAATCATCTAGATGCATAGCTAATGCTGGTCCATGCCAAAACCCCAGACACAGTCGCTAACAGTAATGAAGAGCATGTCTCGGATGTTGACGCTAAACCCGCAGCGTCAGATCACTGAAGTACTGTCAGGAACACCCACTGAGAAACTTGTGCAGTCCTAAAACCTTTTGTTACGATTACTGCATTCAATGCAAGTTTCTCTTCTAATAGAGATGGCGTCGATATCAATGACATTCAGTTATTGTTATGATGATGTAAGTTACACAGTCGAGTAGTTTTCGTGGTAACTTCATCTGAAGAGCCTTGTTTGTATGGATATTTAAAATAGTCGTGATGTGTGTACTACAATGAAATGGATTACGGGGAATACAGTGCTGTCAAACATTTTTATATTTTGGACGGTGTACTGCCAATGGAAATGCATCTAACGTTTGTGTTGGTTTTTAATAAATCCGCCCTTCGATGTTCAATGCTGTCTGAATTTAAATATGCTCATGTTTCTCTTACAAGGGGAAGCTACGAAGTTGGGCTCACAGATTTACTTCAAACTTTGTACACCTCTAGTGCGCCATTAAAACAACATAAAGTGCAAGTAGCAAGGTGCACTACACTGGCAATTCCAAGAAAATCGCAAAAGAAGTTTTACGCGTCTTTTACGTAACTGGTGTACATGTATCTGTGCATAGGGGGCGGACGCTAGAATTCATGGTGGTCAAGTGGTTAGCATTCGAGCAACCGACTACAAACATGAATGAGGCGACGGTTCGACTCTCGCTGAAAGATAAAGTTCAATCAATATTTTTTTCATCATTGGTCATATTATTTAATTTATATGAAATTTTAGAGGTACTATAATTAAAGTAAACCACGTTTATCTGCATTAAATTTTTGTGAATTTCATGTTATCTGAAAGCTTACTATTTTTAATTAAATTTAATTATTAGAACAAACATAGTTATAACTATCGACAACTAAATGAAGATATTCACAGAGATTTTATAAAAATGTATGCCTGTCGTGATTTGCGAAGTCTCTTATGCATACCATCTTGTATAGTACGCTGAACTACTTTGCACCTCGAAGCTTCGAGCTGCAGACACATATGAAGACCCTATTTGGCAGTTAGCCTGCGTAGCGGTGAGACGTTGCTAATGTAGTAACAACGCATAGTGTAGGTGCAATTTTTTTGAAAATTACACGATTTACACTTGTACTAGAAAAACGAAGGTGTCAGCGGGAGTGGAACCATCGCCTCATGCACGTTCGTCTTACGATGCTGGAACACTAACGACTTGACCACCGTGAACTATAACGACCGGCACCTAGGCACAGATGCACCAGCTACATAACAGACGCGCAAAACTTCTCTTGCGATTTGCTCGAAATTGCCAGAGTAGTACACCTTACTACTTGCACATTATGTTGTGTTAATGGCCTACTAAAGTTGTACGAAGTTTGAAGTAAATCTGTGATCCCAGCGTCGTGGCCTCCCCTTCTTAGAGATGGATTCAAATGGTTCAAATGGCTCTGAGCACTATGGGACTCAACTGCTGAGGTCATTAGTCCCCTAGAACGTAGAACTAGTTAAACCTAACTAACCTAAGGACATCACAAACATCCATGCCCGAGGCAGGATTCGAACCTGCGACCGTAGCGGAGAGATGGATTCACACGAAGTATGTTCCACACCGGTAAAGATGGATGAAACCATCGCGAAGGTGCACTATAAAGTGTTGGACGATCAGCGACTAAAGGTGACTGGAACAAACGACGTCATAGACAAACCATATAAAAATATTAGGGTAATTGTATATTAATAACCAATTACGACAATGCTAAGTGCTAGAGGAGTGTCGCAATTATTAAATACTGGTGAAAAGCAAATGAGAAAACGAATTTCTCAACAATGTTTAGGCCGGTTTCAAACGAATTTATCTAATTTTGTGGGGAAATTGTTACTGTGGATGAGGCGTGGGTTTACCAGTCCCAGTCGGAAATAACAAAACACTTGATGGCAGCCGTCGTCCACGCCTGAAATAGACCAAGTCCTTTTCATCTCTTGGAGGGACTACGGTCAGAGTTTACATCGACGTTAATGCAAATGTTGTTATGAATACCTTTCGGAAGTGGTAATGCAAGTTACTGGCAAACACAACGCAAGTAGTTTGGATTAACCGGATGCCATCTGGTCAACAAACGAAAGATCAAAAACTGTTTTACCAGGGCGATATCCTGTCCACAACGATGCCCTGGCAGTGGTAAAATGGAAACATCTGAACAACTATTTTTTCGGTTATCTATTCTATTTACAATATGTTGTCTTTCTTCAAGAATCACTCTTCAGTGATGGAAACGTTCTACTGTGCACACTGATTTTAAAAGGGGATTATACAAAAAAAAAAAAAAGTATTAATCCCCCCCCCCCCCAATGAACCATGGACCCTGTCGTTGGCGGGGAGGCTTGCATGCGATACAGATGGCCGTACCGAAGTGCAATCACAATGGAGGTGTATCTGTTGAGACGCCAGGGTATCTGTTGAGAGGCCAGACAAACGTGTGGTTCCTGAAGGCGGGCAGCAGCGTTTTAGTCGTTGCAGGGGCAAAGGTTTGGATGATTACTGATCTGGCCTTGAAACATCAACGGAAACGGCCATGCTGTGCTGTTCTGGTACTGTGGACGGCTGAAATCATGGAAAAACTACCGCCATAATTTTTCCCGACGGCATCCATCTCTACTGTATGGTTTAATGATGATGGTATCCTCTTGGGTAAAATATTCCGGAGGTGAAATAATCCCCCATTCGGATCTCTGGGCAGGGACTACTCAGGAGGACGTCGTTACCTGGAGAAACAAAACTGGCTTTCTACGAATCGGAGCTTGGAATGTCAGATCCCTTAATCGGGCAGGTAAGTTAGAAAATTTAAAAAGGAAAATGGAATGGTTAAAGTTAGATATAGTGGGAATTAGTGAAGTTCGGTGACATGAGGAACAGGGTCTCTGGTCGCGTGAATACAGGGTTATAAAGACAAAATCAAATATGGGTAATGCAGGAGTACGTATAATAATGAGTAAAAAAAATAGGAATGCGGATAAGCTACTACGAAAAGCATAGTGAACGCTCTATTGTAACCAAGGTGGGCACGAAGCCCACACCCAGTACAGTAGTAAAAGTTTATATGCCAACTAGTTCCGCAGATGAGGAGGAAATTGAGGAAATGTTTGATGAAATAAAAAAAATTATTCAGATACTTAAGGGAACCGAAAATTTAATAGTCATGGGGACTGGAATTCCATAGCAGGAAAAGGAAGAGATGGAAAAGTAGTATGTGAAGAGGGACTGGGGGAAAGGAATGAAAGAGGAAGCCGCCTAGTAGAATTTTGCACAGAGCACAATTTAATCATAGCTAACACTTGACTTAAGAATCATGAGAGAAGGTTGTATACGTGGAAGAGACCTGGAGACACCAGAAGGTTTCAGATTGATTATATAATGGTTAGACAAAGTTTTAAAAAACCAGATTTTAAATTTTAAGACGTTTCCAGGGGCAGATGTGGACTCTGACCACAATTTACTGGTTACGAATTGTAGATCACAACTGAAGAAACCGAAAAAAGGCAGGAATTTAAGGGGATGGGACCTGGATAAACTGAAGGGATCAGAGATTGAAGAGCATTAGAGAACGATTGACAAGAACAGGGGAAAAGAATACAGTACAGGAACTATGGATAGCTTTGAGAGGTGAAATAGTGAAGGCAGCAGAGTTGACACGAAGAGAACAGAAGCTTTTGAAATGTGGTGCTACAGAAGAATGCTGAAGATTAGGCGGATGGATCACGTAACTAATGAAGAGGTACTGAATAGAATTAGGGAGAAGATAAACCTGTGGTACAACCTGATTTAAAAAAATGGTTCAAAAGGTTTTGAGCACTATGGGACTTAACTTCTGAGGTCATCAGTCCCCTAGAACTTAGAACTACTTAAACCTAACTAACCTAAGGACATCAGACACATCCATGCCCGAGGCAGGATTCGAACCTGCGACCGTAGCGGTCGCGCGGTTCCAGACTGTAGCGCCTAAAACCGCTCGGCCACTGCGGCCGGCCCTGATTAAAAGGAGGAATCGGTTGGAACGACACATTGAGGCATCAAGGGATCACCAATTTAGTACTGGAGGGAAGCGAGTGGGGTAAAAATCGTTGAGGGAGACTAAGAGACGAATACAGTAAGCCGATTCAGAGGGATGAAGGTTGCAGCAGGTACTGGGAGATGAAGAGGCTTGCGCAGGATGGAGTAGCATGGAGAGCCGCATCAAACCAGTCTTTGGACTGAAGACCACAACAAAACACATTGTTTCACTGCCAGGCTATGGAATTTTCTCATTACCCTCGAATATTTTCTGCACCATTGAATACGTGACACTTTTTTTTTTTTTTTTTGGAAGGCGGGAGAGGCGGGCGCAGGAGACGTCGTTAAAGAAATGTGTGTGAGGGAAACGTTTGTGACCTTTTTGAAGGAACCATTTCCGCATTCGACTGAAATGTTTTACGGAAGCCGCTGAAAAAAGTGGAACAAGAATTTGATCGTTGCTCTTCATTGTCTTTTTCACTGTGCTACGGCATTAATGTTTCAATGATTTCGATTCACACCGGATGGCAATGTATTTGCCGCGAGTGAAGTACCTCGTCATTAGACGCCAACAGATAATATCCTTGCACGACACAGACTGGAGTACAGAGGTCATCGACGCAAATAGGATTTAGTCATTCTGCCAGCAGTTGCTACCATTCCGCGAATATCACTGAGTGTAAGATCGGTAATTCAACTTTTCGGTCAGAGCCATGGCTACATCGCATATGGCCTGCACCATTTCACACAATACTGTACTCCACAATGCTTACTGCACAGCCCACATGTGAGGTCGTTACTCGAACTCACCAACCGACCTCTCGGACTACTATTACATTACGCTTAAATGCCTCCAAATATTGATGTGTTATCAATTTTCGACATACTGAAAAGTGAGATTGACACGGTAGACACTTGCAACTGTCCCTATACAAATGATTCCCTTTCCTATACCAATATTCTGAAACAAATGATTCGGTGACAAATCAGTCAGATAATTGCTTGTAAAATTCCTCAGTTATAATTTTAATAGTTCTCCAGTTTGAGCAATGTCTCCTGAGCGTTCAGTTTCTCCTCTCTTTGAAGCAGTTCATAACACTTCCAACAGCAGTGCTGAGAACCAAGCAAAAATCATCGATCGTTAAAGGTTGCAGTATTTGAAACTACTCTGCTAGAGGACATTTGTCTGCCTGGTTTCTAAAGAACTTCCAAACACTACTACTTTTCCATTTTACTGTGTTTTTGTTTCTGCATGTTATTAGGTTTGTATAGTGACTACTGATATATCCTCTATGCTATCCTTTTATAATTTTTGTATATGTATCCTATTTACTAGTCGTTAAGTGGAAATTTACGCTTCACTGAACAACATTTTAGCAGGAAGAACATTTTGGAGACTAGGTTAAGGAATCATGTTTTATTTTCTTTATTACTGTGTTAAGGTATGACTGTACAGCTTTATAATCTTTTATTGCTTCCGAGATCCTACGATTACTGAAATTCATTTAAAAGAATTGTTCATCGATATGGATATGTGTATCTTCGAAAAATAAAACTGTTGTCTCCGACGCCACTACCCCTTCCAGGTAGTGCATCCTTCCATCACGGTGGGACGTAAGCGTAGCCTACGTCTGTTTACATAAGCACGACATCCACATATTTAACTATGATTTTGTGTAGGAGGAGATCCTTACCCGCCTACCAAATGCTGCGCCGAGGGGGCTCTTGAAGGAGTATCTACAAATAGTATTCTGGTGAGTAGGATCCTGCACAAAACAACTGCACATTAAAATAAACAATTTTACTCTTGATGCTTAGAAGCAACGGATTTTTGCAAATTGGGATGAGACGGTGTACACTATTGTCTGACCACACAGTGTCATGATAAAGGATCGAGCGTGAAGGGATGCAGGTGGTCGATTACTACCGTAGGTGCTACGAACGCACAGGAGAATGTTTCCCACAGCATAATACTGCTCCCACCAGCCTGCGCCCGTGACGCACTGCACGTTTAGAGCCGCCGTTCACCTCGATGAGGGCGTTTGTGGAGACAACCATCGAGATAGTGTCGCAAAAATGTGATTCCCTCGAACAGCCGATACATTTGCATTGATCGACGGTCGAATCCCGATGGACCCCTGCTCACTGCAATCGCAATTGACGACGTCGTTGAGTCAACGTGTGAAGCCGTAGGGATGGTCTGCTACAGAGCTGCATGTTCAACATTTTACGATGAACGGTGTGCCCCGTAACACTTGTGCTCTTTCTGCAGAGATGCCACAGATCAAGATCTATCCTACTTTACAGAGCAGTCAAGCCTCCGAACCCCACTTTCTGCGAAGACATTAAATAGTTACACTAGTTTTTAAAAAGAGTAATTATACCAACACGTTTATACTTAAGAAATTTTTCTTTTTCTTGTCTTCTCGGTCTTTGTCCCGCACCTAAACAGAGTCTGAAGGCTTACTATGGATTTGGTATGGTTAATTTACAGGGTGGCAAGATACCGTTCCTGTCGACACCCTGTTATCCCTCTGAGAGGGAATATATGTATCGCGTCTGCGTGCATCGTTATATATACGAAGGAGTGCGAGTGTTTTTCTAAATGTTTGCGAACCATGTAACTGAGGCGGGACCTGGGTACCTGCCCAGTATTTACCTGGTGAGATGTGGGAAACCGCCTAAAAACCACACCGACGCTCGTCGCCAATCCGCCGGGCAGATTAGATCCGTGGTCGGCACACCTTCCCGTCCCGGAAGCGGCACTGCAAGACGCACGGCTATCCGGGAGGGTGCGTTTATGCTTACGCAATTATCACGGTTACATAATTTTGGCCCCTCAAACACAACATACTAATGAAATATGAAAACTCTGCGTGTACGTTTCCTTTTACAGGAAAGAACCTCGGCGGACGTGTGGATTATGGGAAAGTGCTCTAGAATGAATTATCTTAAAAAATGTGTTTGCGACTATGAGTGTAACTACAGTAAAGATCTGCAGTGCACTACTGCATAGTGGTAGGAGAATGAAGTTTCTTTAGATCTGCCTCAAAGCACGTGAGCAATTTTTCTTTCTCATTTATGTACAGAGATTTGAGCACTGACAGCAACTGCTCACGTGGTTCAGGAATGTTTCACGCATTTTTTTTCTTTCTTTTCTTTTCTGTTCATCGATCGTTTATTTTATTCCAGATTTACGTCGCTTTTTGATGGCTGGTAACCCGCTGTCATACTCGGAAACTATTGACTTCGGCTGCTGTGGCCTGAAACAGATAAATATGAAAACACCTTTTTTTCAATGAATAAACTTCATTACAATGTTATTTACAGTTAAATATATATTAGGACAAAATTCTTAAGGAGTAAAAAAGCAGCAGACTTTAATGAAATATGTATAACGTATATTAAGCTTACATACATCCTAGAAACATGACTGTGCTGATTACATCATAATGGTCAATTATGGCTGGACTATTTGATGCAGTGAGCGACTTACGTTAAAAAGTTACTGCCATGATCATCGAAAACACGAGAATCTTTTCGTGTATTGAACAAAACCGTGGTCATTTCAGTTTGACCAATTGATGCTTTACGTACAGGATCATCAGCCAATATACAGGGTGAAAAGTATTTAAACCGACAAACTCTGGGAGGTTGTAGGGGACATCAAAACAATTATTTTTCCCTATGTCATTTTTTCGTATGAGGAGTAGTTAAACCGGTAGAGGAAGATTTCTCTGGCGGCAAATTAATTAAACCAACAAACACTTTTCCATTTTTTTATGACCAAGAGACAACACATTAACACAACCAAATTTCAATTACTCTACATTTTAAAATATGCCTCCATTGACACGTAAACAAAGGTTACACCGTCGGATCATGTTCTGACACGGGCAAAAACCCAAGGAGTATCCTGAATTGTTCCTGCTCCTGCTACTATCCGGGCAACCAGATCCTCTTCTGATGCAACAGGAATTGCGTAAACAAGGTTGCGCATCTCTCCCCACACAAAAAAGTCCATAGGCGGCATATCTGGAGATCTAGCAGGCCATGGTACAGGACCACCTCTGCCAATCCACGTTTCTGGCAACCGTCGGTCCAGGAATCGAGGGACACGACGACTGAAAAGTGCCGGCGCCCCGTCATGTGGGAACCACATGCGTTGTCTTGTACGGAGCGGGTAGTTGATAAACCTGCTGTGCAGCTCGTCCGTTGTGGTACGCTACGCAGTACGCACCAACCATATCAATGTACTCACTCCAGATGTATCGCTCCATTAGTAAACAGAGACAATGCACTACTACACTGGCGGACATCAGTTGCGTACAACTGAAGAGCGTAATACGCCCTCTAACAACTGAAGATCGTAATACGGCCTCCACCGGTTTAAATAAACCTCATAGGAAAAAATGACATTAGGGAAAAATATTTGTTTATATGTCCCCCACAACCTCCCAGAGTTTGTCGGTTTAAATACTTTTCACTCTGTATGATTTATGGTATGCTATTTCCAAGTGCCTGCAATCGTAAAGTTAAGGTATTCCGTACAGTAGGAACTGTACTTCGTCAATAAAAAGGTCTTGAGTGGTATGAAAATGCATCCGCCCCACCATGTATTTACTTTTTAGTAACTTGCAAGCCAGATGCAAAGGCAAAGTATATTTCACAATGAAATTTTGTCAAGAGACTCCGAGCATATTATGCGCATTAGAGTTTTAAATCTCTCTCTCTAAACTAATGGACCACTCAAGTGTCGGTCGGACGACAGCAGGCTGATAACACGGGCTCCCAGTTTATTCAGCCGTCCCGCTCCAACTGACACCAGCCACGGTCAACCCTACGAATCGGCAACTCATACAGTAAACACATAAAGCACTACGTTCTTCGTCGACTCAGTGCGTTAATTACTTTTGTGAGAGAGGGCGGATGTTACATTTTCACGAGTAGAATGGCGTTCCTAATTCACACATCCTCCAATTTACGAGAATACGCTGAGGCATCCAAAGTCAGGCGACGCCCACGTATACAAACTAGCGCTAGTCTCTTTCAGGCGGCATGGGAAACGACAAACGGTGCGTGTAAAATAGGATTAAAGCATTTAAATGAGACTGCAAAACAAGGCCGGTCACACGCACCGCGCCCGCGCTCCGGCTTGGGAAAAGGGTGTGCCATGGCGTTCTCTCGTCACAGCACAATGGCGACAGGGGCGTGCGCGCAGGCGCACCACGGACCACCGACGCCGCGCCGCTGCGCGCCGACTCCCTGCCGTAGTCCCGCTCCCCCTGGCGTTGTCCCCGCCGTGATTTGGAATTTACCACTTACGTCACTTCATATTTAATTATGTACAATTACTAATGGATGTTATTCTAATTATTCTGCAGGAACATTAGAATAATACAACAAAACAGTGTCATACCTTGACAAGATGGCTCATACGAGCTACAAGAGTTGGACAAAATAATACGAGTACTCACAGAATATGATATCTACAGTCTGTTGGTCGATTTCCAAATTCGTATGATAGCATCCGCAGGAATAGCCTATACAATGCTCTGTCTGACTTTAGAATCCCTGAGAAGCGCCGACCGCTGTGGAAGAGCGGTTCTAGGCGCTTCAGTCCGGAACCGCGCTGCTGCTACGGTCGCAGGTTCGAATCTTGCCTCGGGAATGGATGTGTGTGATGTCCTTAGGTTAGTTAGGTTTAAGTAGCTCTAAGTCTAGGGGACTGATGATCTTAGATGTTAAGTCCCATAGTGCTTAGAGCCATTTGAACCATTTTTTAGCCCGAGGAGCTAGTGAGAATGGTGCAGACGTGTAAAGATGGGTCAAGCGCAGCAGTGTGTTTTCGAGGAGTCACGTCAGAAACGTTCCAGATAGAGACTGGTCTCAAGCAAGGGGATGCTCTCCTCTATATTTTATTCAATGTATTCTTAGGGAAAGGAATAAGGGATTTTTTTTGTTATGGTTTTAGGGCGCAAAACTACTACGGTCATTAGCGCCCGGTCTGTGACTTAGGAAAAGGT